>NC_141041.1:16362500-16712500 GCF_052040795.2 Danio rerio
ATATGATAACAAAAAGGAGACCGAGAGCAGCGCTAGATAAAATCACCACTGAATAGAGATTTGGTCAGTTGACCCTTTATAGGGCATTCGATGAAATGCTAGCCATTGAATAATAATAATAATAATAATAATAAAAGAGTTATTGAGTGTTATTGTGGGTTATAACAAGACTTTTAAACTTTTATGACTTAAAAAGAAGGTAAATGAAGTTACCATATGGGTAGTTGGGTATAAATTGGCAGTAAAAATGCTGAGAAAACATGAGGGCCCACTAAATATGTTAAATCCTATGCTGTTTTGTTTATATTTTTTAACGAACTGCACTGTAAGAAATGTCCTATGGTGTGACCTAGCAAAAAATAAATAAATAAATAAAAATAATAAACTTTGTAAGATAGAAATAGCACAAGAATTATTCTTTATTAGGTACACCTTACTAGTACCAAGTTTGCCCCTTTTTTGCCTGCACAACTGTTCCACCACATCCTAGATGAGCTTTATTGGATAGAGTCTGGTGACTGTGGAGGCCATTTGAGTACAGTGAACTCCATGTTTAAGAAACCGGTCTGAGATTATTGGCACTTTATGACATAGCACATTATCCTGCTGGAAGTAGCCAACACGAGATGGGTACACTGTGATCATAAAGGATGGACATGGTCAGCAACAATACTCAGGTAGGCTGTGGCATTGGAACTAATGAGCCCAAAGTGTGCCAAGAAAATATCCCCCATACCTTTGCACCACCACCATCAGCCTGAACTTTTGATAAAAGGTAGTATGGATCCTTGCATTCATGTTGTTGATTCTGACCCAAATTCTGACCCTACTATCCAAATATTTCAGCAGAAATCGAGATTCATCAGATCAGGCAACGTTTTTCCAATCTTCTATTGTCCAATGTTGGTGAGCCTGTGTGAATTGTAGCCTCAGTTTCCTGTTCTTAGCTGACAGGAGTGGCACCTGGTGTGGTCTTCTGCTGCTGTAGCCCATCTGCCTCAGGGTTTGATGTGTTGTGTGTTCAGAGATGCTTTTCTCCTCACCTCTGTTGTAACGTGTGCTTGTTTGAGTTTCTGTCAGCTCGTAACAGTCAGGCCATTCCCCTCTGACCTCCGGCATCAACAAGGCATTTGTGCCCACATAAGAGCCACTCACTAGACATTTTAATCTTTTCTGACCATTCTCTGTAAACCCTAGAGATGATTGTGCATGAAAATCCCAGTAGATCAGCAGTTTCTGACATACTCAGACCAGCCTGTCTGGCACCAACACAGGTACTTTAATAAATGTATTTGCGTAAATTCACAATGTCTTAATATATAAACAAATAGCAGCCACTATATTATGGTGGATTGATTGGTGCCACTGGTGTAGCTGATTCACAGCTGATGTAACCATTAATATAGAAACGTAACCATTTACTAAAAAAAATTTACACTGAAAAAAAATACTGTGTTACATAAAGCAATTAAGTTACCTTATAATTTTTTTATGGATTGAACATGTGTTAAGTTTTATTCCCTTAAAAACTCAGGAATGGTGTTGTTTCAACTCATTTTAAATACGTAATTTGAACAAACAACACATGTCATGTTTTGAGTGCATGACAATAGTAATCCTATAGATTTTTGTCATGTGACAGTGAAAATGCAACCACGTCAACAACCCATATAGTTTTTCACCTGATAAATGATTGAAAGCTGCTCATACAAACACATCAAACATTTGATTCAAGTTGTGAAAATGCACGCTGAAAACTGTTGAGCATCACATAAATCGTTGCAAGGCATAAAGGGCGAGAAAACATTTCAATTACCACAGTAAAACCCTTCACAGCACCTACCATCACATAAAATGATTCCGCTGAGGATTTAGTTTTTCATGCATATTCTTTTCCTGCTCTGAAATGTTCCACACACTTCCAAAAAAAGGCCTTTTTCTGTTTCATAACATTCAGGCTTTATCAGAGTTGGCTGAGATTTTCTTTTCCCTTGTGGGAAATTCAAGCAAAGCAGCTAAAGGAGTTCAGGCCACAACTTTGAAAAGTGCAACAACCCTCTGCAGAATAACCACATCAAGAGAATCAAAAGCTCTCAAACGCATGCTTCTGGAGTTTTAATTTTACATCCTCAACCGGGTCCAGCTTGGTTTTCCAACGTGTCGCCGCATGACTCTTTTCATTCCAGCGGGGTTTCCAGCTGCGGTGCGATGCATAAAACTTCAAAACAGGCCATGAGACGTCACTCTCAACCCAACGCAATTGACTTAAGATGGCAGATTTTGCAAACGTGTGCAAAAACAAACGACATATTACCCTAGGATCGACTGACAAATCAAACCTACTGCCTACAAAATGCTTTTCCTTCCAGCATTTCAGACTCATAAAGTCAACAAACGGCCTCCTCATTCCGCCCTGTGAGTGACTTCTTGGACACCTCACAGCCGTTTTATTTGTCGTGCACAAAAACTCAGACGCTGTGAGTGGGCAAAACCTTGAAAGCAGCCTTTCGGAATCAAATCAATGATGTTATGAGGTGCGTTTAATTGCTTATAAATCCATTATTTAGTGCTATACGAGGCAACCCGGGAATATTGCAGCCATTACAAGCCTGAAATGAGTGAAGCCTTGGCCAAAAGAAGATGAGATATGTGTTTACTCGCTGTGGCGGAGCAGATTGCTGGTGTGTAATGATGAACAGAGGCTCTCGAGCGAGAAAGAAAAAAGACGTCGGGGCTGGAAGGAGCCTCATATACTCGACTCGTCGTCTGTCTATAGCGGATCTGACAGCAGGTCAACGCCGATGCCAAAAACAACCCTGCAGAGATGGCGTCTTCCATTTCAATCCGGCTAATACGCTTCCATTTAATGATTATAATTAGTTAATTGCCTATAAAGACTTGGCCTGAAAATTGCCCTTAACAACCGTGTCACGCTGAAATATCGTACTAGCGACAAATGAAACGGGCACTCTAGCAAGGCCTTTTATTTCCTCGATTCAGAACTGCAGTGTTGAGGGCAAGTGAATTCGATAAAAGGATAAAATTGGGATAGACTGAATAATGAAAATCTGGAAGGGTTGACGGCCGTCAGAGAGACTTTGGAAATCAACAGCTCATTTAACGCAGGCATAGTGGTTGAGTACAACAAAGCCTTTGTGGATGAGTTCCATTTTAGGGAACAACTGGCTTTGTAAGCCTTGCTGAAGCATATTAACAGGTAGATGTGTACACAATGTCTGTGGTGGCTAGTAATAAGTAGTAATGCAGAGACTTCTGCAGACTTTTAGCCCATCATTGAGTCTATTTATTTACTTGTGTAAAGGTGTGTACATTTATTCAGTTTTTAAAATTAATTTCAGTAATAATGTAATAATTTCAGTAATAATTAATCAGTAAAAATGTTTACAATACAGTTTGTAAAGTAAGATTTTCTGTCTTTAGTAGATATATTATTTGAGAGACTTGCTTTATTTACCAATTAAGTGGATCTAATTGGGTTGTTGCTATAGATCACATATGTTTACTGATAATTATTTATATTATTTATTAAATTTCCCATTTATTGTATATTATTAACGTTTACCCCTGTCCCAACCCTAAACCCAACCGTCACATTGATTTAAAAACAGTAGTTGTACTATAGAGAATTAGAGTATTAGTAGTTGTAATGTAGAGTATTATTTATGCTATCTATCAAACTATCCAACAAATTAAATTTTTGAACGCCTACTACCAACCCCACCCCACCCCAACCCTAAAGACAACCGTCACAGTACTGTAAAAATATTAATTATTGTTATACAGTGTCATACAAAATGCTGCTATATTGATGTGCATATTGCACTTCAAGTCGAATATCCAATCTAGACTTTACCATCTAATTGGATTTGCATTGTAAACATTAAATAAAAGTTAAAAACGTATTATTTTTTATAATTTCATATATTAAGTTTTTAGGTATGATACTCCCAAAATTATTTCACATAAATCTGCACATTTTTTTTTACAAAATTCTAAGCAGAAATAGCAAAAAGGTTTGTAGATTCTGTTTGACCCTAGTAATGAGTTCCATATTATTTGGTGCTTTAATACAAGAACACTATTAATGATAAAACTATTTTTCATAACGCTGGACAACATTTTAATCATTGATGTAGCTGGATTGATGCATGTTGGAATTAACGTAATTCATACAATTTGAGAAATCATCGAAATGATGTATTTTAATGGTTGGTTAGGTGGTAAACGGTCATGTGGTAAATGTCAAAGCTTTCAGAACATTTCCAGTTAAATTAACTTGTATTTTGAGTTAATAAATAAGAGTTCAATGGAAATGTAAGTAAAAACTAAAATAAAAATGCAATAGATATTTTTAAAAATGTAGTCAATTATATTTAAAGTGTCAATTAAACAATTGGTAAAACAGTCTGAATTTGAATTTGTGGATCATTTTTAATGATTTGTTTATTTCAACATCTTAGAAGGACATCATTTCAGGGTTTCTGCAGGTTGCAAAAAGTCAAATTTAAGACTTTTTAAGATCTTTAAAGACAATAAAGAATGAAATTTCAGACTTATTTAGGGCTAAACGCTAAGGATTTTTAAAAATGGCCTAACAGAAAAAAATATAGTTGGTGAACGGATGTGTGTTGGACTAATGGGTAGAATTACATAAACAATTGCCTGCTTAAAATGATTTAAGACCTAAAAAACAACATATCAGTGAATTTAAGACTTTAAAGGGTCACGAAACACCAAAACACATTTTTTGAGCTGTTGACAGACGTATATGTGTCCCACACTGCTAAAAACACTATTAGGTCACCTATATTTCACTAAAAAGTGTAAATTGGTTGTTCTTGCGTTATTTCAAGCAAATTTGTACTTCCGGTGTGAACCAAATCTTTGAAGCTGCGTCACGGTCATGACATAATAGCGTTTATTCCAGCGTGCAGACGGGGCGTCTGTGCCAGAGTAGGCCTTATTACGTTTCAGAGTGTGCTGCATTAATGCATGAGTAAGGCTTGGTTCAAACCAATCAGCGCGCTCTATTGTGCAACTTCATTAATATTCATTACTGTCACATTGTTTAGACGGAGACACCACGTTGTATTGGCAAAACAAACGTGAAGTGTTGCTTTTATTGTTTGCTGCAGTTAAGTTTTGTTTTAATTTTCTCTCTGTGAGAGCTCAGAGTCACACGTGCATTACAGTGTACGCGATGCTCTACAACAATAACTTACGTGTCTAAGGAGGATTATTGTTTACCTGAGAGCTGTTCTCATCTGCAAAAGCTGAGATCCGGATTCGCTTGTAGTCTCCTCCTAATAAAGACGCGGCTCTCGTTGCTGGTGATCGTCCTGTCTCTACAGATTTGGTAAGTGAGCGACCAGTGCTCTTTGTTTATTCAGTTTGTTCGTATCGAACTAATTATTGCACCGAGTGTAAACATGTTAGCACCACAACCAAACTTTAATCTCGTGTAGGATTTTCACCGCATTTTGTGACCGGAATAACACACGCGGCTTTCTGACACTACCTGCTGTGTGCATCTAAGTTTCCAGGAAATGCTGAGGGTTTTTTTTCTCTCATTCGCCATGCGGTATCAAACATTGCATGAAAAAAACACGCTTAGAGCAGATCCTCGAATCAAATATCTCGTTTGTCACGAGGGGCATGAATTAATTCCCTGAATAAAAGAGCCAAACTGCAGTTAAAGTCCACCATTTAATAATTTGGCAAATAATTGGATTACAGATGTCCATGTAAACACAGTCACTTTCTCCCCTGTGTGTGTGTGTGTGTGTTTTGACTCTGAAACTCAGCGCGTGGTCAAATAGACACTCCCACACCATGCCTCTTTGGTTTCTCCGACACTCCCCCCTAAACAGAGCTGGACACGCCCACTTTTCTGTCTTTTTCCAAAGTAGAGGTGTGAAAACACCCTGCTGAAACGAGGGGGTTTCATGGCCCTTTAGGTATAATTTTGTTTTAAAAGCTCAAAACATTTTAAGACCCCTCGTATACCCTGAATCTATGCTTATTTGTTTGACATGGTTGTTTTAATTTGACCAAAAAAATTCTGTAAAAACAGTAAAATAGTGAAATTATTATTATTATTTTAATATTTATATATATTTTATTTATTCCTGTGATTGCAAAGCTGGAATTTCTTTAGTGCTGTTACATGAACATTGATCATTGCATATGATCCATGATCACTGCTGATATAATTATATGCTTCATATTCCTGCCTAAAAGATCCAAACAACTTTGTAGCGAGGATTGTTAAAATTCCTATGTGAGAGCAACAACAGCAAAAAAAAAAACAACAACAACAAAAAAAGCAGGGATTATTAAGTGTAGTTCAAAGCTGCCCTTTTTAAAAAACGCATATCACAATTATCCTGATTGCTGCAATTACTGAACATTAAGCATCAATTTACAAACGAGAACCTTTTTTTAATATAATGCTAATCAAAAAATGACAAGTAAATTTAGTACCCTGATTAGATTGTTCACGGATAACTGACCTTAAGAGACCGAGCGATAGATGAAAACCCAGATGATCAATAAAATACAAGCCAGATGGACATTTTGAATTTATTTTTTGGCAGCAAACAGTTCCTCTGAGCCCTTTTTCCAGGAAAACGCCACTTGAATTGGACACAACATAATCTGAACATGGGAAAGCGTTAAGCTCTCCGTGTCAAGAGAGTTTGGAAGGGAGTGTAAATATGGTTTTGGATGGGACCGACCTGCTCTAGGGATCTCCAACCAGTCCATTTGACTCTCTCGCAGGACTAAATGAGACTCCCCACACTGCCTCTTTGGGCTGAACCGCCACCAGATTAAAGGCTCAGTTAAAATGGACCATGATTCCCACAGTTCGCTCTCTCTCTCTCTGGAGAGCAGCACTCATACAGTCCCTTCCACAGAACATGAGGTCTAATTATCATGCAGAGTGCATTCTGGGATGCAGTACATGCGTAGACGCTCCAAAGGCCAGAGCTCGCAGGTGCAGGAAATGAAAAACAGACGGAGCAGGAGGCGAACATGACGAGACGTCGCTCACGGAAAGTAAGGCAACCGTATTCTCGTTGGATAATTCATAACTTTATTGACGGTTTTACAAAGTAGCTGCAAAATTAAGCTCGTACAAACTTGGAAATGAAAAACCGAAGGCCACATATTCAAAAAAAAAAAGACTACGAATTCATATCTGAAAGAGCTCGGAGAGGGAGGAAAGGAGATGGGTGCGAAAAATAAACAGCATTATCCTTCACGGAAGGATATAACCGTGTCCCTCTGCAAGACACAATATTACAAAGGAAAGAGCTCAGTCATCAGAACACAATTTAAATTTGTTTTTTTGTTGCATCCGAGGATTTATACCTTTAACTCTTCTTTTTAGTTGCTGCACACAGCAGGACCAATGTTCCACCATCTGCTTTTGGCTTCATTTCTTTCTACACCTGCTTGGTTTCCACCTGTACCTCCAAAATATAGGAGATCTCTGTGCCTAATACTATTCTGGAGGCAAAATAAAAACATCTAACCAATGCAGAGGTCCAATACAGGTATACGTAAAGGGATTAAAGCATCCAGCATTGTGCGGCTCGGCAGGAGAACAGCAGTCCAGAGGTTTGTCAGAAGGTTGTGTCTGTCATGTGAGATGTTGGAGACTGATCCTGCCAGGTTGTTGTCTAACTTTCTCAGGAGGGGTTTGGCTGGAGGCCTTTGGATGCTGCAAGCATCGCTCTTACCTTCGCCATGAGGTCCTACAAGAAATGGAGGAAAGAATAAAATAAATTAGCATTCCTTGAGATGCAGAGATTTTGCCAGCGAATCTAATCATAGTACAAACACGGCAGAAAAACAAAAACATATTTTCATATGCTTGCAGACAATAGTGTGATTTGAAATTCAGATCGGCTTCTGGCTTTGGTTTGAATGAGAATTCTATGTGCTAAATATGGATACGGATGTCTAATGACGTCCTATAGAGAAGGCCACAGGCAAACTGGGTTCCTGTTTTTTCGAAGGGCTCTCATCATTCAGTGTGGCTCAGTTTTCCTTACTCAAGGCCATTTGCATGGTAAAAGTCCACAGAGACAAGTGACACCCGAGAACTCACAGCTTGGCACTTGAATAAACATTTACTTAATGAATATGCACATTAACTGGAGTCACTGATTTCAGAGAAATGGAATTTGCATCATGGAAACTCCAAATTAAAAACATTACTTAAAGATATATTGTGGGTTTAAAATGCAAGATCCATGATGATTGAGTGACTATGACTATTTGAAAAATAGAGGTGAATGGGGCTAATTTTATAGAATAAAATGCAGAAATGTGAGGTTTACAAGTCAACCTAAACTGTAAAGTTGTTTCAGTCCTTTAAAGTTTACAAATCACTTTTCTGGAAATTGTACTTAGTAACAATTACACATTTTAGCTAATATATTACTTTAGGATTTCATTTAGATTACATTTTCACCCGACTAGTTTAGAAATCAAGGTAGAACTAAACTGATTCAAAAAGCATACAAATGACAAATTACTTCCTGAAAATAGTAATTGGTAACAATGAAATATTTTAGGTCATTTATTGTTTACTTTTTGATTGCATTTAGATTACGTTTTCACTCAACTATTTTTAAAATTAAATTTAAATTAAACTGCTGTGACCCACAGATTTAAAAAGCAAACAGTTTACAAATTACTTCCTGAAAATTGTAGTTAGAATAAATTAAACATTTTATGTAATGTACTGTTGACATTTGGATTACATTAAGATTACGTTTTTACCCAACTAGTTTCAAGACTTCACACTTAGATATTGCTTGATAATAATAGCAGGTTTGACATGCTGTCCCGGGAGATAACCCTGAGCTCGGAGATAATTGAGCCCAGGGCTCCCTCCTGGTCAATGAGCATGTGAGGGGGTACGAGATCAGGTAGTTCTCGAAGGAGGAAAAGGGGAGATGGGGTGGATGGAGGGATTCTTCAAAAAATGAAGATGAGGGTGTAATGCCTGTCAGGTTATTTATAGTGAGTTTGGAATGATCTGATTGGCTAACTAATGATTACAGATGAGAGACCAGCTGCGATCAATCATATCAGGTGCTCCTCTCGAAATTAGTTTGAGAAACTTCACTTAAAAATGAATTTGGATTGGTGTGTGACACTGATTTAAAAAGCATAGCGAAAGAAACAAGGGTTTTCCAAACTGGGGAAAACAAAGAAAGTCTTACAAGTCAATAAAAAAGTAACTGATTCAAAAATATTTAAAATAAAATTCCAAAACACTAAACGTATTAATCATTTATCTGTTTACCTGCATGTCAGTGTGAACATTAACAGATATCAGAAAACTATGAATATGCAAATATGTTGTGAAATTATTCATACATTAACTTTCTCAGGGGCACTTAATGTAAATATTTTATGTCTGACGAGGTATGACTAACAAACAAACAAACAAGCAAGCAAGCAAACAAACAAACAAACAAAAAACATTTGTAAATTTCTACATTACATAAACATTAATAAACAAAAAAAAAAAGGCAATCGCTTAAAGTCTTCCACATATTAAATATTTTGACCAAACTTTGAAGATAGATAAAACATCTGGGTAACTTAGGTTTAGTTTTAGTTTTATACATTTAATACTGCCTTATTATCTGCCTATTAACTATTTATAATAACTTATAACGTGTGCTCCTATTTTACATCCCTTATCCTAACCAATACCTACACCCAACTACTACCAAACTAACTATTATTAGCAGTGGTTTATTGAGTTAAAAGTGATAGTAAATAGTTTGTTAATAGCACACATTGTAATTTAAAATAAATTGTGACCAACACTTTTTCTTGATATTCATATTTAAATGCAAAATGAACTCCATCACTTTATATTGTTGTACACTGAGCTCACTTGTATTGAACCTGGAATATTTCCATAATATTTCTCTTATATGAGTCACTTAATAGGATACATGTAGAGACATTTTTTTCTGTTCTTTGACAATGATGACTTTCTCGGCCACAGCATACATTCACTTCAAGGTTCTATACTGCTTTCAATGAAAGCAGCTCAGGTTGCCATAACATATCAAATCAGTAAAATAATCTTTCGAAACTTGTGGCTGAATCGCACGGTTGTCATAGGAGCAAGGTTTGCTCATTGACGCCTGCAAAGTTAAAGCCACTGCCATCTTCCACCCCCTCGGCCAGTCTAAGGAAAGTTATTAACCCTGATTTTCCAATAAAACCCCAGCAGAATTAATCATTAAACAAACAAGTGGGCAAGAAAAGCGTAAACAAAACAGGCAAGGACCAACATGTCTATGGAGAGAAAGGTCTTTCGTTGTCCTACAAGGTGTAAAATCATTTTAACGTCACTCTGGGACAGTGAAACCCAAAAAATTACAAGTACTCATTTAATTAGTAGTTCACCCCCGCAAAAATAGAAACTTGTTGTTGATTTACACTGCTGGACAGTGGATTAGAGGTAATAATTTTGGAAATGTTAGTTTCTTGCACAGACTAATCATTTGCTCATATACACTACACTACCTGACAAGAATCTTGTGGCCTATCCAAGTTTTAGGAAAAAACAAATAATAATTGACTTCTTGTTGATCATTTAGTATCAGAAGTGGCTTATATGAAAGGCAAATACCTCTAGATTATGCTTTTTTTACCAAAATAAAATATGATCATGCTTTGATTTTTAATTATTTAATTAGGACAGTAAGGTCTGACTTTGCTTAGACAAAAGTCTAGTCACTTAACAGAAATAATGTACAGTATAGAATATAAAGTCATGCTGCAGTGAAAAAAGAATTAATATTGTGTTTGACTCCCATGAGTTTGGACCACTGCATCCATAAATCTCTGCAATGACTCAAATATTCATTATCAATCATGTTATCTGGAATGGCAAAGAAAGCATTCTGGCAAAATTCCCAGAGTTCATCAAGATTCTTTGAATTTATCTTCAATGCCTCCTTCTCCATCTTACCCCAGACATGCTCAATAATTTTCATGTCTAGTGACTGGCCAATCCTCGAGTACCCTGACCTTCTTTGCTTTCAGGTGGAAGCTAAAGTAAGAGAAGGAGCACTGTCCTACTGAAGAATTAGCATTTTCCTGTGGTTTGTAATGTAATGGGCAGCACAAATGTCTTGACACCTCAGGCTGTTGCCATTCACTCTGCAGATCTCTTGCATGCTCCTATACCGAATGTAACCCCAAACCATGATTTTCCCTTCAGCAAACTTGACTAATTTCGTTGAGAATCTTGGGTCCATGCGATTTTCATAGAACTTCTGAAGTATTTGTCGTGATTAAGATGCAGTTCAACAGAGGATTGATCAGAAAAAAAGTTATTATTTGTTGCTCTTACAACTGGGATCAATGACAAACTTTTGTCAGGGAGAGTATACACATACAGACAAAGTTCTAAAATGTTAGCATCCATTTACATATTTGTAGAATCAGCTAAAAACAATAACATTCCACTAGATAAATAAATTCACCTACATCATAGATGAGTAAATTAAAAAAATTGTTTTATTATTCTAGGGGGACTAGGCCTAAATGAGAGCCTGACTTGTAATTAAACAAAATATAAACAATAACATTGCAAATCAAGGATGTTATTTTCCCATTAATTTTGAATGCAGAACTTTCATTTGACGTCATATTAAAATTAAAATGTAATTTTAACTACTGTAGAAAAGGTCTGTCAGGATATATGTTGGCTTGAAAAAAAGTTTTAGATGTTTTGAAAAAAGAAATGTTAAAAAGCCTTGAAGTTCTGAAGGTGTACAGGCCTTTCCAACAAAGAGAATAACAGAGCAACAGAATAAAATAAGAGATTTCTGGTTGCCCTTTGAAAAAATAGAATAATCTTGAGATCCATCTATACAGACAGAATTGTTTTTCTTGTCATTCCAGATAAAATTGCTAATTAACTTCCCATATTGTGTTACTATTACAATCCAAATGACAACTCACGACCATAAGAGACCAATTCTTTAGTTCTGAATTTAACCTAATGCTAGTACAGACAAGAACTTAAGCAATTAATTTTCTTCTTACGGTTTTGGTTTATTATAATTCAAAATGCAAAAATGATAAAGTGAATTTGGCACTACTGGAATGCATGTACAAAAATGAAGAACTAGAGAGAATACAACTCTGATCACAGTGTGTTGATCCATGTACATTAGAGTGACGAGACTAAGCTGGGATAAAGGGCTCTCTGGGCTTCTAGCTGACCAGAGCAGATTACTGCAGTATCTTCTGCATGATTAGAGCTCATTATGAGACCACAGCTGGCTGAAGTGTGAGGATATCTGAGAATATAGCCGCTAAACTCTGCTCTGGCTAAAGGAAACATACGCATTTTGCTTTCTGACGTCAAATGACCAAACAAGACCTTGTTGTAATTGGGACTAAGAACTGCTTTCTGCAGTTGGCTGGTTTCTTAGAAGCCATTTGGGTTCAGATCTCAAACCAATTTGACAGAAATCACACAATTGTACCTACATTTTCAAGGTTCAGAGGAATTGCACCACTTTGAGTTCAAGAAGGTGGCACTTCAATCACAAGCCCTGGCCATTTAAAAGCAATTTTAAACCTCACACTCAATATCTCTCCAAACTCCCTCCAAAAGATTACATTAAGCTTTTTTTAAAGATCTAACACAAGTCTCTGGTGTTCCTAGAATTTGTCTGGGAAGTTTCAGTTCAAAATACATCATGAATCTTTTATTACACCAGGCTGTAAATGCTCCTTTTTGGGTGAAAGCAAAAACATGCTGTTTTCATGGTTCTGTTGAAATGTAAATTAGCTACTGGTCTCCAGCCCCCTTCATGAAGTGGGCTGTGCTTTTTAGGGTTAGGTTATGTCAACCAATAAGGCGTCATATAATGTCTGGATGTGATGGACGGTGACATTGGGGCTTCAGGGTGCAGTGAAAGTAAATACTTCCAAATTCAAACAAAAAGTGCTTAGGGGTAGCTTAAATAATGTGGCAGTGCTCTGAGTAAGGGATTCATCAGAATAAACGGCAAAAAAAAAAAAAAATCACTCAAAGGCACATGAAAAATGTAGAAAAATATTAAGTGAAGTTTTTTAACTAATTTCGAAAGGAACACGTGATATAATTGACTGCAGCTGGCCGCCTATCTACACTCATTAGTTAGCCAATCAGATCTATCCTAACTTACTAACTAAATAGCCTAGCTAGATATTAGTCCCTTATCTTTGTTTTCCGAAGAAACCCCCCATCCACCCCCTTTCTCCTCCTTTCCTCCTTTAAAAAGGGGAGCTCTCGAGAACCACATGATCTCGTACTCCCCTCACATGCTCTATGGACCTTTACGGTTTCCCCCACAGTCCAAAGACATGCGGTAAAGGTGAATTGGGTAGGCTGTAGTGTGTGAATGCATGTGTGGATGTTTCCCAGAGATGGGTTGCGGCTGGAAGGGCATCCGCTGCATAAAAACTTGCTGGATAAGTTGGCGGTTCATTCCGCTGTGGCAACCCCCACAATAATAATAATAATTGAACATAAAACACTTGTTGTTGCCACAGTGGTTTTAACTAATTATTTAAAACGAAACCTAAGCTAGGCTTGTGTCTTGTTTTATGACATAACAAATGAAAAAATTAACAAAAGTGATTTGAGCAAAGATTTTAGCTAATTCAAATGTGATTTTGTTGATTTAATTTGGTGACATCCTGAAACCACAATGCACCCTGCACTCGACTGGACAAAATGCTTCCACTATGGGAGAAGCGCCTTAATCATAATTGTTGCTACTATGCTGTAGATAAAATGTATTTGCTTTACATAGCAAGTAAATAGATAAAACTATAAAGCAGATACATTTATACTCTTGTAACCTGCACACAACTTAGAGTATCTTACCGCCTTGTATTAATCTACTAAATCAAGTCCTGCACCCCATTCAGTTGCATCAAGTCACGCAAGACCCATGGGACTCTCAGGGAGCACAAGTCTCTATTTCAAAAGCAGTCCCACACTGTCTTTGCAAGCAGATGGTTGCTGCATCAGGGAATGAAATATGCCAATTCAACACTGTGACGTCTGTCACTCATCAGCAATGCCATTGTCTATAGGTACAACCCTATTGCCTTTACAGTTCGTAGCTTGGTTACTCCAGCAATAACAAATTAAACATCAAGATCATTTTTATAGTCTTTTTAGTTTAAACTCCTATGACATTATTTTCCAAAGGTCATGCTTTGAAAACATCACGTGGTTGTCAGTACCTGGATAGAAGACTAACATGGGAAAGCTAGGTTGCTGCCGGAAGTAGGGTTAAAGAGATCAGCAGGGGGTGCTCAATCTGTGTTCTGTTTGGGTCCTAACGCCCCAGTATATTGATGGGGACACCATACTGCTCAGTGAGCGCCATCTATCAGATGAGACGTTGACTCTCTGTGATCATAAAAAATCCCAGGGTGTACTTCGAAAAAGAGTAGGGGTTTACCCCAGCATCCTGGTCAAATTTTCCCACTGGCCTCTATTCATCATGAACTCCTAACCATCCCCATATCATAATAGACTTCATCACTCGTTCTCCTCTCCACCAATTAGCTGTTGTGTGTACGGTCTGGTGCCAGATGGATGCTGCAGACGTGGTGTAATGTAATGTAATGTGTATTTATATAGGGCATTTATTGTGTATGGCTATACAACCAAAGCGCTTCACAATCATGAGGGGGGGTCTCTCCACACCACCACCAGTGTGCAGCATCCACTTGGATGATCCGACGGCTGCCACAGGACAACGGCGCCAGTGCGCTCACCACACACCAGCTATTAGTGGAGAGGAGAGACAGTGATAGAGCCAATTCGGTGGAAGAGGATGATTGGGAGGCCATGATCGTAAGGGCCGATAGAGGGACTTTGGCCAGGACACCGGGGTAACACCCCTGCTTTTTCAAGAGAAGTGCCATGGGATTTTTAATGACCACAGAGAGTCAGGACCTCGGTTTAACGTCTCATCCGAAAGACTGCGCCCACTGACAGTGTAGTGTCCCCTTCACTTTTACTGGGGCATTAGGACTCACGCAGACCACAGGTTGAGCCCCCTGCTGGCCTCACTAACACCACTTCCAACAGCAACCTAGTGTTCCCAAGTGGTCTCCAATCCAGGTACTGACCAGGCTCAGCCCTGCTTATCTTCAGTGAGTAACCGGTCTTGGGCTGCAGGGTGGCATGGCTGTGGCAAGGAGTGATAAGGAGTTTCACCCAAAAAATGAATAAAGCGCTAAATAAATGTAAGGAATTATTATTATTATTATTATTTATATTTTTATTATTATATTATTATTATTATTATTATGTCAACTATTACAAAATATTATGTCTAAAACACACAAGCTCCCTCAATTAGAAAACCTATGACTATGAAGATAAAACCTTGGAAGGAAATTATGTATACACATGGTATACTGTGCCATGTATGTATGCTCCCAAAAGACAACTCAAGACTACAATAGAGGCATTTAAAAAGATTCAAAAACAGTATTTGCTGTTTTTAGAGTGGACGTTCATGCTCAAACAGCAATATTACTCTCTACAGCAATGGGAAAGTGTAAAAAGCATTACAACCCTTCAACATTCTGACTCAATCATTTAGTGCAAGATGTCTTTCCCCCGAGACGAAGTGGGAAACTTTGCAAATGCAACATTTTTTGGTTTCTTATCTCACACACAACAACGGCAATGTACTCATAACCAAACTATCAATCACTTGCCACCCTTAACATGTCACCCGTTCTAAAGAGTGGTAAATAAGAAAGGAGGACCAACATTTTAAGGATAAGGAGAATGGAGCACTAGAAAAGAAAAAGAGACTATTGTGTTCCTCAGGGACAACCATAAACCAGCCTCCCTTGTTGTTCGGCTGACAGGCAGATAGAGGGTTCGTAAAATCCCAGCGGAGCACTGCTAAGATCGAGAACACGCTTTTCCCTGCCTTTAATGTTACAGCTTTTCATTTGCAGGCTGTAAAAAAAAAAAAAAAAACCCAGGCAGTCTCCACCGGTGTGCCTCATGAGAGCACTTCTTCCTCTATCAATAGTCAGGATGTGCATGTCAGAGCTGGAACATTCTTCTCTGGAGGATCCGATCAGAGTTGCGTGAGGTAGGGCTGCGGGCAAAGGATCAAAATGAGCTGAGCTGAAACCTGCTTGCCTACCGCAGAATTTACTGGTGGTCCATGCGGCCAGGAGCTTTCTATGTCTTGGCTAGTGGGGGGGAAATGGGGACAGACGGACTTCCACATGCAAACCGAAAAGTAAGCATGCACAGGCCTGCAGAAGTTCCTGCCGGTAGTTATTTGTCAAGGTGAACTGCACTTCTATTGATTCAAGCTGCAGTTGCTGGTTTTAATAAGAGCCAACTCGTTTTTGCAAGACGTTGCCCCCTGGAAGTCCTGCCCCAGTTCTGAAGTGTCAGAATTGATTTCATGCAGCGAGAGTCAAAGGAAGTGAATTAGGTTTCCAAAAGTTCTGAATTCATGTCAAGGCCGTGGTTTTTTCAAAATAGTGTGAGATAAAAAAAAAAACACCATTCTTTTCCTACAGAATCACATGGCTTCGAGCGAAATGCAGTACTACACTGAGAATTTCTCACATCTTTTTCTCTTCGACCCAACTGTGTTTTCTAATTGCATATGGTAGCTACCTTTCATCAGCTCTGTGTAACAATAAACAAAGGGAAGGAAAGAGAGTACACTCTGCATTTCATCCTCGCCGCACAAGGCCAGGGATCATAACAGAGCTGCAGAGACTGACAGCTGCACTGAATCAGCATGCGATAGCGACAAGCTTTCTTTCTCCCATAACACACACACACACACACACACCTACATGCCCACCTCGGCGACAGGGTCATGCAACCAAATTACTGCATTTCTCAGTTTCAGCACGTAAGGCTCAGCAAACACAGACCACTGAGGCCGTCTGGCTCTAAATTACATATATTAAAGCCTTACTAAGCGTCTAAGGGTCTCATCAGCTCTGCTACACAGTTTTGGTCTGTTTTCCCTTTAGGCGCTGAATTAAACAGAGGTAGTGAAAGTTTTGTGTTATTAGCTTAATACAGTGTTTTCAAGGCGTTTCCACTGTTTTGATATATCTCATGCTTCTTAGTTTGAGGTGTATTACATATGATTGATCGAGTAACATTACAAATATTTATAACTGTCAATATGGGGAGACTCACGGCTACAAACCACAACTGTCTAGAAGTTTTGCCTTAACATAAATGGCTCTTATTTTCTGATCAAAATCATGAGCATTTTAGAGAACTCACCTTAAAATAAATCTGAAATTCCCTGACTGTTTTAACCTATATGTTATAATAATAGTATATTAGAAATGTTATTAGCTTCAATATCATTTTGTATGCCTATAATAGCGATTATTAGAACAACAATTGATAATTTCCCTTAGTACTTACTGTTTACATGGCTGTAAAGCGCTCCTTCTATTTTTGAGTGTAATAGTAGTTGTATTTTAAATTTAGTTTTTCTGCAGTGTTGGGCAAGCTACTTGAAAATTATAGTGAGCTAAGCTACTAGCTGCTCTACTTAAAATGTAGCTTAACTACACTAAAAGCTACCCTTTAGGAAATGTAGTAAGCTAAGCTAAAAACTACTTTTTAAAAGTAGCTTTGGTACATTTAAGCTATCTTTTTATTGCAATAAAAAATACATTTAAGCTACTTTTGCTATTTTTATTTAGAAATCAAATCCAAGTCAAATCAATAAAACTGTCAATGAAACAAATGAGGCATATTTGTTCATTTCAGTCACTTACTGCACAAATATGCGGTACCGAACAGAAACAAACTAGTATATAACAGGTGTTAAACATTTAAAAAATACTATAGCAATTTATAGTAAATAAATATTTTTTTTTGGAATAAGCATTATATTGTTTATGCATTTACAACTCATCATTAATGAATTACTCAACATAACGTAGTATCATTAGTAATTATCATGAATTAATAGTAATAACCATAGTATACTTTAGTCTATATATATATATATATATATATATATATATATATATATATATATATATATATATAGTTGATAAACATGATATATAGAATGGCATATATATATATATATATATATATATATATATATATATATATATATATATATATATATATATATATAACTCCTCTTATTTCCATCAAGCAAATTTCTTGTGTTATCCTAATTGGTTTTCGATGTCACCGACCAGAGTGAGAGGTGGCAATAATGCACCAAAAAGTTTGTTGTTGACCACCATAAAACAGGTAGAAAAAGAAATCATCATTCTTGCCATCATAGGGATTTACTTTCACTGACTAGACACTGGCCTCACAGCTCCGTGAATATCGGTGCCACGATAAGTAAACGTAGCTTGTGTAGACGCAACTGCACTGTTTGACTACTTGACAGTAGCTTTGCTACTGAAAAGCTAAATTTGATTTATGAAGTAGCGATGCTACGGCCACGCTACTGCGAGATATAGTAAAAGTTGTATCGACGTTACTGCCCAACACTGCTTTTCTGGAGTATTTTTTTTTTAAACGCATCTTTAAAGTGGTCATTTTAAAGCCAAAGCTCATAAAATATATATTATCCTGCCATGATAGGTCTTATTTAACAGGTACAGTCTGATGATTGCCAGTTGATGAGTGTAAAAGTGTGAAGTGAAAATAGCCTAGCCATAACAATAGGCACCAAAACAGCAAGATATAAACAATCCAGTTTATGATAAATGGAAACTATAATTTAAAGCAACAGGCAAAAGTCCCAGGTATTCCAGATATCCGGGATGAACAAAAATAAAAATAAACAATTCCCTGACTTTCAATGTCTGGAATAGACATTTTAAAATTCCATGATAATCCAGAAACTCATTGAAACCCTGGCATTTGCTAATAAAATCCTCATTTGATGTTATCTCGCTGTAAATATTGATCTATGAAATCGTGATTCCATTTTTAATTAATTAAAAAACACATTTTATTAAATTAAAAACCCTAGTTTACAAAAGCTATATTGAAGTAAACATTTCGTAATGACATACCTGAGTGATTTTGCTTTGTACTGAAGAGACAATAGTGGAGGCCACTTGCTTTTCTTTCTCCTGAGAGCCATCCCTGTTTAACAAACAACAAGACAGACAGTGAGACAGCGACAGACAAACAGAGGTCTGCCAATTGGCAAGGGCTGTGAAGAACACCGTAATACAGTATTCATGACGAGTGGTGAGGACGTAACCACCACAGACATCTCAGGCTAAAACTGAGCGACCAGAAGAAGGTCATGAAATATTCACCCAACGCCGGAAGAGACACAACAACTGCACAAATAACACAAAGTCTGGAGCGAGACTCGTAGTGGAAGCTTAAAAAAGCAGAACGAAAAATAAAAAAATAAAAAAACAACTGAATGCCACGGGAGTTTAAAGCTACTTTTTGATGAAACTTGAGAAGTGAAAAAGTCAGTGCCATAACTGGGGTTTTCGCACAGAAATCTATCTGTATACAATTCATATATGTTATGCTGTCAAAGATGTTTTAACTAGATGTCATCATGGTTGAGCATCTGAAGGCTTCTTGCTTCATTTGACAGGTAATTAGTCAAGTTGTCAAATCAAACATAAAACCATTATTACTCTAAAATCGAAAAAGCTACAGCGCAGGGCGTCTCGGTGTCTCGCACACAAAGCTCTTGGCAAAGCTCAAATTAATATTGCAACAAAGTGGGTGAAAAATATGCTGGAAATCTATGATTCTGACTGAAGCAGGCTGAGCTTCAGATGGTGGGCGGCTCTCATGAGGTTCCCGCTGATTGATTGTTTAGTAGTAGGACTACAGTGATATGCCCTTTACCTGGATCTCCCCAAGCTGTAGGTGGGGCTGGTGGCAGGGGAGGGGCTTCCAGAGACTCTGCTCACGGCTCTGCCTCTGCTCGGAGACGCTGAGGGTGAACAGGAGGAACCCTTAAAATGAGATGACTTGGAACTCTTTCGCTTCTTTTTTTCATGAGGTGATCTAAAAATGAAAGAAAAGTAGGATGAGTAAATTAAAAACAAACATAGCTACAAAGTTGCTGCTAGCGTGAATAAGACAGTGTGGATCATTGGAGCTTAAATGGCTCTAGTAAAAAAAAAAAAAGAAACAAAGAAAAAAACAATCTTTTGTTTCTTCCTTAACTTTTTCCTTTGTTTTGCATAAAAATCGTCCATGCTTATCAGAACTACAGGTGATGAAACTTTAGCATTATCGTGCACTTCTTCGTGAATGCTTTAATTAGGGATTCTCCGATTGAGATTTTTGCAGCCGATACAGAGTACCAATTCCTTGTCATGGGGATCAGCCGTTACCAAGAACCATTTCTGATGCTTTGAGCTTTATAATGCATAAAGCACATTTTCACTCTAAGTATGATACGGTACTTAAGTTGAGATCTTGTCTTACCTATGAGAATAAATGAAAGATGATGCATTTAACTCCTTAAACATGCCTCTTATAAACATTTAGTGAGGATATGTAATGATCAGAAGCAGCTAATAGAAAATATTAGAAAAAGAGAAAAAGAATTGCTATAAAAATCCCTAACAAAGCAATTTGGAAATATGTCTCATGTCTCAATGAAGTTTGAAATTTTTTTTTTGTGATATATTATCTGCTTGTAAACATGTAAACAAACACTTGTGATATGGTACAATAAATCGGCCAGATTAGCGATCACAGATAGAGTCATAAAATGTGATCATCGGCCGATACCGATCTCATCCCTAGTTTAAATGTCCGGTCTTTCTGGATTTTTACTTCACCTTTTTCTCTCTTGTGCACGGATTTTAAAAACAAGTTCAAAACATGAATCTAGAGTGTCATACTGTAGCTTTCAAATGATGCCTTGTTTTTGATAGATGGTTGAATAATTTTAATAAACAAAGGTAGTAAATTCTTCAGACACATCCAGACGGCCCGTGGGTTAACAGGTAATAAACCAGATTATACAAAAAACATACAGAGGACAACAATATTGATAAAAGCTCATATAAGAGTACATTTTAATCACTGATAAATATTCTAAAATTCTTTTAGGAGACACTAATATATTAAAAATAAACATTTAATAAAAATGTTTTATCGTCAAAATAATGTTTCAAATTGTCACACATTAGTTTCTTGTCCTCTTTCAATAAATATGAGAGTGTAAGTCACTTTGAGTAAGTCATTGAAATGATCCACAAGAATGGAAGAAAGTCACACTTGTTTAGAATAACAAATAAATAATGCAAAGTACATAGTAGTCACTATTCTTGAACTATTCCATACGTTCTTTCTGTCTAAAAAAAAGTCTTATTTCTGGCAGCTCTAGGGACAGTGTATTGAAGTGCAAGTCGGTGACAAGCAGTGACACTGTGGCACAAGTGTGGAGTCTTAAAACATCCACACGTCCCTTCAGCAAGACCCCGAAATCCACCACTGCATCAGCAAGGGACTGAAATCGGCCAGTCACACAAACACAAGACACACCGTGAGTTCTCTCATGAGAAAAAGCACACAGGGACCTTTATCTCCGAGGCTGTCCTTGATGAATATTTCATTTAAATATACTGGGCAGGTCCTTTAGTGGAAAAAAAAATATATAGTTTTAAAGGAGCACCCATATTCAGCTAATGGGCATAGTGACCTCTAATTACCTGTGCTAACTGTAGCAAAATGACAAGACATGTTGGGAGAGTGGATCAAAGTACTCCTAGGAGACACAATGAGGTTAAAAATGTGCTACTGCGGACGTGCTTACAATTCTAAAAGAGACATAGTAACACAAATGACTGAATCAATACATGAAAATGGATCCAAGTTCACAGAATGACGGTGCGTGTCCTCCAAAGGGTTTTCTCCCAAGCTGAGTGTTTTTTTCTCTTCCTTTTGTTGTAAATTGTATGTGAAGTTTCGAGCACTCACTGTTTTTTAAATGCACAGACAGTTGAAGAAGTGATTACAGATGAATATTTTTAGGAAAGGACTGGTGTTTTTAGCTGTGCAAAAAATGCTTCAGTAGACACGAACCCTTAAACCTCTCACCTACTGTATCTAACTGCAAGTTTAAGATCACATGCTACTTTACTGGATAGGGAGGCATTTTGAAGTTCGACAGTATTTCTCTGCATTCATTTTACACAGATGAGCTGATAACATTACGAGCACTTAGCTATAGTCAGAGTTTGAGCAGGTGAAATTCTGTAGGACGGTGCTGGGAAAAGGGGAGAGATAAAACAAGATGCAACATTGATGAAATTAGCTCCATATTTTACATTTCTGAACAGAAAGGTGACAGTTTAATCTTCTATTGGTCTCATGTAGTACCACAGTGTGAATTCGCAGGTCCAGCTTCACCAAGCTTAAAATTTTGGAATGCAGTGAAATGTGAAACTTGCTGCACAAGCTAGCATTTCTCATCTGGCATATTTGCATGATTATCAATGGAAGTCAATGGCATGAAAAGTGCAATGCAACTGTGACTTAGAGCTTAGATCGGGCGCCAAAAAAATGAAACCCGACCCTACCTGAGCCCAAGCACCTTTTGTCTGAGCCCGACCCACTCCGACACGTTAACTGTAATTCTGATCCTGAGCCCGTTTTAAACCCGAGTATTTTAAAATTTGTGTCCATTATAACAGATGTTCTCAACTACAATTCAGAGTTGTTGAAACTCGGAAATTAGTTTAGATTTATCTTAATGAATAATGTAACAAAGACGAAGCTTGTAAACTGCATTGTTTGTTTATTCAGAATGGATCGTAAAGGAGGACATTGAAGGCTTTTTTCTGCCATGGCAAGCCTGCTTCTTGACATGTCTGTTCATCTTGAAAGTCCCTGTTTTTACATGCTTTCACACTGCTAGTTGAGCAGCGGTTGTTTTTTTTTCCGCTGTCCATGTTAACAAATAAATGTTTGCAAGAGCTACAGCATTGTTATGCATGACACGCGTTGACAATTGTGCAACTTTGTAGAACTACACAGGTTGCTAAATCCGACTTTGCTAAAATATTTGTATCATTTTTTACATTATGCCATAAGCTTCCAACCAATTGTTTAACTGAATGATAAAAAATAAATAAATAAATAAAAACACAAATGCTTCATCACAGCCCGACTTGGCCCGAAGATAATGGCAGGAAATATTGGCTCGACCCAGCCCATGGTGTGGGCTTAGGCTCAGGCAGAGAATCTAAACTCTACTGTAACTTAATACATTGTTGGTCCTTCAAAACAGTAGCTATGTTTCCATCCAAAAATGCAAATTAACTTTATGCGCAAAACTGGATTAACACAGAAAAGATGTGTGAATAAAGCAGCGTTTTCATCCAACCAGTCAAAGAACAAAATAGCCACTTCCTGATTAACTGGCGCCAAATATCACAAGTAAAAACGTAATTTGTTGCGGTAGGAGAATATTTTCTCCATTTAGTAAATGACTTGCACCTCAAAAGGCAATCCTTACACGCATTTAACGTGTGGTGGTGTTTTAAGGCGTGGGACGCGGTGCACAGATGCTCTTGATTCTGGAGGTCATTAATAACATAATACCACTAATAGTGAAACCATTAGTAATAATACTCATAGTGGTATTAAGGTATTTAGAATGACCAAAACAACACTTCAGATGCTTTACAGTGTGCTCAGTCTGCTGGATTATCCATTCGCACATATTTTTATCATCACATGATCTCTTATAACAGAATCACATGACTTTTTTAAATGCGCAAACTGGAAATTGTTCAGTAAAAGTGTTTCTAATGCAGTTTATCTTTTCTTATCAAATAAAAAGTTTATCCTACTCAGATATGCGCATATGTTTTTTATGTTCATTTTTAAAATTTATGCACATCTTGGCGTTTTTATCCACTTATTTTTATGCACATATCCAAAATGTGCATAAAAATAGGTGGATGGAAATGTAGCTATTGACAACTTGCAAAGGTTCTACAAGACTCCTAAAGGTGTGCTGTGGTATCTGCCGTGTACAGCAAGTTCTGTTCTCTTTCAAGTTCTGTAGGCTGTAAGGTGGAGGATTTTATTGGTCCAGCACATCCAACAGATGCTCAACTGAATTGCAATCTGGGAAATTAGTGAGATGGTGCAACACCGTTAACTAATTGTGCTCTTCCGATTCATTGTGGCAGGGTGTTTTATCTTGTAGCTCCAACTTGCCTCAACACACCAGCAAGGAAGTTTCTAGAAAGCCTAGTAAATACTTGATTAGCTAGTCCTGGGGTGTCTGATTGGGGTTGGAGCTAAAATCTGCAGGACACCAGACCTCCAGGACCAAAATTAAATACCCCTGGTCTAAAACATCAAACAGATGCTCAGCTAGTTTGGAATTTGAGAAATTAGGAGGATAGCGCAACATGTTAATCTCTTTTTATTGCATTCTTCAATCCATTGCGGTATTACTCTGCTCAAAGAGTCCACGGTTTTAAACATTTTAGGTAGCAGACGAGTCGTTATCAGACATTCTGATTGGTCTGCTGTTGCGTAGCTCCATATGCCGCAGGGTGGGATCCACTGTGTATTGCGAGACATTTCTCTTGTAACCACCATTAAAATTCCTACCACTGCTGACCAGGAGCTACCCACACACCTAGCCATTTCAGAAACACTCTGTGTTATGGCCTTGCAATAACAATTTGGCACTTGTCAAAGACACTCTAAAATTTATTCCTGTCCATTTCTCCTGCATCCAACACACTGATTACAAAAACTGATTGTTTGCTGACCATCTAATCAATCCAGGCCTTAATATCTGGCCTTGTTATGAGATGAATGACAACAAACTTATTATCAGGAATTTTATCTCACATATTATAAATACAAATATACAGTTTAAGTCAGAATTATTAGGCCCCCTTTAATTTTTATTTTATTTTATTATTATTTTTTTTAATAGAGCAAGGAAATTTTCACAGTGTGTCTGATAATATTTTTTTCTTCTGGAGAAAGTCTTATTTGTTTTATTTCGGCTAGAATAAAAGCAGTTTTAAAATGTTTAAAAACCATTTTAGGGACAAAATTATTAGCCCCTTTAAGCTGTTAACCCCGATAATCTACAGAACAAACCATCATTATACAATAACTTGCCTAATTATCCTATCCTGCCTAGTTAACCTAATTAACCCAGTTAGGCCTTTAAATGTCACTTTAAGCTGTATAGAAGTGTCTTGAAAAATATCTAGTCAAATATTATTTATTGTCATCATGGCAAAGATAAAATAAATCAGTTATTAGAAATGAGTTATTAAAACTATTATGTTAAGAAATGTGTTGAAAAAATCTCT
The DNA here is from genome assembly GCF_052040795.2 of Danio rerio. Lineage (NCBI taxonomy): Eukaryota > Metazoa > Chordata > Actinopteri > Cypriniformes > Danionidae > Danio > Danio rerio. The sequence continues at coordinate 16,387,926 of NC_141041.1, forward strand.
CTGTTAAACAGAAATTGGGGAATAATAATTCTAACTTCAACTGTACATGATTATGGTCCTCATCATTTTCTTCCTGACTAACGAATCAGGCTGGAACTAAAAAAATTAGGTTGTACAGTTAAAATGTAAATGTAGTTGAATGGTTTATGTGTTTGTGTTTTCTAGAAATGTATGTTCCTATGAGAATTAAAAAAAAAAAAAAAAAAAAAAAAAAACTTTAGATCCGGAACTCGACCACTATATTTCTAAGACAACAGCTGCTGTGGGTTTAAGGCAGGCTCTCAGACATTCAATCTTGCATGCAAGTCTGGTTCTACATCTGAGATGCTTCTATCATCACAAACAAAACTTTGCTAAAGCCCTGAAAGTGATCTAACCATCTATGTCTGGCTCTGAATTTTTTTTTTCAACTTCAGCTAGAAAGGGTCAAGGGTGTAATGAAAGATGCTGAGCTTTTTCTTTCCTTTGAAGGAGTTGTGTAAAAAGCTTGTCCTCACTTTTAGCATCCTCCAGAATATGGAGAAATGTCTCGGCTAAGCTGTGTGAGTATTGCAGAGAGTGGGCTGCCCAGATAAAGAGCAGTGACATAAAAGCTGGGTGAGATCTGAGAAGTCACCATGACCATGTCTTTCGGTGGCGCTTTAACACCTTATAGGTGTCTGCAAGAAAATAATGGTACGGCAGAGGAAACGGGAGAGGGAAGGGTGATGATAGCAGTGTCATGGAGTGGTGTCTTCAAAAGAAGGATTACCGTGAATTAAAAGATCATGCTTGGTGCAGACTCTGGGGAAACACCAGGAAAGCACTTTTTTGCCTACTGTGAAAGGCGACATGCATGCTGACAATCAGCCAAACCGCTCTCTGAGAGGATATATGGCAGGAGGGTTTAAAATGAGGCCTTATCACAGCTGCTGTTAATACAAACACATGTTCTTCCTGCTGTCATTACATTTGGAATTCTCAGCAGCGTGCCAAAGAAAATAGACTACATGAGTTTGATTTTGCTGAATTTCTTTGATTGCAAATACAGCAAAACAGGAATATTGGCAAAGGATGGATTTATTTCTGTGATCCAAAGCTAAATAGAAAAATTGAATTGCTCTTAAGGAGACAGTTCACCTAAAAATAAATCATATTTTTTTCTCTCTCGTGTGGTTCTAAAATGCTACGAGTTGTTTTCTTCTGTTCAACTCAAAAGAAGATATTTTGAGGAATGCTGGTTGATAGGACCCATTGACCTCGATTGTAGGAAAAACAATTACTAAGGATGTCAGTGGGTCCCAGGAATTGGCATTTATCAAATTATCTTCTTTTGTGTTTGACAGAAGAAAGAAACTCAAACAGCTTTTGAATAGGTGAAGGGTGAGCAAATGATGACACAGTTTTTATTTTTGTGTAAACTATCTCTTTAACATGTATTTACCAGAAATGGTTTCATATTTAGTTAAATATAATAACTCTGGGAATGTGTCAAGTACTTTTTTTGTATCAGTTTTTGCATCCTAAAAAGAAATTTAAAAACTTTAAAATATGGTCTCATTGCTTTACGTAAACTACATTAACTAATTAAATAACAAAAAAACCTGCCTTCTACTGCATTTATTTAACATTAAAAATCAGTAAACAACGATTAAAATGAATAAAGATTAGTAAATGTTGCTTAAAAAGTCATTGCTTAATAATAGTTTGTTAATTTATTAAATAATGTTAATAAATTGCACATTTTAAATTATATTATTTAACATAAAATTACAGGTGAAGTCCGAATTTTTAGCCACCCTGAATTAGCCACCGTTTATTTTCCCCCAATTTCTGTTTAACGGAGAGAAGATTTTCTCAACACATTTCTAAACATAATTGTTTTAATAAAACATTTCTAATGACTGATTTATTTTATCTTAGCCATGATGACAGTAAATAATATTTTACTAGATACTTTTCAAGACACTTCTATACAGCTTAAAGTGACATTTAAAGGTTTAGTTGGTTTAATTAGGTTAACTAGGCAGGATAGGGTAATTAGGCAAGTTATTGTATAATGATGGTTTGTTCTGTAGATTATTGAAACAAATATGGCTTAAAGGGGCTAATAATTTTTACCTTAAAATGGTCTTTCAAAAAAATGTAAAAACTGCTTTTACTCTAGCCAAAATAAAACAAATAAGACTTTCTTTAGAAGGAAAAACATTATCAGACACACTGTGAAAATGTCCTTGCTCTTTTAAACATCATTGAGGCACTATCTAAAATAAGAAACCAAAAAATCAGGGGTTGGTAATAATTCTGACTTAAACAGTACATAGAATTTTTTTATTTTATTTGTGGCAGATCATTGAAGTCCAAACAAACTGTCCCATTAAGCCTAATGTGTCTTAAAAATTAGACCCACCTCGATCTTGAGCGCTGCCTGCCCAGTGCTGGGTTGCTGCCAAGACGGTAGTTGCTGGGACCATAGCTCTCTTTCTCCCTCTCGTCACGCTTTCTGTCTGGAGAACGAGCCCGCCGGTCTCTGCGACTGGGGGACCGAGACTGAGACCTGAGACAGAACAGATTGGAAAGACAAAATGAGAAGACAAAAAAACATTGTCAGCTTCCATCTGACTTCTGCCCATGAAATCAACCCACAGGTTGAACTCATCGATAAAGCTGATGATGGTCCTCTACTCTCCATTAACTCCTGAAAAGCTTGCTAAGAGATTGAAAAAGTTCTAAAAACAACTAAAAAGGTCCTACAATTCGCAGCAAAGTGATGATTAAAAGGAACATAAGTAAAAGACTAGATTCACAAAAAAGCTTTTATCTTTCTAGAAACAAGCTTCCTAAAAACATTTTTTAGATATATTAAGCGTAAAGAGCAAAATAATATGATATCCTCAAAATGTTTTGTAGAAAGCAATTATTTTTGGTAATTTATACATGAAGTCCAACCAATTTCTAACATAGTAAATAATTCTACCAGTAATTGTTAATAAGGGACAATCAGACAATCTTAGATGTACATAGAAGCCCTAACCATAAACACGGAATCGAAGAAACTGAGAGAACCTGTGACCCTCAAAAATTTAAGGAAATTCAGTCAGGATTGTTCACCAGTGGAAGCCACCTGTGACCTGAGTGAATCTCAAATGGCATAAATGGTCATAAATGTCAAGAGTGAGGGCAGTTATTTCTGTAAAGGAAGCAGCAATTACCACATTTATAGCAGACTCCACTGACAGTAAGTACTGCAGGTTACTGTGGTGCTGTATTTGACACACACATCTACCCATCTTTCTATCCATCTATCTGCCCGTCCGTCTGTCTGTCTGCCATCTGTCCATCCATCCATCCATCTATCTATCTACCTACCTATCTATTACTGTATGCCAATGGGGTACATCCACACAGACTTTAAATTTTTAGAAAGTGTGCCTAATGACTGGTCTCTCCATTACAAAATCACCATGTTTAAGATCTTTTTTCTTTAAAATAAGTGATCTTCACAGTCTGAATGATATATGATATAAAATGGGTCTCAGATCGGACAAGAAGTACTGCGTTGAATTCCATTTTCACTGCCATCTCTTTAAAATATGAACAAAATACCCAGTATTTTCACTGGAGTTTCTGCGCTAGCCTGTTGACACTGATGGCACTAGAGTTTAAACAGTCTATCATCTTGTTTTGTGCTTGAACAACTAAATGAATGCTTAAGTTAATTTAACTGATTGCATTTTAATTACATGTTAATTAATGTTAATTAATGTTGATGCTGTAAAAGAAACCTTATAAAATTTAAAATAGTCACCAAAATCTTTCACCATCTTTTTTTTCTTCAAATTGTGGTTCTAGATAAATATATCTGCAAAACAGGGTTTAAAATGAAGCTTCTTCACTCACCGGCCAATTAGATAACAACATTTGATAACAATAAGGCCACCTTTTAAAACAACAAAAAGTAAAGCAAAAATAGTCAAAAATAAATAAATAAATAAAAAATAAACTCACAACTTTGATACTTTTGAACTTTAAATATATTTAGCATTATATCTAAATTAATAATCTATATGACAAGCTTTATATTTGTAAATTCCCAATTTGTCAAAATTAATGTTTACTATTAAACATTGGATATTGAAGATTAGCTTCATATAAATATACATTGGATATTGACTGGCTGCCAATTCATAAATAATAATTACTTCTTTATTATTATTATTATTTTTAATAACAGAAGTCAACATACACATATTAAAGCCTTTCCCCAATTGCCGTCCAATTAAAAAAGCCATCCTGTTTTCACTCCAAATACTGATAATGAAAATCATGCTCCAAAATGTCATGTCATGTAATAATGACATTTTATTGTCTGCCATTTCGCCTAGCCTTTCTTTCTTTTACAATAATAATACCACGAAATAAGCATCACTGAACTCAGAAAAATGCTATTTAATGTTGTCGATTACATTCCAGTAATAACATGGATAAGCTCTTATTATCAGATGTGCATAGCTTTAAATTGTACTTAAAAGTAAAAAAGCAATGAAAATGTGTGGGTCAGGAACAGGCGGAGAGAGAAAAAAACCCCAGATATTTATAGAGACAGGAAGAATAAAGAAAAACAGACATTAGATCTAATCATTATACTCAACTGCAAAGGTGTCAGAGATATGATTTGAAGAAGAGGAAAGAATTTTTTCCCACCATAATACATTTGCATCCATTTATTATAATTGTGTCCAGTTTGAGTCTCATTTTCTGCTACACTGGACAGATACACTCATTAAAGATAAATTTGCGCTAGTGTTGACACTTTAACTAGAGACGAGAGATGTCAGGTGTCAGCAAATCAAAACCAATGAGATGCTTAAATACTGACACCATTATTATTAGCAGTAGCAAAAATCTGTGGCACAACACTGGCCATCTTTGATGTCAGAAAACGGCGCTTTATAATTACTTCTGGACCTAGTGTCATCAATTCAAAGTCCATAGAGCCACTCACAGAGATATGGGCTTGTTATTAATGAAAACTACAAGAAAAAAACAGACCCAACATGATCAAGTTTGATTTAAACAACATATTAATGCTACATTAAGCTGTCCAAATGACTGGTTCTCTTCATTTCTTTGTTGTATTAGAATTATTGATCAAATAAAAGAGACATACTTCGCTAAATATAGTCAAATGAGGCACAGTCATTTATGAGGTCATTATAATAAAGATAAAATGTTATAAAACAGCCACTTTGCTGTAATTTAATTATAATAGAAACAATATTTTGCTGACATTAAGTGCACATTATCTAGCATTTTACAAAGACATTAAAAAATTTGTAATCCTGCCTTACTCCGGCATGCATTCATCTTTCGAGCACACATTTTAGATGAAAACCAAGAGTTGGATAGCATAGATACAGTAGCAATGAGATGTTTAAAGTCCAAAAAAGGAACCAAAAACTGAGTCAAAATATTCAGTGAGTCTTCAGTGGCTCAAATGTAATCGCATGTATGTCCAAGGAAAAAACAAAACAAAAAATAAATATGACTTGGTTCATCTATAACAGGGGTGTCCAATTCTGTTCCTGGAGTTCTACCTTTCGGCAGATTTCAGCTCCAACCTTGATCAAACAAAACTAGACCAACTAAGGCCATGTTTACACTAATACATTTTAGATTTAGAACGGCGTTTTAGAACGAAAACGATCCACATCGACGTGTCACCAAGTATTTTTGGAAAGATCTCCATCTACACTATACCACTGAAAACGCACATCACCTGACCACACTCACACTCTGGCATGCATTGCAGCGTATGCGCACGTTTAAGCCCCAGGCAGTCAGCGGGTGCTTTGAGCACAGCTCCCCAGATGAGAGCATATAGCATGTCGGACCATTCACCAAGGATCATCCATTGGATTTTATGTCACTATAGTCTTTAAATTACATAGTCTATAGTCTTTAAATTACATGTTAAATTCATTTTGTCTTTATCCAATGACTCTTTGGTCTTTTGAATCAGGCCTTTTTCAGGTAACCTGTTTTGGCTGAGCGTAAAGAAAAGTTCATAAATAAATTTATTTAACCACTTACACTGATTCTGCTTATTTGACTGATTGCTTGCCTACATTGTATAATCTTATTGTACATTATACTTTTAATAATGACCATTATTGATTATTAAAACTGATAGTGAGCAAAAGAGAGGGTATGATTCATATTTTCAATGAAATTGAAAGAAGGCAGTTATGTTATAGGCTTTGTTTTGTTATAAATATGCATACAGTGAGATGATGGTCATATAAATATGTAGTTACACGACACCTCAGCATTTTAAGTGTCTGATTGCTAATATCAAAATGAAAATAGGCAGTTCTTTATATCATGTTTTCATTGTATTGTTAAGATAGTGAAACGATGTAGCCTGGGTGATGTGAATAATGTTAAGTAACTTACACTGTTCCCTTTGAAGATTTACTCAACATGTCCTCAGGAGTTTGTTTTCAATATCAAACTTACTGAACTTTGTGCACTAGCTTAATATTAAGGAAAAAGCACCAATCAGATAGATGAATGTCTGCAGCCACCCCTCTGTTTTCAGATGTCTCAAACTGCATCCCAAATCTTAAACTTATGCACTATTCTACGCCATTTTGTAGTATAAATAGTGTAAGTAGTGCGTTCACACTGAAAACTCTAAAAATAATATGTGCACTTTAGTTACCCGGATGATGCACTCATTCAGCCGCTAAAATGAAGTGTGGAATGATAGACACTTCACGCACTCAACGACCGTAGGTTTGATTACGTAGCGGAAGGGGCAGAGCTATCGGGTCCACATATTGGATAATTTTAATTATTTTGTATTGTGAAAGCAAAATTCTCCTACGAGAGTGATTATAGCGCCTCCCGATGGTGAATGCGGTTTTACTCACGGCAGGTATTATTTGATAATTCGGTTGTATATTTCACTTATATGGCAACCGTCAAACGTCATCAGGGAAACGGTTTGAATTTCCACTTAGTAAAAAAAACATTAGTGTGCCATTTGGGACGACACTACATACAAATACTATCCTGTTCAGTGTGTAAGTGCATACGTACATAGTGCATGAGTGCATAGTGTATAGTGTGCCATTTGGGACGCAGCTCCAGTTTTCCCCCATCCACACTATAACGAAGCAGCCGTTTTCTAAAAAATGAAAATGGCCTTTTCAGCGTTTTTATAATGCTACATTTACAGGGCTCGAAACCTCCAGGGTAGTGTGAACAGAAGGCGTAACCGCAGCAAACGTATGCGTTTTAAAATGAAAACGTATTAGTGTAAACAGGGCCAAAGTCAGACCTAAAGTAGCAGTTGGTAATAACAGACAGGTGTGTTTGATCAAGGTTTCAGCTGAAAACCAGGAAGGTAGATTTCCTGGAACAGGACTGGGCACCCCTGGTCTATATCTTCTTTTTGGCAAGAGGTCAGGGTGTGCATTTTCTACAGGCAGTAGAATGTATTCCCATTCGAGTCAGGAGTGCAAGATACAAACAGCATTTTTCACACACAAACGGCATAATTACGCAGTTTTAACATTTTTCCTCCCACAAAATTGTTCAAAAAGCTTTGTATGATTGCATTTGAAGCACTGAATTTGCATGGAATTTTTGGACTGTTTTTGGTCTCTTTTCTGCACAAAACACCAGTGTTTCCCAAGTGAAATGGTGTCACTAGCATTTTTGTAACACTTTTACATGTTTTCTTGGATTGAGAATGCCGGAGCCGTGTAAATGCCAGGAGTGACCATAACAGAACATTAACTTTTTTAAAAACAAAAACAGACTAGTTTTGTTGTCACAATAATTGAATTCAGTATCAATCGATACACCACTGATTTCATTGTGTTCACATGCTCAACAGAAATTACAGTGATTGGTCGTAAAGGTCAGTTCATCGAACTTCACCGCTGTTTACGGAGTGTAAACATAGATAAAGGAACACTGGAGTGTTTTAAAGTCACAAAGATCAGTCAATTCATCAGTGGATTACTCGTATGTCAGCTCTTACACAGAGCAGCTGATCTTCATGGCTCAAATGTTAACGGAAAATGGATGTGTTTAAAATCTTAGTACCAAACTCCAATATCATGACCACACTACGCACTAGTATAAACATACCCTATTCATGTCATTCGGACTGCACTGACAGAAGAAATGTAATATTCACAGGGCACAAAACCACTTACTCTAAAAACCTGCTTCCAATGTTTGAAAACTTGACATGCACTACAGTTCTCTGCCTCAACTCTCTCAAGCCTACATGACACAAATAGTTTATTAAATTCCCCTCAAGTTTGGAATCAGCTCACAAAGAGCGGCAATTACCAGGGAAGAGAACAAAAGGTGACAGCTGAACTCATTTCCTGTGCTGAAGTAGCGATGCTCAGACACACTTGACCAGGACTCATTCTGAAAGCAAGCATACCTGCTGTAAAGCAAACACACGTAGACTGAAGGCCCTCCACTGCTCCACAGCAATCAGGGAACAAGGTCAACGGCACAAGATCACGTGTCTGTCTTGAGAAACGTACGTGTCTAAGCTTGCTAATGACACAATTGTGGAGAGAGATGACAGAGGAAGGCGTAGAGCCGCTGCAGATGCTCTCATTATCTCAGGTCATCCGAGGACTAGTAGAAAAGGGCAACACTGATGGGGCCGTTCCCAATGAGAAATTAACTCCAATGTGGGACGATCTGGATTAGACGGAGAAGATGGGATTGTCATCTTAATGCAGACGCTGCAGTCTGCGCAGTGGTGCGGAGCCTACGAAGTAAGCGGATGAACTGCAGTTCAATAACAGAGGAATAAGAAAACCGCTAGGGATAGGAAGATTTCTCATACAGCTCTTAGCTGGAGAACATGGCTAAAGCCAAGGCGATATCTACAGAGCCCACGGGGGCTCAGCCAAACTAGATTAGTAGTCTAAGAAGAGCTTCAGCCCAAAACTCATCTCAATCTCTCTCTCTTGCACCGACACAAGATTTATTCCACAAATATACAGAGAGAGAGGCCATTTCTTATCTGGAAGAAGCAGTTTTACTCCTTCCGATATTTCACCTAGCAGGTTCATCTGAGATACAGCCTCACTTTTTGCCCTTGTTTGACAAGTTTGCATGGAAAATAACAGTGGAAAAAAAGATGAGGAGATGGAGAGTGACAAAAAAAAGAAATGGAGGACTTTTAAACACTGTAAGTGATTTAAATCCTGGGGCTGAATTGATTTAATCTCCAGAAATTATATTATGGCGTGTCAGGATGAGTGTGATGAGAGGACTGTAATTACTGCAACTTCAGCAGCAGATAATGACAAATCAGCCTTGATTTCCCTATAAAGAGGACGTATTTAAAAATGAGGGGCAGGAGAGGGAGGAACAAAAGTATAAAGGTGGGGTACTGCAATCCTGCTTTACAGTTTGCATTCTTCTTTCAAACAGGAAAAGGTATGTGAACCTGTGGATTTATCTTTGCTTTTTCATTCAAGGTTATCTTATTCAACACTAATTTAAAGGCAGAGTTCACCCTAAAATGGTAATCACTATTTACTCATCCACATGTCAAGTGTTTAGTTATGAAAAGTTTTCAAAAATATATTTTTTTTTTGTGCAAAATTTTGAGTAAATGATCAAGGAAAATACATTTGTTGATCATTTATGCCTTTAAATCTGAGGCTTTACAAACTTTTTTCACTAATAACTAAAAACTTAAGGATCGGGTCACGTTTTATGGCCAATGTATGCAAATGTGATTTCAAGGGTGCAAACAATTTTTTTTTCACATTAAGGTAATTCTGTGTTTAAGAAGTGAAGTCAGCACCGACTAATTCCAACATTTAAGCCCTGAAACCACATTTTACATTTAACTTAAAAGGCCACTTAGATTAACATATTCTTGGATTGGGTAAAAAAAAAAACAGGAAAGGCAGTTTAAAAACGCAAATTTCAGTAAAAGTAGCCCTCGGCATGGGAAATTAGCAATTAACAAGCGTTTTTTTAACAGTTTAAATCTTTTCTGGAAACTTGTTACAACCCCCGAGCCAGTACCTGGATCTCCTGAAGGTGCGGTAGGCACTGGGCAAAGCATGCTTGGTTTTGGATTTGGATCGGGAGCGTGACCGAGACCTGCTCCGGGACCTTCTCTTGTGTTTCTTCTTCCGTTTATCCCGGTCTCTATCTCGATCCCTATCCCTGTCTCTGTCCCTTTCAGGCCCACGAGATGAAGATGAGGAGGTAGAGGTGGTCACATGGGAGGCAGCGTTGTTTAAGCTCCTAGTTAGTGCATTTTCCAGGGGCTCGTAGTCAAAGCCTGGTATACGACATGTGTGTTGAAGAAGACCACTTATAGGCAGGATGGAACCCAATGGCTGGAAAGACACGACAAAAGAAGAGGGATTAGACACATGAGACCTGACGCACAACCGAGACAGACACATGAAAGAAACCAGCATTTTAATGAGCAAAATCCAATCAGCCTGCTTTCTCTGGACAATATTACAACACATGAGATGAAAGGTGGTCCCAGTGGCTTTCAAAATTTGCGCATCTGCCCCAATCAATAGAGCCTCAACTAGCTTTGAGCGCTGTCCGGGACCATAACCAATTTAGAAAGGTTTTTGCCATTATTGTAAGTCTGCATGTGAAAGAAAGCAGTGTTACTGTGTATGTGGACGGCTCCCTAGAGCTGTGCCTGAGTCTTTTCCCCTCGTAAGTCCTAATAGCTCCTCTTTACTCCTTCCACCCCAGAAATAGCACTAATTAAAAATACTGGTTGTTTCGCAGTATAACATGGGTCTGGCAGAAACATAATTGGCCATTCTCTTCTGTCGTAATCACTTCAATATGAGTCTGTCTGGTTAAATGAGATCCCCTCTGCTGCTGGATTCACATCAGAAATGGAATTTCATCAATCAATGTTTCGGCTCACGCCATCGAAACCACATCTGCGGGTCTCGGTTCATCACACATGAGGAAATAAAAAGTCTATTTTATCACAGAGTAGAAAAGACGATAGACAAGAGTGTGCGCTGTGCTCAATAAAGCCAGGCTCAAAGTCTAAGGCCTACCGGTTATAAAAACAGCTCTGGAGAGCTTAAACTGAACCAGGACGCAATATCATCCTGAAGTATTTTTAAACATGTCCCAATTAATCTTGAAATAGTGTTCTTCACTATCTCAGAACGTCTCATATGTAACAGATAGCACTGCTCAGGGGAGAGGGTGTTGGATAAGGTGCTGTAGATTAGCAATTGTATTCAATTTGATAACTTTCTAGCTGGAGATACACAATGGCAGGCAGGGTTAGGTTTGATTTTAGGGGCTTTGGGTTGACATTTAGGAAGATAATCCCCAGAGGAGAGCATAGCACAAGTGTCCGGTCTCTCCCATCTGTTTTTAAAAGATAGGAACAAAGTGCCCTCCAAAATATCGAGCGCACTTTAGCCACCATAATCAGGCATGTGTATATTTATACAATATCTGAAGGAAATTTACCTGAGCATTGACACAGGACTACTTACTGCTCCAATTCAAAGGAGAAGTGTCTAAAGTATTTTGATTACTACTACCAATACTTTGGTGCTATCTTCTATACAAATTTATGTGATTATTCAGCTCTGAATTGGCTAATGCACTGGTTCTCAAGTTGGGGTTACATAAAAAAATATTATATGGTTGTTAGACTGTTATTTTTTTTTGTGTGCTGTCAATATGTTTGTGTTTATATAGCCTCCAGCACCCAGACTGCAGCTCTGCACAGGAAGTTTGGCCAGAGGAGAAATGGTCATGCCCAACTGAGCCTGGTTTCTCTCCATTTTTTTTTTTCATCACTTTCGTCAATTGGTAAAGTTTTGTTCCTCGCCACTGGCCTGCTTGGTTTGGAACTTGTGAAGCTGTGCATCGATAGATTTGCTCTTTAGTGTTTGGAAAGTTAGCAGTGAAATTTAAACCACACTAAACTGAACTAACTGAACTCTGAGAACTGGACTGACACAGTTTCAATTTACTAGAACTTCTATGTTAAGCTACTTTGACACAATCTACATTGTAAAAGCGCTATAGAAATAAACATGAATTGAACTGAGACGAACATAGGCCTATTAGTGTGTGTGCATCATTAGAATGTTTGTATATTTATAATAACCTTCAAGTATGGTGGGAGGGGGATGTAATTAACTGGAATTGTTATTTTGAGGGTCGTGGCATGAAAAGTTTGGGAACCACTGGTCTAATGCACTGCTAATTTCACTAAAAAGCAATTGTGCAACATGCTGCAAGACTTAAATGCAAACTTCCAGGTACCAATACTGAAAATCTACCTCAGAAAGTTTAGGGTTAGAGGTATGCTGAAATACATACATCAAGGTATAAGTGATAGCGATGCTTTCCTTATTAAGAACCACCAAGTACACACTCACAAAGAAGAGCGGAGAATGCCAGGTCAGCAAAGTGAAAGAACTTAGTCATGGCGCATGTTAATAAGGAGAAAGTGTTTGTCCAAATCCCCACAGCATGAAAACCAGCTGCTGTTCTGCTACTGGAACTCTATTAAGAAGTTCAAGTGAAAGAGAGAGTGGGAAAGATTGAGTGAGAGTAAGTGGTAGCAGGAGACACACAGCAAGGTCTTACAATTCATTTCTTTTTAAATGTTTTCATTTGGGTCCTTCACACACAAAACGGTACAAATCACAAACCAAAGATTGTATTTGTCATCTTTCGATCAATGATTAGGACACGAATGGGGTTTGTTCAGCCTCAGACTGTGACTAAAGCAAATCAGGCTGGGTAAAGAAATAAGCTGTGAGTGGTGGTTCGCTCCGACAGCTTTATGGGTTAAGCACAGCATTACTTGTTCAATAAAGACTCTAGAGGATATGTGAGTGCAATGTGGGTCTTCCGCTTGCCTAAGAAAGATATTAGCTTCTAATGGGTCAAATTCTGCTATTTAAAATTGTGACTTTTAAATTGATTATCCCATCATTAAATTATATTGTAAATAAATCTCCATTTTTTATATTCTTGATAATCCACTGACTAAATTGGAGAGCTATCACCAAATCAATATTAAAAATAGCAATTATGAAAAATACTGTACACATTGCATAGTTTTTCATAACAGTCCTAACTAAAATCAAATAACCAATTTAATGTTACATTTTACAATTTAAATAATAATACTTAAAGGTGCAGAATGTAAGTTTGACACCCAGTGGTTGAACTAGGCATTGCATTCCCAGATCAAAACACACGCAAGCGCAGGTTGCCAGATTAAATGCTGATTTCAGCTTAGACTAAATGCTGATTTAAGGCTGATTTAAATCGTGTCCTAAATAAAAGCAACAGTACACAATAGAAGAAATATTTTCAGAATAAAATGAGTTTTTGTCCTAACTAATACCTGGAATTTATATCTTAGAAACGGCTTCAACATTTTGCAGCTGAACAGAAAACTTGATGACACGATGACCTGAGATAAACCTCATGTGCTTTATTCAGTGTTAAATATCACAAATATTCAGCGGATAATGTGAGCTTGAATGCCATTTTATATGACATTTATTGCCACACTACTGAAAGCAGCAGCAGATAGTTTATGAGATTTTAAAAATAAAATAAATCACTTAAAATTGAATTTTAGGACTGTGAAATAATACAAACCATTAAATATCAGTGATTCAGCCTGTACATTTATTAAAGTTACAGTGGTTTAATATATTTATATTAAATTATGAACCTTACTATTTTGTGAGTACATATTCTGTGCTTTTAAATATCTGTGTTAAAATTTTTGTTGTGTTTCATCGGGTGCAAACAGCCAAATTGCTTATCACTGCTTATCTCATCACAAAGCGTGTTGTTAGGACATGCGGTTACAATGAAAGCTGCTCACCTAATGTTTACGCTCGTAATATTTATATTATTTGCTGATTAATAACATCATGTGGTACTCTGAATCTGCGTCTCATTTTGGATTCTGCTACTGTCCACCTGAATTTCTATTTAAACTAAGAAAATGTTTACTTCTGAACATTAAAATATGAAAAAAACACATTTATTTATACAAAATAAATTAATGATTTGTATATCAAATTCTAATTACATATTAATTGCTTAAATACTTTTGAATGCTCACTAAAGAATAATAAAATATAAAACAAAACACACAAATTAAATATATTACAAATTTCACCCCTGTTAGATGATCAAAGACAATGAGCCACATCCTGACAACTAAACTAAATGAGTTGGTACCTAAAATCTGAAGAGCAAAATACAGAGTCATTAAAACTACGGTGCTAAATTCATCTGCTCCATCTGCAGAGCGAAGTGCGCAGCATATTTAATCCATCTGTTCTTCGTACTTGCAGAGAAAAACAAACTTAAGTGGGGTAAATTGCTCCTATTTAGTTTCTCAGGAGACACTGAAGTTTTTTTACAACAGGAGTTTTGTTATTTTTCTTTAAACCATCTCTACTGGATAGAATATGTTTGGACTGACAGTTTGAAGAAAAAGTCTAGCAGGATGCACCTCAGGTGACAGTGTGCAATTATAGCCAGCAACCATTTCCCTCAATAAATATTTTTTTCATTGTAAACACCCGATCCAGGTCACAAAATGGGAAAACGTCATCAAAAGAAGAGTAAGAAGATCCATCATTCTCGAGTTTTGACACACAATCGCCTCAATCATAGAGTTTTTCTACACGAGGCACGATTCAGTGTGTGTGATGAGAGCCATTTAAATGCATGAGCAGCACTCTGGATAGTCCGACTCAGTCTCTCTCCTATAGCCAGCAAAAGCACAGACACCTATTTTCATTCAAATAACGACACCTAGAATGAGTCTCTTTGATCTTGGCCAGTTTACTTTGCTTTTCTGGGATTCATCGGAATACACAGCGACTCTGGCACAGACAACTAGCTGACACTCAGCGCTACGCTAATTAGCTTCCTGGAATGAACCATTATTTACGATCCTCTTCAGCTTCTCTAAACGAAAGGCTGAAGGATTCTGAAGGAGCATCTGGTGAGATCGGAGGTTTGGACAATCATTCCAACGGTACTTTAGAGAAACGGGAGTTGGGTTTGTTTACGATCTCTCGCTACGCACAATCACATCTAATGGCATTCTAAAAAAAGCTATTATGCTTGTAATTAAGAAAGAACGGACTTCCACCTGAATTTCCTTTGCCACAACTAGCACCAAATGTTTTGATGCACGTGACCTCTAAACCACGGTAGTCAATCTTTGAAGCATCTTTAACATTGTTTACAACTTGCGACTCCACTAAAAGGATCCCTGCGGTGGTGATGGGGACCGCAGGAAGCTTTCATCTCACCCGATGTTCGCACGGGGCATTAGGACACTTTCAACTCACAGGATTTCTGATTGAGGTCAGCTAACGGTGGAGGGATTTTAGAGATTCTGAAAGCCGGCGTATGCAATATCAATGCCCCGTGTACACAGTCGGATTCCTGCCAAATTGCCTTGCCATCAGCTGGGCAGTGAAAACGTGAAATGAAGTATATGCTAGGGCATAAACAGTGATTTGTAGATTTATGAGAGTTGGGTGGAAAGTAGTAGTAAGCAAATGAACGGAAGCGGTAAAGCCATTGGATGGTGTTAGATGGCAAACAAGAGATTATAGGGGGAAAAACTGACTCAGAGGCCAGTTTAGAGTAAATTCTCTTAGTCTGTGCAAACAATGCAAGCTGCTCTTAATTTTTGATTTAATCATTGTGATGAAGAATATCATGTCTATTCAGGCAGTGATGCATGGGCAAAGTATGATCTAACTAGCTTATTTATTTATTTATTTTTTTTTAATCTGACCTGCATAGTAATATAGAAAAACAATCAGCTTAAACAGAAAACACACAAACGAAGGCAGTTTTGTGCATCAGCAAACCATAAGCTAAAGTGTCATGTAACACCAAAACACATTTTTTGAGATGTTACCACTCTGCTAAAAACATTATTACAACACATATTTCAGAAAAAAATGAAAATTGATTGTTTTTGTTTTATTTTGAGCAAATTATTTCTTCTGGTTTGAAAAGAAATTCTTGTGTGTATTCAGCATGTAGACTGGATGTCTGTCCCGGCGACTACAATGTGACATCTTTGAGATTTCAGCATTAATTTATGAGAAAGACTTGGTTCAAACCAATGAGCGCTGTATTGTGTATGAGGTGTAGCTTTATTAATATGCATGATAGCTTTTACTTGTTACAGTGTTCAGATGCCAGAAAGATGCCATAGTTGTGTTGCCAACAGTAATTAAAACAAGTGGAAGAAGAAGAATTGTTTGGTCATGGATCATCAGTGTTGCGTTTATAAATGTGCTGCAACAAAGATTTTGTTTTCAATTCCCCGTTATCAGAGCACAGCTGGACTCACATGTGGATTACAGTGGTCTGCTAACCAGGTCAAAAATCAGTTTGTGAGGAACATTTTTTACCAGAGAGCTTTTCCCATCTGGAAATGGTGAAATCTCTATTTGCCACACCTTCTTTAAAAAAAGACGCGGTTCCAGTTTGTGTTGATTGTCCTGTCTCTACAGATTTGGTAAGTGTGTGATCAATGTTCTTTGTTTATGTTTATTCAGAGGCAAAGTTAGTTACAATTGTAAGCAGTTCTCTTTCAGTATTAAAGACATACCTTAGTCAAAATGATTTAGTTAGTAAGTTCACAGTACATTAATATCACTACAATATTATGAACTGATAGATTAGCAGTAAATGCTGCTCTCTCAATGTAAATACCTTAAGACATTACCGTTGTGTAGGATTTTCGCCACATTTTGTGACAGGATAGTCTATACACACGGCTTTCTGACGCTACCTACCGAGTGCATCCAAGTTATCGAGAAATATGGATTTTTATTTCTCATACGACGTGCGGTATCAAACACTCCATTAAAACTACACTCTTCCAGCAGTTCCTCACATTCAATATCTCGTTTGCCATGGGGGGCATGCATGAAATGTAACTGAATAAAAGTGAAGGTGCTAAACTGCAGTTAAAGACGACAAATTAATAATTTGGCAAATAATTTGATTACTGATGTCCATGTAAACACACTGTCTTTCTCCCCTGCGTCTGTGTGTTGTTTTTCCTCTGTGAAAATCAGCACGTGCTCAAATTGAAACTCCCATTTTTTGCAAAACGTTCCCTCTTTCCTTCCGACACTTCCACCTAAACAGAACGAGACTCACCCACTGCTGAAACGGGGGTTTCGTGGCCCTTTAAAAGACCCATGAACATCCATGATACAGAACTGTTGACCTACATAATGCT
The DNA here is from genome assembly GCF_052040795.2 of Danio rerio. Taxonomy (NCBI): domain Eukaryota; kingdom Metazoa; phylum Chordata; class Actinopteri; order Cypriniformes; family Danionidae; genus Danio; species Danio rerio. Next base: position 16,405,243 of record NC_141041.1, read on the forward strand.
GAAAGCCTCTTTGTTCATCAGTCCTTGGAAAGACAATTTGATACGAGTTTGCAAAAGAGCACCTGCATGCTCAACTGTGCAAAACATTCTGAAAACAGAAAAAAAAAAAAAACTAGAGTTGATGTGAAAGCATTTTGTCGAGAGAAAAAAGGCACAGCACAGCAGCGGAGGGGCCGTCATGGTTTTTTGGTCTGCTTTTATGCCTCAGGGCCTGAGCGGTTTGCTATCATCAATGGAAGATGAATTCACAAGTTTATCTGGACACGGTGTGAAAGAATGCAAGGTCAAATGACTCTGAAAACTGAAGGACAAGACCCAAAGCACAGAAGAAAAACAGAACAAAAGTTAAAGTCCAGACCTCAGCCTGATTGAGATGCTTTAGCCTCTCCTCAAGATTTATACAATACTGCTGAACAGAAACAGTATAGTTCAGTATAGAGGAAAAGTCAAGTCGACTGACCTTTATTTCTATGGCAAATTAGACAATGCAGATTGTGTTAACAGAGATCAGAACAGGAAACAGAAGAATCCATAATGGAAACTCGAGATTCAGCTTTCAGACGAGTACATTCAAACAAGCTATTAGTACAAAACTGCTGCTGATGGTTGGCCATGTTTGATCCACAATTGGAAAATTACATTTGATGGAGGTTATTGCTAAGAGAGGGACAATGCGCTGTTGAATTGATTTGCAAACATCTTTCACCTTGCACTATTAATGTTTAAACTGAGCTTAAATGTGTGGTCTAATGTCATTTCATGCAATTATGTTATTTGAGCATAGATATAAAAGTGAATGGCGCACATTCCCTTTCCATAACTGTATTTTATCAACTCTTCCCCCTAAATGATTAAAGGATTTAAAGTTTCTTATTACCATCAAATATGAACATTAACAACTCCATTTCAACAGCTCAAATGGCAGAATTACATCTTTTTTTTTTGGGTCAATACTGTTGGATGAGCAGTAAATGACAAGATGTGTTAACATTAATCAAGTTAACAATGAATAATCAAAAAACCAGACAGTCATTACGAACAATCTATTAATGTTTCACTGCTGATGGAGCTCGTATCTTCAGAGGGTTAGAAATTCTGCTTTCAAGTCCAGATTATTAGCTTGTTTTTCTGCAGTCTCCCGAAATGATGAATGGACATCTGTCAAGTGCTGCTTGGTAATCTAACAGGAACACAAGGGTTTCTTACTGAAATTCGGGAAGGTTCCCAGTAGGGAAGAGAACTATAAAATGAAACCCTGATTATTTAACTGCTGGGCAATCAGGAATTGAACTATTATAACAATAGTGTGGTGGAACAGCAAAGAAAAAAAAGCAACCTGCTGACTTGGTGCAATTAAAAAATATGAATAAAAAATGCAATTATATGAAACTGTATGGATGTAAACAAAAGGATAAGCCATTATTGTTAACCAAACACAAACATTTGTTTCTTTTGTGTTACACAAAAACTGCATTTGTCCATACAATGAGTGGCAGGGCGTCCAAAATGGAATGGAAGATTTAATAAATAAACATGTTTTAATATGTAATATTATTTCTAGATAACAATAGACGCCATGATTGTATTTGCTTTAAATAAGGTTGCTATTATGAAATTTTACAAAAAAAATTCAATACAAAGTCATTTGGAAAAACAAATACATTTTGAATTTTTAACCCACACTCTCATTGGTCAGAAAAAAACAGACAGCTATTGGTTGATTCACTGTTGCCATGTTGAGTTGGCCAGGATTCTCAAACACATAAAGCTATGTTTTTGAAACCAAAACAAACAAGTAGCGTAAAATCTTTAATCAAATCAGCCTATGAATTACAGGACATACAAAATTTGGTAGCCTGACGTCGCGGAGCTACAGATTATTTTAGTCAGGCTACTAAAATTTATCCATGCGCTGCCTACAGGCCAGGGAAAAAAAATAAAATAAAAAAAAAAATAATAATAATATATATATATATATATATATATATATATATATATATATATATATATATATATATATATATATATATATATATATATATATATATATATATATTTCAATGCTTTTACAATCTCTAACAAAGTGGATTGGTAAACAGTTGGCAGTAATCCTATCAAAGGGAATGTTTTGAAAAATACATATGTTTAAAAGAGAAAGAAACACTACCTGGTCTGAAATAAATTAAGTGTGAGAAAATAATGGCACAATTTTCCCATTTGAATGACATGTGTTTGTGTCTTCTCTACCTCACAGCTAAAACCATTCAGATTTTAAAGGTAGCAGCAAATAAATAATCAAAAATAACCACAAGAGAATATATATATATATATATATATATATATATATATATATATATATATATATATATATATATATATATATATATATATATATATATATATGTATATATATATATATATATATATATATATATATATATATATATATATATATATATATATATTTTTTTTTTAATTTAATAAATAATGTATTTTCTATTTGGGCTACTTAAATTTATATTTGGACTACCAAATACTGATGAGTGCCTGCCCAAGGGATCTGGAAACTTTTCCAGAAATTTACAATTTTTGCAAGCCCTGATTTATGCATATAACATTACTATACTAGAATAGTATGTGGGGAAAAAAAACAAAAAACAATTCCTGGTCTTTTAAGATAAGCTAGGCATGTCAAATAAGCAAATTTCAACAAAAACAAACTGATATCACAGTTGACCAAATGCTTCAGTGACACTGTCGATCCCTGTATTCTAGTTTAACATGGACAAAAAAGAAAAAGGAAGTGTAAAGGCACAGAGCCTCACCTCCGCACCCCTGCTTTTGTCACTAATCAGGAGCGTGTTCCCTCCTGAGTACAGACTGTCTTGTTAAAGCAGTACCTGCCGGAAACACCTCTCCCACGAGAGCTTCTTTTAAAAAGAGCAGCTCGGATACAAAGAGCCCAATCAATTAAATGGTAAATCACACATCAGAGAAAAAGCGGCGCCACAGCCCTGGGGCAGGAGTATGTGGAGCTGGGAGTGCAAACACGCTAAAACACATAGAGGCGCACTAAGGGCACATCAAACAGGTCTCACATCCAGGGTAAAAACGCAAAAAAAAGGAATATAAATGTGACACTGGGGAGAACTTGGATCTCAGCTTCATGTATACTCACTGTTTGATAAAGTCTGCACTTAGGGAAGAACTTTCCTGAACTGGCAGGCTATAATCTGACTGGCTGACTTGGTACGAACAGCACAAATATTTATATTTATTTATTTATTTTTATCAGCATGCCTATAATGGTGTTTACAAGGCACCTGACCAATACAATACTTCAGTGGATAAAATACTCACTTTTTTGCCAACTAATATTGCAGCATCTATTGTCCACAAGGTTAGTACAAGTTCTTTATACTACAAAATACATTCATCTACACACATTTGGCAGCTGGAATAACTGAAATTTCACTATTAAGTACTTTGTAATGATTTAAAATAAGCAGGGTAATATAAGCACTATTGTGAAAAGCTTGCTGCATCAACATGGAAATAATAAGATGATAGATTCAAAAATTACAAAAGCCTCAGAGGGCTAGATGAATATTGATAGACTGCATTAAGAATAGGAAAAGCAATCTCAGAAATAAATTGCATTTCATATAAAACTAAAATACATTATTTTGGATTGCATAAATGCTCCCTTCTTTTGCTTATTGGAATTTAAAACTATACATTTAGAAAACTTTTGAACAATAGTGCCCTACTTTAGAGTTTAATACTGAAATTAGCAAATATTATGATTAAATATTACTGACGCAATACTGTTATTTGCCACTTATTTGCCATGTTTCATTAAATTTAACAATATTTTTTTTTATATTCATACATTTAATTATATACTGAATTAATTGTGGACACTATAGCTTAATGCAGTTTTCAGTACAGTAGTCCCTCACTATAACGCTGTTCATCTTTCTTGGCCTCGCAATTTTAAAAGGCAGAGGAAGATGCTAACCATCGCCCAAAAAGTTGGACTTTTGGACAGGCTAATGGAAGTTAAAAGTTACACAGCTGTAAGGCGCAATTATGAAATAAATAAATGAAGATCAAATGGTTTTGATCTTTGGTTTCATTCTGTAATACTGGACCTATTTTTCTATGAAGGTTTGAACTTGAAGGTTGGATTTTGCCTATTGCGGGGTATTTTTAGAACGTAACTTTCACCATTAACAAGGGACAACTCTATACACTGTACTATAATGCATTGTAAAAATCAATCATTACAAGTTAGTATTAAAGTATGCCTAATATAAATGAATAAAAAAACAAACTATTGATTTTTAAAAATAACATCAACTTATAATACAAATACTGTAAATTTGAAATATTTTAATTAAATGTTACAGGGTTTCTGCAGGTTTCATTAAGTCAAATTTAAGATTACATAACAGATTATTTCACAGGGTTAAAATCGTGTAACTGTTTTTTGTTTTCTTTCCCTGATTAAGGAGTTTAAGTTGGGGGTTAGGGTTAAAAAAAATATTAAATTAATATTTATTAAACAAAAAGGTTTATTGAAATGTATTGTTGTTCATTGGATGGATGTCAGCACAATTGAGTAGATTTACTCGGATAAAGCTAATTTAAGACCTCTTTAAAATGATTTGAGACCTACAACATAGGTCTCATATCAAAACAATATTTTAGTGAATTAAAGACATTTCAAGAATTTAAGAGCCTGCAGACACCCTGTATTAGTAAATATAACTGATGCAATACTAACATTTGACATTTAATAATGATTCGTTAAATTTAACAATATTTAATTTAAATTAAATTCAAATACTGAAAAACTTATGGATACGATATTAATGCAGTATTCAGTATGCATTATACTATAATACAATGTAATCTTTATTCATTATAAGTTAATAATAAAGTATGCTTAATATCCATGAATGAAATTACAATAGCATTTTTAAAATTAACATCAACTTATAATACAATATTTTTTTTTATTAATAATGGTATATTTAAATACTGCCCAGTCAGTACCTAAATGGAAGATCACATGGGAAAGCTAAGTTGCTGCCGTTAAGTGGTGGTGTGTGGGGGCGCTCAACCTGCAGTCTTCGTGGGTCTTAACGTACCAGTAAATTAATGGGGAATCTATACCGCTTAGTGATCACCGTCTTTCGGATGAGACGCTAAACCGAGGTCTTCACTCTCTGTAGTCATTAAAAATGCCAGGATGTCCTTTAAAAAAAAAAAAAAAAAAAAAAGAGTAGGGGTTTAACCCCGGCATCCTGCTAATGTTGCCCACTGGCCTTTGTCCATCACGGCCTCCTAACCTAATATTTCAATTAAATGTTAGTTAACATTACTAATGCAATACTAACATTTGTCATTTAGTTCTGTTACGTTAAATTTAACAATATTTATTTTATATTACATTTTCAAATGTATACTGAATTATATACACTATATTAATTTAGCGTAATGCAATTTTCAGTATGCACTGTACTATAACACATTATCTTTATCAGCAAACATCATTCATTATAAGTTAATAAAGTATGCTTAATATAAATTAAATAAAAAAAATCTCAAATTGTATTTATAAAAATAATATCTTATAATGTATAATGTAACTTATGATACAAATTTGTCAGAAAAAATCTTCAGACTATTAATTGCTCTGCAGAAACAACAGACTCATGCTAGGCACAAGACCCGCTCTTCAAGAAGAAAATGCTGCAATACTGAAAATAAAATCAATTGGAATCTTAAAATAAAGACAGACGAAAAAGAAAAAAAAAACAAACACGGTTGTGGTTAGAATTGGTCTTTTTTCTATTTTAGCCATTGTAAGATCTGCAGTGGCTTCTGGGTATTGTTTTTCTCAAACAATGTCTATTTGCAGTTGGCTTGAATGAGGCCTATAAGGAAGAACTCATTTAAAAGTGAAGGTCAACAAGGTGTCAAACCTGATTTTTCTTCTCTTTCAAAAAGAAAGGCAAACACTGTATATAGAATCCTGGAAGCATCACCACTCATGAGTGTTCCATTTAATAATGAAAGGTCAATAATAAGAAACGGGATTCAAGTAAAAGCCACAGCAATAAAGCAGTCAATCTAAGACTGATGGCACATGGGGTTGCTGCAGAACTGGCAGTCCGCTGTGGACAATTTACGGCACATTTATCAATCAAAAGATGGTGAAACAACCAGCTGGCACAAAGATTTTCTGCAGGACGGAACATTTTCTAATTAATCCAAACACACTCAAGGTGAAAAATATGGCTTTAATGATTACATGCCACCTGTTTATTTAGCACCCAGAATAATTCTCAACAACATACTGAGTGAAGCCGAATCTAAATTTTCTTGTCTGACGAACCAGGAGCTGGAAGCATCAAAAATATGGCGTTTTGAAGACGAGGCAAATATACAGTTTTCCAGATAAACACACACAAAAAGCACTGACACATGCATCCTGATATCGCTGTCGAAGCTTTTAAGAGCTCAGTGTTAAAATACCAGCACACCAGGGACTGACGCAAGCTCTCCTAACCTCTACTTGACATCATCTAAACATACGAGCATTAAGCCCTGCAATCAAACATACAAAAATGGGAGAAAGAAAGAGAATTAAAAGATTAGAAAGGCTATGACAGCAGCAGCCATCCATTATTAATTCAACAGTTCACTGAAAAGAAGTATCTTATTCCTAGCCACCTTTCTTCAGTATAACTTTAAACAATTTATATTTAGTTATTTTTTTAAGAATGTTTTTTCATACAACAAAGCTTATGATGGTTTTGTTTTGTGTTATTTGGTCCCCATTCATACTATTGCCATTGGCTAGCATAGTTCAGGACTTGTGGAGCTCCACATGGATGGATTTGCTTTTCAGTGTTTGGACTTCCAGCAGTGAAAATTAAACCACACTGAAGTGAACTAATCTGAACTTCAACACTGAAAACTGGACTGATACTGTTTGAATTTACTATAATCTTTTATGTTAAGCTGCTTTGACACAATCTACATTGTAAAAGCGCTATAGAAATAAAGATGAATTGAATTGAAATACTACAGAGACCATAAAAAATAAATAAAATAAAATAAGATGTTTCCATCCACTTATTTAATGCACATTTTGGAACATTACATTAAAATGCCTAATGGAAATGCCAAGATGAGCAGACATTTTGAAAAAGTGTAAATGTTTTATTCGGTAAGTAAAAATTCACATAAACTATGATGTATACACATTTTCGGAATAAAGTCCTGCATACACATAAAAAGTCATGTGATTTTTGTTTGAATGGGTGAATGGATTTTGTTTTAAAATGGTTGCAATGGCACACATATTAAACGAACAAAGCAGTGGACAAGATCTAAAATGTTGTCTTTGTCATTCTAAAAAAGGCCATAGCCAAATACTGTAATCAAACTTGCATTATTACCTCCCAGAACCTCCCTTGAGTGGCTGCACTCACAAAAAGTGTTCAAGCCTCCAAAGCCACCACACATTCGTTGTGTTGCATTGCTTTTTTGCCTTCCAAGGTGCAAATAATATATTACATCTCAAAAAAATCAGGACTAGTAAGAGAATGTTGGGCTTTTTACAATTTCTCACCTTCAATTCAAACATGTGACTTCAGAGAGCAAAAATAAATCCTGCCTGCATAGTGCACTTTAACCACACATCTTGTAATGTTTAAGAATTGGGTCAGCAGGTAGAGAAAAGGCATCTAAGATAGCTGCTTGAACGCATTCGCCCACGTAAGCATCATCATTACAGTCAAAAGTGTTTTCAACTACGTCTCGAAGTGTTTAAAAGTGAACAAGCCCAAATTTTTCAGAACCGGTTTACAACTGTATTTAAAATTGTCCACTTGTGACTGGATTGACGAAAAAAACATCTTTATAAACAAGGCCAAAAGTAATCTTATGCATCTGTGTACTTTTTTCCTATGAAGTCTGATGGAAAACACAAGCAATAGGTGAAGTTAAAAGCTTTGCCAAATCATTTAGATTTTATAGGGAATTGTTTTTAAACCTTCTACACTCTTAAATTCCAAAATTGAGTTCAATTTAAATTGTCTAATAAGCTGTGATGAAAACGTTTCTTAATGTACAACATTAAAAAGGAACCCCTTTTCCACTATAAAGAACCAAACAGGGAGTAAAAAGATATAGTCATCAATGCCAAGAAAAAAATCTTTCCTTCTGTCCATAACAAATTTTTTAAGTCATAAAAGGCCAACATTTTGGTATACGTGTGAACTTTCTCTTTAAGAGAGTTTCTCTCCGTTGAATGACATTTGGGATTTTTGACAAATGGTCCACCAGTGAAAACAAGTTCTTTGTTGAGGTAAAAAAAAATTCTTCTTTTTCGCTGTGAGCTAATCCGTAGCCAATTTACTCCATTTTGGTCAGGATAAAAGTTATAGTGGGCTCTTAAATCTTCGCCATGGATTTATGTATAAACTAATTAGAGCAAGCACAGGCACAGTGGCGGAGAGCCTCAACAGTTTCAGATCACCTCATTTCCTCAGGGTCTATCGATTCTATTCCCCTTTTTAATTCTGTCTTGTGACTATGAACAGGGAAAATAAAAGGATGGCTCCAGTGAAATATTTGGCTTAGCTGAAAACAGGGCCTTCATTTCATGGTAGCTTCCTAATTCAACCACTGCCTGTTTTTATTAGTCAACAGCCTATATTAAAAGCTTCTGAAAGACATTTGCAGAGTTTAACCAAAATGGAGTGAACATTTTTTATTTGCACGTTTTTAAGGCCTGACAGAGTATTCATGCACAAGAAATGTTTACCATTTGTAACTTTACTTTATAAACAAGTCAAGAAAATATATACATTTTAAAATACTTTTGGTGTGTTATTTTTCATTTTATTTTTTACATTCTGTACCTGAATACTAATTTGACTACTTTTTTTACTTTTATCTTTGTTTTTTTATTTACTTGTGACTTGTTGATTGCATTTTATGATTTCCTTCCCTACAGAATCATTTCAATCATTCTAAATTAATATAGTCTTTCTAAATAGCAGTTTCAAGTCATCTCGTAAAATTGTATATCACAATATTCAATTACAGAAAAACTAAATATTTCAATATCATATTTTTCCAGTATTGTGCAGCTCTAGTTCAGCCTTATAGACATCATACACAAACAACAACTAAGCCAAGGGTCAAGTATTAAAGGAAAGGTTCACCCAAAACAGAAAACTCTGTTATATTTTCCTCACCCTTCACTTTGGTCTGAGAACAGAAAAATAGATGTTAAAAAATGCTTAAAAAAAAAAAAAAAAAAAAAACCCTTGACCATTGAGATCCATATTAGTTGTTTTTCCGACTAGAGAAGTCTATGGTTACTGGTTTCTCATATTCTTCAAAATATCTTCTTTTCTGTTCAACAAAAATAAAATCTCAAATAGGTTTTGAACATTAGAAAGATGAGTAAATAATGAATAATATAAATTTTTGAGTGACCTATCCCTTTACAAAATTTAAACCTGAGATATTGGACTTGATTTGGCTAATTTAGTTCGAACAAAATATCATAAACAAAACTATTCTTCAAACAAAATACCTTACATTATAATCACCAAACATATTTACTCAGCCATAAACACTTGAAAAATACAACAAATGAATTTAGCCAGTGTAAAAGGTAGCGAGATGAAGCACAAACTTAGACTTGAACTTGGTACTGATCTCCTGTGCACAGAGCAATGGCGACACCACAATACATACATTTATGATGAAGCTGAAGCTGTAGCTGAAAATACACAATTATGTAAGACAAATAGGCTTGCACTCACCGGCTACATAAATAGAATCAGACGTTTGGCATTATCAGGACCCACAAAGTGTTCCCCTTGCATTATTAAACATCACATTCAACATTTTATATGTCAGTTTAATGCAGTACTGTCACTAAAACTCTTTAAACTTTCTTTTTTTTTTTTCCTTGCGTTGTGAATGCAGGCATTGGATCTTTTACAGCAAAGCCACACACACACACACAGACTCTCCTGGTGCTTATGTTCTGCCTCTCTTGTTATTAATGCATTTACATAATGCGAATAAACCATCTAAAATGCTTTCAGTAATCATACTACTGGAACTAAATGCAATGTGGTGATCTGAACGATGTTTGCTCTTTCACTTTGTGGAGAGCTGCTCCAGTGCATACATGCGTTTCAGATGATCACTGCAATCAATCACACCTCGAATGGCAAACTGTGTGCGCACAATGACTATTCACAAACATTAATGCATCCAAAAATGCACTATTTGCAGTAAAGTGACTCACACATTTGAAAGTCAATGTTTAAGTGTACTGTTGTAAATGCTTTCAGTCAAAGTCATTGTGTCTCCTCAAAAAACACAAGTTGGATTAGAGCACTCGACTGATTCCTTTGCTGATTTATTGTTATTATTATTATTTTTTTTATCTCTTAAGCTTTGACTTTAAATAGAGGAACATAAATCTCTCTGGCTTCTGTATTTATTTTTAGAAGATGTGTGAATACCTTACACTGCAAAAAGAAAATAGCTATCTTTACTAAAAAAAAAATAATAAAAAAATAAATAAAAAGTGAGTAAACAAGTTGCTTTACATTTTAAAGTAAATTAACTACAGTTTTTAGCCACCCTGTATGTTTCCCCCTAATTTCTGTTTACCGTAAAAATATGTATTTTCAGCCCATTTCTAAACATTATAGTTTTAATAACCAATTTCTTTTATCTTAGCTGTGATGACAATACATAATATTTTACAAGATAGTGTTCAAGATACTAGTATTCAGCTTAAAGTTACATTTAAAGGCTAAGTTAATTAGGCAAGTCATTTTATAATGATAACGGTTTGTTCTGTAGACCAGAGGGACCCAAACATTTCAGCCTGCGACCCCCAAAATAACAATTCCAGTGACTCTCACTATCCTTGGAGGTGGTTATAAACAAACAAACATTGCACACAACGGTGCACACATAACAATAAGAACTATATAAACATGAGACAACATATTGACAACACAAAAAAAAGGCCAACAGTCTAACAACCATATCACTTTTTAAATCATTAATTATTTGTTTAATTTAATGTTAACTGTTTTTTTTATTCGTTTGTTGTTTATTTGTATGGCTTTTTATTTGTTCGTTGTTCATTTGTATGGCTTTTTATTGGTTTGTTGTTTATTTGAATGGCTTTGTATTTGTATTTTGTTTATTTGTATGGTTTTTTATTTGTTTGTTGTTTATTTGAATAGCTTTGTATTTGTACTTTGTTTATTTTGTATGGCTTTTTGTTTGTTGTTTATTTGAATGGCTTTGTATTTGTATTTTGTTTATTTTATATGGCTTTTTATTTGTATGTTGTTTTTATGTAACTAATAAATGATACTTTATCTTCTGTAGGTTATGGATATTCATTCATTTTCTTGTCGGCTTAGTCCCTTTATTAATCCGGGGTCGCCACAGCGGAATAAACCGCCAACTTATCCAGCATGTTTTTACGCAGCGGATGCCCTTCCAGCCGCAACCCATCCCTGGGAAACATCCACACAGACATTCACACACATACTCATACACTACGGACAATTTAGCCTACCCAATCAACTTGTACCACATGTGTTTGGACTGTGGGGGAAACCGGAGCACCCGGAGGAAACCCACGAGAATGCAGGGAGAACATGCAAACTCCACACAGAAACGACAACTGAGCCGAGGCTCGAACCAGCGACCTTCTTGTTGTGAGGTGACAGCACTACCTACTGCGCCACTGCTTCGTCATGTTATGGATAAAATATGGTAATTTAAAAACATATATATGATTTTTGAAAATCACCAAGTGACTCCCCTCATTGTCTCCTGACCCCCACTTTGGGAACCACTGCAGTAGACAATTGAAAATATAAAACTGAAAAAAAAAAAAAATATATATATATATATTGCTCAAGGGGGGCTAATAATATTGACCTTAAAAAAGGTTTCTAAAAATGTAAAACTCCTTTTATTCTAGCTGAAATAAAACAAATAACTTTCTCCAGAAGAAAAAATATATATTTTAGGAAATACTGTGAAAAATTCCTTGCACTGTTCAACATCATTTAGAAAATAATTGAAAAAGAAAAATCAAAGGAGGGATGATAATTTTGTCTTGAACTGTGTGTGATAATTATTAAAGTTAAGTCAGGTTTACTCCCTTTTTAAAGTGAAGTTCACTAAAGCATTTTCAAGGAAATTACTAATCTAATTGCTTGTGACTAATCGCTTTTTACAGTAGGATTGATTTGGCATAACAGTAGAACCTATATTTTTCACTACAGCAAATCATATTATTTTAATTAGCAATCCATAATGTAACAATTACATAATTATGATATCTGATTAATCATTGAACCCCTATATCATGGTGACATGGATATGTTAGCCCATATCTGCTATTTAGGCCTCCAATTAAGCCAAACACTAGAAAAAGTGGATTGCCTTAAAACAAGCAGCTGTACTTAACAAGATAAGGTATTACAATTAAACTAAAAAACAATGTCTGTGTCACTTTCAATTAGAAGTACAGTTTACGTTTCTATTATAAATGAGCACATTCATGTTTTTACTAGAAGAAAATAAACAGAAAAGATTATCATGTCAAAATAAATAAATATAGAGCCACAGTGAAGACCTACAGTACTTCTTCCTTAATCAACATGATGAACCAAGGGTAAAATGTAGGGATGTAACGGTATTGTAAATACCGTCATACCGCAACATTAATTTTTTTCGATATTACTGAAGTCGCATGACTCGGTAAAACTATAGGTCTTCTGAGAAAATTTGCTTAGGCGAATGAAGCGAACGGGAGGTAGCAAAAACTACAATACCCATCAGCCCATGCTTGACCATCATCCCTTGCGGTCTGTTGTCGCTACAGATCCAGTAATGCGGAAATGGAGTGTGCTGCTAGAAGCGGGGATGAAAAGAGCTGGAAAACTCTAAGGCCCCGTTTACACTAATGCGTTTTAGGTTGAAAACACATACGTTTTGCTACGGATACGCCAACCGTCCACACTACGCCGGAGTTCTCGAGCGCCGAAAACGGAGCGTTTCGAAATGTGTGGATAATGGAAATCCACACATACTAGATAAATGAAATATCCCGTTTAATAAATATAGTGAGATTAGATCCAGCGGGAGATGCTTGATGAGAAGTCCGACTAGCAGAGCTCTCATCTGGGTAGATGGGCTGAGTGTGATTAAATGTTGAATGTGATGAGTTTTCAACAATACTAAATTGAAACTTTATTGTTTTTACATGGTTTAATAATTTTTTGTTATTAAAATTGAAGTTCCTGTTTCAAAGCTTACAGATAGATGGCTAATTTGTATGTCATTGACACTTTTGGCACTTTTTTGGAGTATTTTCATAAGTTTTGTTTTTTCCTGTAAATGATTCAATAAATACCGTACCGTGACATTCATACCGAGGTATTACCGTACCGTGAAATTCTGATACCGTTACATCCCTAGTAAAATGTGAAGTTGAGCACCAGCCAGAGCTAAAATTTCCACAAAATCTGATTTGGAAAGCTGTTTTAACAACCTCTTAAAGAACTTTGCCTTTAAAATGACGCTCCACTTGCTCATTCTTCAATTCGCTTAAGGTCTGGAAAGGTTTCCAGTCAGAATAGTGGTCTTTAGAACTGTAATCTGTCTGAGCCCATCAATCAATGCTAAGCTAGCGTTTGGCTGTGGGTGTTAAGTGGAGGATTACACAGCGGAGCAAACTATTTGTTTAAAGGAAAAGAGCCCAGAGGCGTGAGGTTGCACACGGACACCACATAGACAAGCTACAGGATAAATGGTTGTGATATCCCTTTCACGCTGGCAGACGGATCCATATGAACAAATCCAATGCTTTTCTGAGGTGCGCTCGATTGGACGTTTTGTTTCGCCAGTAAACATGCCAATGTCTACCAGTGGAACAGTGGACAGAAGACACTTACTCCAAACCATATGTTGGCAGGCCGGCCCTCCTAAAGCTGTACTGCTATTGGCAGAACATCCGATGGCAATGAAGCAAAGAAAAGCACTGCACTGATTTAGCAGTTTTTCCTAAGTGCTAATTTGGAGTATTTTTTTCTTGTCTGAAGGGAAACACAAATTGAATGTTTTTTTTTAGACTACACTACATGGAAGCTATTAAAAAAATGAAAACAAAAAATAATATCACCCCAAAATAATTAAATAACTTTAATAAAATAATAGTAATAATACCATAAAATAATACAAAACACAATTGAATGTTTTTTTTGTGGACTAGACTACAGGGAAACTATTTAAAAAATTAAATAAAACTAATATTACACCAAGAGAATTAAATAAAATGAATAATTAACAGTAATAATACCATGAAATGTTATTTGTTTTTAACTAAAATACAGATTATATAAATCGTATAAAATTGTATATTTTAACAGATTATTTTGCCAATTTTGAGTATTTTGTTCTAGTCTGAAAGGGAAACACAAATGGACTTTTTTTTTTTTTAGAGTAGACTGCATGGAAACATATAAACAATTTATAAAATACTAAAATAAAACTTATATTACATCAAAAGAATAATAAATAAATGTAATGAGTTGCATTAATTAATTAATAATAATGATAATAATACTGATACAAAATTATATTTTTTTCTTTTAAACAAAAATACAAAACTAATCTATACGTTTCTTAACAGATTATTTTGCCAATTTGGAGTATTTTGTTTTTGTCTGACGGTGAAACACAAATGGGCTTTTATTAACAAAATTATAATAATATGAAATAATCTTAGTTGTTTTTAACTAAATACTAATTATACTTAAGTATGTATAAACCGTTTTTTTATTTTTTGCCAATATTTTGTTTCTGTCTGAAGGGAAACTATATTTTGACCAAACTATACCTATAACTAAAAGTAATGTAACTTTAAGAGAATTAAAACATTAAATTTAATTAGTTGAATGAAATAACAACAACAACAATAATAATAATAATAATAATATAAAATAACATAAACATTTTTAACTAAAAAACAAAATATTAACTAAACCTTTTAACAGAAATGTTTTGCTAATTTGGGAGTAATTTATTCCTGTCTGAGATTTGTAAAAAGGTAAAAATAATTAAATAATGGAGTGCATTGAAAAACAAAATGCATAAAAAAACTAAATAATACAAATTTTCCATAAGTCTGTTTCTTAAAAGATTAGTTTGCTAATTTGTAATTTTGTCATTGTCATAGGGATGATTTTTGCACTAAACTACAAATACACAAATTAAATAAACTAATAAGATGGAATGAGTTAAATAAAACACACTACACAGTGGACAACACCAAACAGTAAGCTATTACAATAATGTAATAATAATACAATGAAAATATTTAAATATATAATTATATATTACACAATGAAAGTGAAAGTAATACATTTAAATGAGCAGAATAAAATAATCATGTTCATTTTTAAAATAAAATAAAGCAAATAAAAGTCTTCAAATTCTGATGTATTTAAACTCTTTTTGTTTCGATTTCTAATCTCTCGGGGTACACATACTTGTGCAAAAGCAGGAAAAAACTGCTTTTCTTGTTAAACAAAAGCTGCATTTCTGGTGTTGAGCAATGCAGACACTGACACAGTTTTTTTAAGCTCTCTTCCAAGGCCTGCCATGTACTTTTTTACAATGCTTCCTGAAGACACAAAGCTGACTCAGAGGTTCTGTCTTTAGTCTCATTTTAGATCTAGAACACAGTTAAGATCATAATTCTTTCATGAAGTTAGAGCTCTCTCTACGCCCAACATGAGTCTCAAACAAAAGTTTTCTGTTACAAAAACATGCTTGGTGGACTAACGACGCCTGAGATTGAATTCCTTGAGAACTGCTATATGTTTTTCTTTGCATATAACAGCCACTACATGGAATTCACTACATGGCAAAATGAAAACAAGCAAACAAGCAAGCGAGTGAAAGAATGCAGACACAGCATCCGTCAGTGCATAACCCAAGTTTTATGCATCTGGACTACAGCTGCGCATTCATTTTTAGGATGTTTAGGTTATGTTGAAAAATACATTAAGCTACAGTATAAAATCTTTACAAAGAAAACAGAACAAAGACCAAAGAAACTGTACAAGTGAAACTATATAGGAAGGCTGGAACAAGGGATGAAATTACATCAGATTGAGATTTGAGAGGTAAAATAAAACATATGAAATGTTACTCTACATTACTTCTAAGAGTCTAAATAACACTCACTGTCTGAACTGAGGAAGACATTTTACGCAGCTTTTCATAAAATGTCAAATAAATCACTAATATTGTCAATGTGTCTGAGAAGTTTTAAAAGTAGGCTACAGATCATTTATTATAGCTTGTTAAAATAGCCCTTATTTGAGTGCGAGCAAAAACAACCCATTTCTGTAAGTCCAGTGAGACAGTAAAGCTTTTTGAGAGTTTTTGTCAAGTTTAAAAGGTGTGTTTGTGCGCGTTTAGATGCCTGAATGTGACTGTGAAACCTTGACTCCCTTCACAGTTCTGGTGATGCCGCGAGTGGCTTTTTTCTTTTCTTTTTTCTTTTGGAGATAATACACAATATGAATACAACAGAAAGACATAAAACTTTATAAATAACATGTCCACTTTTGTAGGCTCAACAAAAGTGTTTTATCATATCTTGATAAAAATAGCTATAAGCTATATTAAAATAATTGAAAGAATTACAAATATTGGATATCATAAAATAGGATTAAATAAATAAACCAATATAAAACTAACAAAAGCTAGCTATAACAATGTAGGTACTATATACAAATCAAACTGTTTTAGAGCCATATTAAACTTTCATTTTACAAAAGCCTGTCTGAAAAAAAAGATTTTAGATATTTTCTAAAAACAATACACATGTTTATTTATAGGTTTTAAATATTATTTATAAAGTATTTGGATACGATGATATTAATCAAAGCGTGCAAACAGAGCATTTTTGGGGTGAGTGAAATGAGGATGTTATAAAATATAGTTTATACCGAGCTATTAACGGAGAATTTCTGTGGTTTTATATTATGGATGGTGCACTCCCTGCAAAAGAAAGTTCAAGCAAACATCTAACAAACGGAGCAATGGAACAGACAGAAAAGCAAGACGGTGATTGGTTCAAGGATGATGGCCGCTGAACATGACCAAACTGAAGGACATTATTTTTGCTTTACATGTATGGCTGGTATTATGATCTGCATCAAATCAATAAATGACACTTCCCTTTTACAGCAATCTGTGTTTTACGTGTATTACGGTTGGAGACGGCCTAACGCATGTCCTATGTGCAAGGTACCTGATGCTTCAGTGAGTGAGAGAGAGAATGTAAGATTGTGGTTAAAAATAAGAGTTATACAACCTTCTTTTGGCTTAATCCCTACCATTTTAGATTGTGTCTGGACAAGAGACCAAAATAATGAAGCTTTATTTTTATGATTTGTGTCATTGTGTCAGCCTGCACACCTCACATAGTAGGCTACCTTATATGGTAAATAATATATATTTTTAGATTTATATATATATATATATATATATATATATATATATATATATATATATATATATATATATATATATATATATATATATATATATATATATATATTATTCTTTTTTTTTTTTTAATCGCAAAATTGTACAAAAGTTACACCACAAAATCACTGTGGAAGAACTGTGGAAAAACTAGGGGGTCTGATATAATAAGATTCTGAATAGTTTATTTTTCCACATGCTTGCAAGCAAAGAATTACCAAAGCAAAGCTACTTGGATGTCTTTTTTGACCATATTCTAAATTGGTGGATGCAAGGGGGACCTGTTTATAGCACTTAAACACAGAAAAAAGGTAAGATGTTCTTTGTATGACCATTTAAAGATTATGTCGTTTTATAAGAACTAATAAAATAAATGAATAAATACATAAATATAATACCACCACTGTTTCTGAACACTGAGTGCAAGTTTCTATTGTCAAAAATGTTGTACTTTCCATTCCGCGGTAGAGAAGCTAAAACATCATCTATCAAATCACTCAAGCAAATGCAAAAACACTGCAAAATGTTTGATAAAAGCATAGCCATCAGGAGAAAACATTGTCTCAAATCACAGTGGGTCTGGCGAACAAAATAAAACAATGATCATAAACAAACATGGGCACTGACTTCCATCCCTGCATTATGGTTGTCAAGAAAATAAGTAAAAAAAGATGCATGTAGAGCTTGAACTGCTTACAACGGAAATGTCTACTCAATCTCATTCTCTCTCTCTCACATACACACATTCAAATTCAATAAACACAAATTACCTGTTTCTTTCTCATAAGTGCTGTTTTTAATGACTGGAATCATATACAGAAAATGCTGAAACTGGACAATTGTATCTATTCCTGTCTCAGCTTTTATCGATTCAGATATTTTCACATATTTTCCATTAAATCCTGCACCAGTTTTGCACAGTCTGAGAAACGGATGCATATAAATTGCAATTTAGCAATGTTCCTTGTCCATTATTTCAGCTCAGCTACCTTATTTATTTCGTATGTGATTTTAGCTTCCATTTTGTGTCATACTTGCTTATTTGGAGATAAGGTTGATAAATTTCATTAAATGATTACATTCACAGTAATTGATAATGTAGTGTGTGTGCGCAAGAGAATTGAGTCATTCCTGACTTCCAAGGCCAGTTACAAGCTGAAAATCAAAATAATAATTGCGTTCTACAATTTAACACAAAATAACATGCAACAACATATTATACATATATGACTAAACAATAATATTGTTTAACAACAATAAACAATTTATTAACAATACTAAACAATAAAAAACATATATTTTTTTTAAGGTTGCATTTTTAGATTCATGATCACTCAAATGTGTATATATTTTATTATGTTTCTATGTACAATCCTTGTATTTCATTGCATGCTTGATATTCTCTGTTGTTGTCACTCTGGGTTTTAGAAAAGCACATTATAAACAAAAGGTTTGCCCTCGAGTCTGAGTCATTTGATTTTAAGAATCTACCGATACCGAAACTCGTTCTGATACTTCTACAATACATAAAAAAATAAGTTTTTTCAAGCTGAAATAAAACAAATAAGACTTTCTCCAGAAGAACAAAAGTATTATAATATTATAAAATGTAATATTTAAAAAAGAAATATATCTCATATCTATGTTGGCAATGGCAATGTTGTCGTCATCAACTTTAAAATACCTCAAGACCGCAGACATACTCGCGCTTTACGAATTAAGCTACTTCCATGTTCTACTTTGCCGGCATTTAACCAATAGCATAAAACAATATATATCGAAACTGTGTGATCTGGTCTGGACATCCCAAAATAAAATGTATATAATTATTATTACAATAAAATGTATATTATTATTATTAGAAGCTAAATTTTTGAAGCACATTAATAACATGACAATAAAATGTATAATCAATAATAATAATAATAACAACAACTAGAAACTGTAATAAGATAAATAAAACAAAATAAAATAAAATCAGATTGAGCTAAATAATTCAAACAAAAGAGCTGAAAACCGCTGATGAAATATGGATTAAGCTGCTAATGGAAGCAGAGATAGTCTTCGCTACAGCAAGCCACCTGGCTGCACAGATGACTGCTCCACATTTCCCATTTCAAACTTGGCATTTTCTGAGAGAGACCTGCCAAACCGCATTTAGCGCGACAAAAGGTTGTAGCTAAACATCAAACAATTAGCCAGGTCCCATTTCCACTTTAAAGCTCTCCTGTCTGTCACACAGAATCCATCCTTCTAAATCCCTAGGACAGCAGTGCAGCTCAAGCCCATTTTATTCTCTCAGACTTTTTCCTGTTATCTGGTGGCACGTCCACGTTCTCCAGCAAACAAGAGATGAACTACTACAAATACAAGTGCAGCCAGAAACACTCGAAAAGAAACAGAAAACTCTCATTGAACAAACAGGGCTGCAGTCACGGCCGGCTGTGATGGAATGAGATGGTTGTTGGTTCAACATTGCGAAAAACTGATGATCACCCTGGCCCCAGTAGAGTTCTCTGTAAAACACAGCTATTAAATGAATCTATAGACATTGTAGCATGTCCTTGGGTTGGGTAAAAGCCAGGAGAACATGACCTGATGCTGCTTGCTGAATTGGCTAGATTTGATTTCTGTTGCCATAGCAATCAGTAAAGCGCCACAGGCTGTATATATGAGGACGGTGGAGCAGCAGACACAGAGGGAGCTCTGTGCAATCTGAATGAGTCCCTCAGCTGGGCGGTGAAAGAGAATGCATTTAAAAGCATTATGAAATACAATAATACCACTAAAAACTAGATTTTCTACAAATCAATCTGCTATTGAAATCATATTCAATGCTATTTTATGCTATTGAGAAAATGAAACACAAATGGACTAAGGCGAACTAAAAAAGTATCTAGAAAAAATATTATAGATTTTTTAAGGCTTTTTTCTATTTAAGTAATGTTCAGATGCATTACGATGAGATTATTAATTACTTAGATAACACTTTATTTTGATGGTCCATTTGATTATTAGTAGACTGTGTTGCTCCTTCAACAGACATTTAACTGACTATAAAGCTGCATTTACATTGCAGATCTTGATGGTCAACTTCGATTTTCCGAACCCATTTTTTTGATGATCGTCTAACATCATCTTTTAAAAGTGACTTGTATCCGATTTACACAGCACACAGCAAAAGCACAATAACCAGGGAAAAAAAATGTGTGCTGACTGACAGCCGATAATAAAAGAGCGTTCTTTTCTGTGTTCCTGTATTGAATCTGTTGGCAGGGTTTACATTTTTTTTTCTTTTTGACAAGTTACTATTGTTTATGACAGAAAAGTTCTCATTTGGCCATCTTCTTTTAATCCAGGCCTTTTTAAACCAGTAGGCATTTTAATGTAATGTCCATGGCGTGATTTAAGCATGTGATGTATGCTATAATTTTATATTAGTATATATTGGTTGTGTGGCGGATGTTGCACTCTTTTGCTCTCTCTCATTAACATGCTAAAATACTTGTGCTACATGACAACATAAAAGCTTTTTTATCCCTCATGTATGCGATTTAAGGTTTGGGACTCTGCTGAAGTCTGTTCTGAAATGAAAGAATCAGAGACCCAGATCGGATTCATACCGGATAAATTTCCACATATGTTTCAAGGCCTGAATCTGATTTGAGAAAATCAGTATCCAAGTGATTTCTTGCTGCTTACACATACATGGGCCACATCCGAACTGTGCCACATGGGAGAAAATAATATTGGAATTGAGTCACTTGAACCATGCAGTGTAAATGAAGCCTAGCCTAAAAAACTTTGCAAGTACATTACTTTGTCAACTTACACTAACCCCAACCTAACAGTTTATTTATAATCTTATGAGAATTAGTTGCAATGTAACTTATATTCAGCAAACGGACCATTAAAAAAGTGTGACCATTTTTTATAATAGAATTACCCTTTATAAGTGAGCCTTTGGATTTTTTGAGTCTAATTCAAAGCACAAAAACAGATGTAGCACTTTATTTAAGAGTGCAACTATGGACACTGTAAAATATTAAGCACAATTTTCGGTTTTCAACCCAATGTGCCCAAAATACTCTATTACAGCCTCAACTTTTCACTTTGGTGCCTCACAACTTCTGAAAAAAAGAAAGAAAGGAAGCCGAGATCAATGCTAGCAATCGGCTCCATCAGAGATCACAGGCTGGCATTAAGCTTAAATTGACTGAAATCATTACCACTACTGACTCACCGGAAAAAAGATGGAAAAGATAATGGTGAAGCGATGCAGAGGATGATACAGCAGTCATGAGCAATGACCGATCACACCGATTTGCATTGAAGACACAGCAAAAATCCTTGAAGCCGTAAAGCGAGGTTCAACAGAGTCTAGTCAGCAGATAAAGGCTGGGCGCATCCATATTTACAGGGAAGCAAATAAGCATGCATAAACATAAATCAGGCCTTTAGGACAACAACAATACAAAAAAAACAGCTCTTGGACTTCAAGCACTTGGACAGGAACAACACTACACCATGTTCAAATCAAGTGTTTCCATAAACAAGCAACTTGTATCCTGAGATGGAATGTGAATCTACAGCAATAACAGAACACAAACACAGCCGATAAGAAGACAAGAGGCGTTTCAACCAATGACATTGCAGAGTTCACTTTGTTCACCATTCACTTAGTACATCTTAAACCACACGGGAAACTCACTTTTAACACTTCTGAGCTTGTGTCCCATCTGGCATTGCTAAACAACCATCACCGCATTCTTAAATACCAACACATACTGTAGCTCTGATACAGGACTTATGGATTTTTAAGAGCCAGTTTTTGAGTGCTCTGCATTTGTCTGATGTAATTATACTGTTATGACTTAAATGTGTATACTACATATAAAGTGTAAAGCTGATTGATTGACATTGCGCTTGCGACATTCTAGAAAGTTGAGATGATTTCAACTCCCTGCACTGTATATGTGCCTGGAAAAAGTAATATTTATGCACATATGACGTACTTCTATATTTGAGGCACACAAAGACATGATGCGTGAACCGCCACTTAAATATACAAAAAATATAAGTGAAAATGCGCACTTTAATTTTGATACCCACAGACATCGTCACCAAATATAAATCAGAGGTCAGACTTTCTCATACATGGCCTCATTTCAGTTGTCAAGTTAAGTAAAAATATATCAATTGAATTAATCAATTGATATTGATCAACTATTTAAACAAACGTTGGCTAGAATTATGCATTATAGGCTTAAATTATAGAGAAATAACAGATGAAGCAAGACTGCAGTCAGATTATGAAGCAGATCAATGTTGATCTTTCTTTCCAGGTGTCAGTGCAGAAATAAACAAAATAATAGGCCTAATACAAAATATTATACAATTAAAATATTGAAAAATATTTAAATATTTCTGAAATATTTTAGCACGTTTTCACTTTCGCATTCAATTAATATAACCATATGGCTATTACGCCCCATTTACACGGGGCTTCAGCGTCAACGCATGACCGAGAGACGTGTCTGAAGTTGAGGCTGACACGATCGTCATAAGTGTCAGCTAATAAAATTAGTCAGCAATCGGCTACTGTCTGAGCTGGTGTTTTGCATAAAGCGATCTGATTGGCTGAAGCTTCTGTCGGCGTTTTAAAAGTTAAGAAAGTCTCAACTTCTGCATCGAGCAACGCCTCTGAAGTGGATCCACAATGCAGTTCGGCAACGCCTGACGTCACCTATTCAAAATGTATGGGAAGAGTTGAAGCTGACGCCCCGTGTAAATACTGTGATATAGCCTTGCTTGTCACTTTGTTGAATCCTTTTGCTTTCTCACTACAATCGATCCACTGCAGAGTTTGTTTAAATCGAGCAGAAACAACCTCATTCAGGCGATCTCGGATTGATTGATTGAACAATTGGCAAATAGTTACAGCCAAATTAAACTACTGACAAGGCAGCATCGGGCCAGTAATGATGCTGTATACTGTCCTGAGCATCTCACATGCAGACCCTGGGCCATCGGGCAGTCCTTATTGTCGAGACCTGTGAAATGATCTGATTTTAATTTAAAAATAAATTTATAAAAACATATTATTATACACAACTAATGTCATTATTTAATATTTAATATTAAATATTATTTAATATTATTTAATATATTAGCATATTGGAGCAATAAAAAAATTATTTGTACTTGGTTAAAATAGAGTTCCTGTTCCAGTTTTTGCTGTTTTCAGTAGTTTGTTGTCTTTATTTAGCTGCTTTTTTTGACCTCAAAATAGTTCAATGTGGACAAACTGTATAAAAAAAAAAATATATATATATATATATATATATATATATATATATATATATAAATATATATATATATATATATATATATATATATATATATATATATATATATATATATGTATATATTGCAATGTGCAAATTCACTCAGATTTATGTCACCTGTCTAAATTATGCCAGAAAGCTAGTTATTTAGAAAATGATTTAGTTGCTAGAGAAAGTTTCTAGTCCCTATCACTTTCTTGTGCCGCGCCTGAGACTCTCTTTGTTTCCTTCCCAAGGGTAAATGACAAAACTGCCATAAGCTATTCTAAGGTGCATCTACAATCAGGCCTTGAGTAAAGAAAAGTAATAACCTGAAAACTAAATAAGGCCCACTGAATAATTGGGAGTCCAAGAATAAGCAGCAGCAGAAGGGACATTCATAATGGATTAGTTGGTGAGGAACGTACAAGTGGTGTTGTGTATATGCGAGTGAGCGACTCAGGTAAAAGCCCAGAGGAAACAGTGCTGCATCCACCAGCTGCTTCTTCTGATTTCATGCTTCATTGGCCTCATTAATGTGGAGCTGAACCGCATGCCTGTGGAGACAATCGGCTAGATTAGTCTTCACCACTCTCTTACTCCGACTCTCTTTCACTTTTCCTAACGGCATCCCTAAATTGCACACTTCTGGTTCTGCCTTTCTCGTTGTCCCTCTGTGGACACAATGGTAGAGAGTACTTTTGGAATATAGAGACAGTGTTTGTAGCCTGTAGAGAAGATCAGGGGAAAAATGAGCTGCACACAGCTGGCGCTAGCCATTATTGTGAGAATCTGAGGAAGAGCGTGGTTGCGATCTCAAAAACACCTGCTGGGAACTACTCTAAGCAGACACCACACACAATGTTCAGCCAAAGAGCCACAGCCATAGAAAAAAAAAAAACATAAAACAAACTTTGCATCCTTATCTTTGCAATAAAACAAGAGATTTAAAAAAAAAATGCTGCTTAAAATGCAAAAATTGATTACTTCAAAAGTAAGTGATTAAAAAGTGCTTTAAAAATGACAGGTGAATTTTTGTTAAAACCACATTTCTGTTGTAACTTAGAACAGTTAAGTTCTCTTATTTTTTTATAATTATGCACAGTTACTTTACTTAACAATTTGAAGGCAACAAGTTCACTCACTTTTTCAACTAATCGCTTTTTACAGTGTGCATGGTGACTAAGTAGCCATTAAAAATAAAAGTATCAGAGTTTAAGAAATGGCATATTTTATGGTGGTTATCTTTTATTTATTAAAACAATAATACAAAAGAAAAGTTATTTTATTGCACGTCAAAAAAGCCAGTTTCTATACCTGACGATCGGGTTGTCGTGGTCCTAACCTTAGACCAACAAACGTTTCACAATGCACCGGCCCCTTACGGCTCCCCCTGCAGGTGGTGGGCCTGTGCGAGGCCATGGTGCTCCACCGGAAAAAGGTGGTTTGCTATCTCCAGGTTGAAGGAGAGTCCTTATTTATTTTTTTGGTCAGTCGACTTTGTTGTTGTTTTCATTTAAACGGGGGAGGAGACTCCGGGCCCCTCATTAATTTTAGAGCTGTCCCATTTAATTGAATTTTATTTATTGTTACAGGTCCGGCTAGCTTTGTGGAGCCGCGCAACATAAAAGTGGTGTAATTATGTTTATGGAGTTCTTCAAATCATACTATTATATGTTTCACAGAAGAAAACAAATAGAAGTATATATTTTTTAGACATTTTATATATATATGTAACATTTGCATATGGATACTCTTTGCCTTTATAAACTTCTCAGACTGTATGTCATCAAAAATGTGTTCTTGTGCACACTGCTGTTCAAAGATGTTTCTTGCACTGTAAAAAAAATGCAGGGTTCCATACAATTCCTTCAGGCTGTCCCAACAAAAACTATTAAGTTACTTAAATAACAAATTTAAGTGGATTGAACATAAAACAACTAAGTCTCCAAAACATCTCAATAATTTCATTTTTTTTGGTTAACTAAGCCTGCATTATTTAATTAAAAATACAGTAAAAAGTCAGTGAAATGTTATTCAAAATTATTGAAATTATTTATTTCTATTTAATTACATTTTAAAACTTAATTTTACTGTTTTTTTTGAGGAGGAATTTTTTTTATTTAATGAAAATGAAAAGTTCAATAAAAAAATATACTAAATATATAAATATATATATATATAAAATATTAGATTAGAAATCAATTACCACGACCAATTTGTGTTGGGAAAACATGAAGAAATGAAGTTAACTTACTAGTTTTTTAAAAATATAAGTAGATTGAACATAAAAAATTTAAGTGTTCTGCCCGAAAAAAGAAAAAAAACCTCAAGAACTGTATTGTTTCAGCTCATCTTATAAGGCATTTGAAGAAACAGCAATCGCCACTTTTTCTTTCCAAAACAATTTTGACAAATTTGTGAATTTAACAAGAGCATTCTGACATCAGTCAAAGCTTCAGTGAAAAATAATCATCAGGGACTGCTTCAATGCCTATAAATGCTGACACAAAATAAACCCACACAAACAAACTCACAAGTACAAATAGGCGTTTTTCCTATGAGACACCGGCTTTGTCAGCACAACTAATTAGGAACTCCTCCTTCTGCAAGTTCACAAAAATACAATTGGGAAAGAATTAAATAACATCCATATATTCCCATTTTATCTCATCTGGTCTGTCAACACACAAACACCCCCAGAGAAAGCTGAAAAATGGTTGTCAGGAATCGTTTTGCGGTAATGAGCATTTCCTCAAGACTCTTGACGAATCGATAAACTGTGTTGCTTTTCTTTATGGGGGATTTAACTAAACAAACCTTGAGGAAACCACAGCAGGGTTATTGAGCAGAAGTCCTGACATGATGCTGACTGATGAAATAAAAATACTCAAATTTACAGCCGTGACGACACGGTGCATGATTCTGAACCGCAGAGCAAAAAACGCTGAATTTTTTGTCAGGGCAAGCATGTCAAGCAATGCAATGAATACGGGGAGAGGGATAAAATAGCTGCCTGCTCTATTTTTTTTAAGTGTAAGCACCATAAATAGCAAGAAAGTTGTCTTGTGGTTAAAGTCACCATGAAATTAAAACTGACAATGCCTATTGTCTAATGGAATATAGCAGTACTTATTAAAATCTATTAATTCATGCACATCTTTATCCATCAACCAGCCATTTAAAATCCATCAGACAAAAAGTCCAGCCCCACAAAAGCTAGATATACCTAATATACAATCCTCGGCCACTTTATTAGGTACACCTGTGCAAATGCTTGTAAAACGCTAATTTCTAATCAGCCAATCAAGTCAGCAATTAATGTATTTAGGTATGTAGAAGTGATAAAGACAATCTGCTGCAGTTCAAACTGAGCATCAGAATGGGGAAGAAAGGGGATTT
Organism: Danio rerio; assembly: GCF_052040795.2. Classification (NCBI taxonomy): domain Eukaryota; kingdom Metazoa; phylum Chordata; class Actinopteri; order Cypriniformes; family Danionidae; genus Danio; species Danio rerio. Next base: position 16,432,620 of record NC_141041.1, read on the forward strand.
AAGTGACTTTGAACATGGCATGGTTGTTGGTGCCAGACGGGCTGCTCTAAGTATTTCAGAAACTGATGATTTACTGGAATTTTAACACACAACCATCTTTAGGGTTTACAGAAAATGGTCTGAAAAAAAAAAAAATCCAGTGAGTGGCAGTTCTGTGGGTGCAAATGCCTGCTTGATGCCGGAGTTTAGAGGAGAATGGCCAGATTGGTTTGAGCTGATAGAAAGGCAACAGTATCTAAAATAACCACCAATCACCAGATATCAATCCAATACAGCACCTTTGGGATGTGGTGGAACTGGGTGGCATGGATGTGCAGGCAACAAAGCTGCAGCAACTGCGTGATGCTATCATGTCAAAATGGACCAAAATCTCTGAGGAATAGTTCCAGTAACTTGTTAAATATATGCCTTGAAGGATTAAAGCAGTTCTGAAGGCAAAAGGGAGTCCAACTTGGTACCAGTAAGGATTACTTAATAGTGTACATAAAATAAAAGACAACAGATAGGTCTACATTAATATTATAACAAAACCCATATGTAATTCTCCCAACACTGCCACAATACCATAAACTAGTTACTGGTACTTCTGTCAAACCATGGTAAATGTGTGGATAGTTCATAGCAGTGTTTCTCCTGTTCATCAGTGTCGCTGAAAATGCTGAATAACCAACACATTTCTGCTCTTTGCTAAAATCAAGCACTTCTCTCTGGAGCTGCCCGTGTGATCGAGTCGTGAGTTTTCCCCATGCAAATAAATCTGAACTCGCCCTGTGCTGCTGTTGGGCGTGATTTGCATGGACAGAAAAACAGTCTGTGAGCCGCAAACCAGCAGCACGATTAATTCCACTCTGAAGCATGAACATACCCTGAACATTTATCAAACAACTGTTATCATGTTACAGAGGGAAAATTATCCTGTGATAATTATCATTTTATTTCTCAGCCCTAAATACACACATTCATTGCACTGATTTTTTATTATTATTTTTTTTTTGCATGCAAATGAATGTTCCCAGGCCAGTTCCAGGAGGCAGACCAACAGCACACATTTATCAATTCTTCCTAATGAAACACACCTGACTCAACTCATCAGCTCATTGGTAGAGACTCTGGGACTACAAATAGAGGGGAAAGATAAAAGAAGGTATCCAAAGTGTGCACTGTTGGGAACACGGTGGCAATCTCTAATCTAAATGAACTGGTTTTAATCAAACAAACATCGCAAGCATCAATGAATCAACCTAATTAATAACAACAAAACAAAAAGGGGAAGAACTATGAATGTGCCAATCGACAGCCAGAAATTTTAATTTGTCCGACCTCTGTTCTGGACTTGTATTCAAATGAAGCACAGATGTACCAACAGACAAATACTGTACTGGCAGAACAGGCGGCACACAGGCAATGACAAAGCACCCACTGAAAAACACCAGATAACCTTTACTAACTTGACATAAATATAGCAAATATTGACTTTCATTCATTTCATTTAAAGGGATAGTTCACCAAAAAAAAATCTTTCATTATTTATTCTGCCTTGGCTGTTTTGGTCTGATACAAAACAAGGTATTTTGAAGAATGCTGGAAACCTGTAAGCACTGATATCCATAGCTGGAAAAACAAATATTATGAAAGTCAATTGTTTCAAGTTTTCAACATTCTTCAAAACATCATCTTCTCTGTTTTAAAAGGATAGTTAACCTAAAAACATGACAATTCTTTCATCGTTTACTCCCTGTTGACTCTTTTTGTGCTGATACAAAAGAAGATATTTTGAAGAATGCTGGAAACCTGTAAGCACTGACATCCTTAGTCGGAAAAACAAAAAAAAATATGCAAGTCATTGGTTACAAGTTTCCAACATTCTAAAAGATCTTCGACTGTATTCAAAAGAACTAAAAAACTCAACCTTGTTTGGAACAAGTGTGTGTAAAAGATAACAGTAGTTTCATTTTAGGTGAACTACCCTTTAACAATAAATGAAAAGATTGCATGGATAAGACTTGATTTTATTAAAAAATATAGCCATTAAAGCTATGTTTAAACCTAATATTATAACTAGGGGATTGTTTGAAATTTTGTAGGCATCAAAAAGTCAGACTATATTAGCAGGATATATGTTAGGTCAACTTTTAAAACAAACTCTATTTAACGATAAGAGTACAAATCTACACAAATGTACTATATATTGGATTCATTTGATTTATCTATGCATGTTTATTTTATCGCATATGTGGATCATTTGGTAGTTTTTTAAAAAAACTTACCAGCAAAAGCTATTTGATCCTGAAGCAAGAAATACTATGAGAAAATGCTAAATGCTGAACTAGAGAGGTGGGAGATTTTAAGTCAAAAAACTGTATTTACAGCATTGCAAAATAAGCATTTTTAAAACACCATTTTTCTATTTGTTTTTACTCTAAACGTGTCATCTGCTAGCAGACAGCAAATTTGCATTTTTATTTATCCTTTATTTTAGTCGGTCATCGTTTATTCGTCCAAACCTGTTTGAGCTTCTTCCTTCTGTTTAACACAAGATACACTGAAGCCAACATTCTTCAGAATATATTATTTTGTGTTCAACAGAAGTAAGAAATTCATAAAAGTTTAGAACCACTTCACTGTGAGTAACATTTCTGAGCGAACAATTCCTTTAGGAAACATTCTAGGTATATATGGTGGTTAGATGGTCAATGCTGAGAAACGCACACACACAGAAACAAACCTCAGGCGCAGCAGTAGTTTCCTCAGTGCGCTTGACCTCAGCCTCTGGCCCTCGCAGAGTCTGCAGGAAGAGGGCAGCTTTCCTCTTGCGCTCAGCCTGAAGCTGCCTCTCTTTGGACTCTTTGGAAGCCTGGGCCAGTTTCTCCCTCGCTGCTGCTGCTAACCGATCCTCAAGCTTCTGTTTGGCTGGAAAAGAAAAAGAAAAGAAAGGTCAGACTCGCACACATTCGTCTTGATTCACACCATCTGCTCAGACAGCTAAAAGCATGGGCAAGCGAGATTGCGTGCAAAAGTGTGTTGTGTTTTTGCAGCTAAGCAAACACAAAATGTTTCTAGATGAGGTCGCTCGTGACTTACCTGGTTTTGTAAACCAGAGTGGCTCATAAAAACTGCATAGGGCTTAAAAAGCTACAAGCTAACAATGCGTTGCATTTTAATGTTTCGCATCTAGCACAACAAAACCACCCCATTTGACAGTGTAAAAAGCTGCCTGGCTTTTGACTTTATACCAGTCAACAGCATCTCAATTTAGCAAGTTTGAGTAGGCAGTGTACTCAAGTATAATTTTTTCAGGTTTTTTTCATGGAAACAGTGATAACAAAAGGAAAAGGGGGAAAAAAACAAGTCATTATATTATACAAGAATAAGAAGAGCGCTCTGTCAGCGTCCGCACTAAAAATAGGCCCCCTGCCATGGACAATCACATACAACTCGAGAACAAACACAACTAGAGAGAGAACAGAGCCTTCTCCTTCATTACGTCAACGGGAGAGAGATAATAAGTTGTGTATAATAAGAAAGAAACTTGTCCCTCAATCAGCAAAGCTCCTTCTCACAAGTGTTTTGGCATTACTATATTTGACTTGAAAGAAAAAAACAAATCTTGCAGCTTTGACATCCCGTTACGATTTAACTTAATCCCCTGTGAGTGTACGGCACTGCGCCTTTGACCTAATGAGGGGGTTTAGGGAAAAACTGCAATCGAATGAAAACCAGCAACTCATAAAGCACTTTCCGATGTCGCAGAATCACTGAAACTAAAAACTTAATTTTCGTTTTGTCCTGCAAACTAGTGAGTGGGCTTAATAAACCACCTGTAGAAAACACACTCTTTCATCTTTCTGTCATTTTAACAGAAACTTGCACCAGTTTTACACATTTACACTAGACATTTTCTTACAATCACTCAGCAAAGTCCACTCAATGAAAAAGAAGCACACTTCACAGAGGTGAGGGTCTTGATAAACCACCTGTATAAACACTCTTCTTTCTCTATCTTTTCAAACTCTAGCACCTAACTCTCTGAGCACTAACAGTTCCTTTGTGTACAGTAATTGGCACTTCTTGTGTGTATTGCCTCTTCTTGTTGAATCACCGAATGCCTCTTCAATTTTAAGCTGTTTGGACAAAAGTATCTGCTAAATGACTACTTGTAAATGTAGACTATAGATGACATTTTTTCTATTCAAAATGAATAAAAACATATTTAGAGCATGAAATGACAATTTGTCTAAAATTTAATTCAATATTTAACTTCAAATACCTGTATTTAAAGTAGGCAAACAATGTTTTGTGGAATACCCAATATAACCAATATAAATAACATTTTTAGCTATAATTCTGATAAAACAGATTTAATCCAACACACCTAGTAAATCCAGTATATATAGAGAAACTTGTTTCCATTTCCATAAAAAAAGACATTAAAATATTAAAAGAAAAGCTAACAAACTATACAATGTAGGGCTGCACAATATATCATATCAACATTGATATTGCAATGTGTGCATCCGCAATAGTCACATCGCAATATATGTAATATCAGTCTGAATTATAGCAGCTGTAGAATTGTATTTAATTACTGCATTAAAATGAAATTTATAGGAATTGTGCAAAAATAAAAAAGAAAGTGTTTGTCACTTATAATTTTTGCCTTGTTTCTAGTCTAAATATCCATATCCATTCATTAATTTTCTTTTCGGCTTAGACCCTTTATTAATCAGGGGTCGCCACAGTGGAATGAACCGCCAACTTATCCAGCATATGTTTTAAGCTGTGGATGCCCTTCCAGTTGCAACCCAACACAGGGAAACACCCATACACTCTTACATTCACACCATTACACTACGGCCAATTTGGTTTATTCAATTCACCTACTATATAGCGCATGTCTTTGGATTGTGGGGGAAACTGGAGCACTCAAAGGAAACCCATGTGAACATGGGAAGAACATGCAAACTCCTCACAGAAATGCCAACTGGCCAAGCTGGGACTCGAACCAGAGACCTTCTTGCTGTAAGGCGTGCTACCCACCACCATGACGCCCATAAAATTTCCATTTAGAGAAAAACTCTTACTTTACACTTATTTCTTCTAAGAATGAAAACAAAACAATATTTTTACTTGATCTAAGAAATTTTAGATATCTGGTCCATAAACAAGACAATTTTATTTGCATTGTAATCATTCAACTACTGTACCTTAATACTGTTTGGCTCCCCAGACAACCATTAAATATAGCGCTATTTAAATGCTCTTGTGAAAGTGTATTCATATCGCTATATGTATCGTAGAAAAGTAAAATATCAAAATAACAATCCGATTTTTCCAACATTGTGTAGCACTATTACAATGTCTACATTGCAAGTAAATAATTGCTTTTTCCTTCAGTAGTACCAGCTAAAGCACACCAAAAAGTACAAAGTTAAAAATTTAGCATCATTTTGCCGTGTTTACATAATGACCTCAACCTTCAACACAGAATTAATCTATTTTTTATGATTGTTTTCAAACTGTCGATTCATTTACTTATGGGGGAAATGTCTATAAGAATAATACATGGCAGAAAACAGTCAAACTATTTGCCCTACAAACAATTTTATTTGACAATGTATACAAATAAAAAAAAAATAAAACACAAGTTTGCAACATCATTCAGCATAAACTGCTTTAATGACAGTGAAAGTGTAAGAAAACTGAAATCTCAAGCCAATAAGTTTCCATCATTTACGACAGTAAAGAAAAAAGGTCAATAGACTCAGACTGGTTTAAAATGCATTAAAGTTGCAAACCAATCAAATCACATGTAATTAATTTATTTATTATTGATCGCTCCTGTCTTTTCAAAGCACTCGTGCTTATCCCTAGATAAAAGACTGCAATAACTTTATACACGTGACAAAGCCTTTTCAATGCAACCCGCAGCACTTAACACCTGTAATTTGCTTGTGGAGCTTCTAAAAAGCAATGACTCCAGTCATTTTTTTCTGCGTTTTCCTGCAAATTTCCCCCTTCTCTCGCATAATTTCTCATCTGTACACTTCAGAAGTCAATGCGCAATTGAGGCGGCAAATCACATTTTGACAAAATCCAATAAGGCTTACCTTTTGAGGTTTGATTTTAAAATTACAATTTGCAAAGTAAACAGGTGAATGTGAAGAAAAACACAAAGGGCGTAAATACTTCATGTGCCCACATAACCACAAGAGACAGCAGAGAGACGAACCCAATAAAACTCTCACTCACAATCACGCAAATTCACTTCATTCAGTAAATAAACCGAAGGTAATAGATGGACACGTGAAAACAGACCAACCCTCGGCTGCATCTGTGATTCTTTAACAGTTCATCAATACAGATTATGTTCCTCCGGATGGGTCGATAGCTATGCAATCTAAAAGCTAGTTTGCCAGTGAGTGAGGCCTTCTTTGCTGCAGTGCCGTTTATTTCACTTCCTCGTGCAGTAAACTTCCTTTGGGCATCTGGTCTTATTACTGTAATTACCCCCATGTTCCAGGAGCATTACAGCTCGGCCGAAGTGTCTGCCATTGGCGCAGTCCGCTGTCAGTGATAAGCTTTAAACAAATTCACTTTTAATGGGAAACGAGAAAACTGATGCAAAAGCTGCATGTTACAACAAAATGTGCATCTCCAAACAAACGATTCACCACAAAATGAATATTTGTCATCATTTACTCACCCTTGTGTCATTCTAAACTTGTATGACATTCTGTCTTCTGAAGCATATGAAATATTGAATACCACAGCTTAACCAATTTTGGTATAATGAAAGTAAATGAGCACTAGGGTTGTGGCATAAAAGCGGTCAATATGGTATATGTTCTATGTTACTTGGGTCAAAGACAAGATGTCCCGTTTTATGCATGAAATTTTATATATATATATATATATATATATTGATTTTATATACAGAGTTTAGCGTATATGAGTATTCCCCCTACAGATCACACTTTTAATTTAATATTAAAAAAATTATTTTAGTAATATATTGCGTATACATATACAGCATAAGTCTAAAGTATTAGCCTCCCAATTTCTGTTTATTGTTCTATTTCAATTTACTTAATGTGTTGAGATTTTTTCAACACATTTTAAACATAATAGTTTTAATAACTTTTTTATAATAACTGTATTTTTTTTTTATCTTTGCCATGATGACAGTAAATAATATTTTTCTAGATATTTCAAGGCACTTTCAAGACACTAGTATTCAGCTTAAAGTGACATTTAAAGGTTTAACTAGGTTAATTAGGTTAACTAGGCAGGTTAGGGTAATTAGGCAAATCACTGTATAAATCATTGATGATTTGTTCTGTAGACGATCAAATTATATATAGCTTAAGAGGGCTAATTATTTTGACCTTAAAATGGCTTTATAAAAAGTAATTTCATTTAACTTTAAAACAAATAACACTATCCAGAAGAAAAAATATTAGCGGAAATACTGTAAAAAATGGCTCTGGTACACATCATCTGGGAATTATTTAAAACAAATAAAAAAAATAATAATAAAATAAAAAGGGGGTTATTAATTTTGACTTTAGAACAACTGTACTTTAGATTAGTCAGTACCAAAGCCAAAATTAGAGCTAATCTAACAAATAATAAACTTATTATTTTATAAATATTTTATTTTACTATTTAATTTATTGATATTTATTTAATAAAATTTTATTTAACAGAAAAAAATCAGGAGAAAAATACAAAATAGAAAATTTAGTTTAACATTTAGGTTTTTATTTTGCTATAACTTGCTTGACTTTAAAATGTATTATCTTTGTCTTGCTAAAGATGTTAGGTGACCAAACTATTATTCAAAAGGATATAACAGTTTAATAAAAATGGTTTTGTTAAAATGCATTAAAAACTACTGGCTATTTTTAAAATATTCACTTTCAAAAGGGGTTGTACTTATTAATGATAAGAAATTTACATATGAAGAACATTAAATGGATGTGAAGTGCCTGTGTGTAAGAAAATATGTTTCAATAACATTTGCAAAAATAAAAATGTGACCTTCTACATCAAAACATGTTTCAAGAGTTCCCACTTAGATATGCTTGGCACTTATAGCAGGTTTGGCATGCTGTCACGGGAGAGAACCCTGAGCTCAGAGATATTTGAGCCCAGGGCTCCCGCCCGGTCTAGAGGCATATCAGGAGAACCGAGATCAGGTAGGTCTCGATCGCTCCCCCTTTAGAAGGGGAGAAAAAGGAGGAGATGGGGTGGAAGGGGGGATTCTTCCAAAACGAAGATAGTGCAATAAGGAGAAAGTGATCCATTTATATTAAGCTAGGATCATTCTGATTGGATTATTACTAATTACGGATAAGTGGCCAGCGGTGCACAATCATATCACGTGCTCCTCTCGAAATTAGTTTATGAAACTTCACTTGAACATTAAGTTTTATATATCACCTGTAAGCTGAATAAATAAGTTTTCATTGATGCACATTTTTTTTAAGATACTGGCTGAAGTAAAAACATGTATGAAAAAAGAATACAAATGTAAACACTGAGAAAATAGTTTTAAATGCTGTCTCAATGAAGTGCTTAGCCATAACTGAGCAACAATTTAGTTTTGACATTTACAGTAGATTTTTTAAAACATCTTTATGGAACATGGACTCTACTTAACTTCCAAATGCATAAAAAATTATACATTTGAATGTACTTCTGGCTATTGCTTTTGCCCAAAATATATCTGTGCAACTTAAGACCGGTTTTGTGCTCCCAGGCAAGAAATATTAAATACATTTAAATTCACACATAATTCTAAAATAATGTCAAGCCATAAGAATTCAAATGTGCTTTGTGTAGTAAATTAAAGAAGCATATCAAGGTTTTTCTAACAATCTCAAATCAACAGTTTATTATTAAAAAAAATAATAAAAATAAAAAATAAACTTATTTTCTGTTAAATGGAAGAAAGTGAACTATGAAGATCATCATATCAGAAAAATGATTCTGCAAAAACGCAACATGAATCCAGTGTGTTTAAAACTGTTCAAAACTATTTCCAGAGCATTCAAAGGATCAAGTAACACTGGAGTAATTACTGCTGAAATTTAATTTAGTTTCAATCAAATAAATGTAACTTTTTAATTGTAATGTTTCAAAATTACTTTTTTTCTAAATTAGCAAACAAATGTGAATACACAACAGTTTGAATTTCACATGATTTTAAAATGTTTTTTACACAAAACTGATAATTATTCTACAAATTTACTTCAAATTTAATTGTCACAAACATAGTTCAGTTACTTTCTTTCTGTTGACCACAAAAGAAAATACTTTGAAAAATGCTGAAAACCAGTAAACAGTAAAGACTTTCACAGTATTTGTTTTTCCTACTATGGATTTTTTTTTCTCAGTATCTTCTTTTGAAAAACATTATGAAAAACATTTTAAAAACCACTTGAGGCAGAGTAAACAGTGAGTACATTTTTGTTTTTGGGTGAACTGTCTCTTTAATGGTAGTAAAGCTAGATTTTCAGAAGATTTTAGCCAAAATCATATTTAGAATTTCTCCCGCACACCTTCAGGTTTCCTGCACAGACACTGTCGGTATCTTTGATTGAGTGGTGTCCTTCTTGTTTTAACCGTGTGGAACACTCCCTCTTAATTACAGAGGACAGTTACTGCCGCCGGTGAACACGGCCCGTATGGACAGATCTATTACATTACAAGCCTGGACCTCGCTGGAGTAATTTAATGCACTGTCAGTCATCGAGATGTGACGGCGATCAGATCAGCTCACTATTTTAAATCCTTAGGGGTCAAAAGAACAATTAGGGAGTGCAGCAAAAATCCGGTAACTCTCAGCTTTATGCGATCATGATAAACCAGTTTGTTCCTCTATACTTTTTATCTTGTTAGTGTAAAAGACTGACTTTTAAGCGTTCTGGTCAGTGACATATTGCATGTGGGCTGCAAGAATTACAGTGAAGGAAATCAGCATTAGTTATTTTCATTACACTTCAACAAAATGACTCATCTCTTCGGTTTGAAGTATTTTTCTGAACACTTACAAAAGAACAGCCTTGAAAACGGCGGGCAAGGAATTATTTCAATTAGGATTCACTTACGAAACTTAACTTTTGAACTCTCCAGACATTGATTCAAAGCTAAAATATGCTAATACGGCTGGCATTTAAAATGATGGACAATAATCCAGAACAGAGCCTAGTGCCTTTAAAGGGACAGTTCAAAAACGAACAGTGTTCTTTCAAGCACTTCGACATATTACATCATTCTGAAAAAATAGCTCTAGCCATTCGTTCTAGCCATGCCTTTCATTCCCATTCTTCATTTCCTCCTATTCCTTTCTATATCTATCCCTGTTGCTTCATACCAGCCTTCATTCTCAACTTCCTATTCATTGATGTTATTCCTTCCATCTCTCATTCCGATCTTTGTTTCTTGATCCTTCTTCCTAAACTTCATCTCTGCCTTCTTCCTGTCATTCATTTCTCTTTTATGTCCATTGTTCCTGCTTGTAATCCTTCACTCCAGTTCCTTTTCTTTTTCATTCATTCATGCCATCCTTATTTCTTTCATTCCATCTATTCCTATAGTTTCCCCTTTCTTTTCGTTATTTTATATTTCCTGCTCTTGTATTATGCTTGTACTTACCTCCCTTCTTTTTAGACTTTGTTTGTCCTTCCTTAGCTTTGTTCCCTCAAGTTTTTAACCTTTGCATTTCCTACCTTTCCTGTTGTCCTTTGAGTGTTCCTTCTTCCTACCTGTTTGTAGCTTGTCCTTTGATTGTCCTCATTTTTATTTTTGTAATCCTTCCTTCCTTCCTTCTTTCCTTCCTTCCGTTCATTTCTTTTGAGAGTTAATTCTTTCTTCCTGTTGCTTGTCCTTTGTTTGAATCTATTTTATAATTTTTTTTTATTATTTTATTTTTTAATTTTTATTTGTCCATCATTGTCCTTTCTTCCTTCCCTGTTTATGTCTTGTAAGTGTTCATACTTTCTTCCAGTTGCTTGCCCTTTGATTGAATTTTTTCTTCATTGTTATCCTTTTATTGTATGTTCTTCCTTCCTTCCATCCCTTCTTCCTTCCTTCCTTACTTCCTTCCTTTCTTCATTTGTCATTTCGTCCTTCTCTGTTCATGTCTTTTCAGTGTTCATACTTTATTCCAGTTGCTAGCCCTTAGATTAAATTTCTTTTCTTCATTGTTGCCCTGTTATTGTCTGTCGTTCGTTCGTTCGTTCGTTCGTTCCTTCCTTCCTTCCTTCCTTCCTTCCTTCCTTCCTTCCTTCCTTCCTTCCTTTCCTTCCTTCCTTACTTTCCTTCCTTCCTTCCTTCCTTCCATGTCTTTTGAGTGCTCATACATCCAGTTGCTTGTCCTTTGATTGAATTTCTTTTCTTCATTGTTGTCCTGTTATTGTCTGTCGTTCATTTGTTCATTCGTTTGTTCATTCCCTCCTTCCTTCTATGTCTTTTAAGTGTTCATACTTCCTGTTGCTTGTCCTTTGATTGAACATCTTTTCTTCATTATTGTCCTTTTATTGTCCACCTGACCATCCTTCCTTGCCTCCTTCCACATCTCCATCCTTCCTTCCCTCATGTATTTTAAGAGTTCATTCTTTCTTCCTGCTGCTTGTCCTTTGATTGAATTTATTTTCTTCATTCTTTAATTCCCTCCCTCCTTCCCTGTCCTTTGAGTGTTGTTTATACCTGTTTGTGGCTTGTCCTTTGAGTATAATTTTTAAACCATTTAAGTTTTAGCTAATCTTTATACTTCAAACTTCAACAAACAACGAGTGCCTTTAAAAAGTCATTTTTAAAGCACCACAGTGGTTTGGCGAACAAGTAGATAAACAAAGCATGACATTCATCGGGTGTGAATTATACTTTTAATGAATCACTTCACGTACCTTGTTTGGCCTCCAGCTCTTCCTGTGACAGGACTGGCTTCTTCTCCTCAGCCAGTGAAGGTTGAGGAACCTCTCTTGGCGCCTCAAGCAATCCAATGGCCAGCTCCATTCCCTCCAGCACATCCCCCTTAATCGCATCCTCATCAGAGTCATCATCCAGCCTCACACGGTTCTTCTCCAAAGGCAGAAGATCATTTTCTTTTGACTTAATAGCGAAGCAGATGGGTGCAAAGGACGCTGGCAAGAGGACAGATTTAATTAACCTTAGTTAACCTTTTACAATTAGCACAAATCTACTGCACAGTTACTGTCATTATGGTCAAAAACATGATCGTTACAGTCAAGTCTGTTAGATAATCTAAATTTACATTGTTGGTTATACAGAAGTCCTCTCACCATTTTTTAAATTCTGGGTGAAATGGTCTTCACACAACAGCATTAATTAACTGACAGAGACATGGAACTGCATCGTTATGTGGGTGAATGAGGGCACCCTGAAATGTCAATGTGGCTGACAAGGATGTTCTGAGGTCAGGTGGTGGGGGCTCGATCATGGAGCACAGAGTTGCCTTACCTTTAATGAGCTTGCCCTCGTCCTGCTGCTTGTCAGAAGAGTTTTCTGCGCTGTCCCCCCCACTGCCATACAGCAGAGAACCCTGTGAGACCGGGACGACAGGAAGAGAGAAAGAGACAGAGGAGAGAGACACAAAGTTACTTTACTTTGCAGACACAGGTTAAGGATGAGAATCTTGAGCTCTCAGTTTTCAGACAAAGACTCTCTCAAGAGCCTGACAGTATTTTAAAGGACTTCCTTTGTACCGAATATGTGGTTATTCTGAGCCAGTAATTCCACTCTACTGTTCACAGGTGACGATGAAGAGCCACGGGGGAAATAGAAAGAGTATAAGAGAGAGAACCATATCATCTTTTAAAAGGTATATGTGTAATATATAACGTTGAAGTCCTTTATCGGTCCCCTTTCTCTGCCTTATTTTTTCCTTTCTGTCCAATTTACTAGGTTTCTTTTTCTGGTTTGTTTCCTCCTCTTTCCTTCTGTTTTCTTTACATTTAATGATTTTGCAGTCATGTACAACTTAAAAATGAGGACAATAGAAGTAATTAAAGAAACGAAAGAAATGCAACATAAGTATTTAAACATATACGGTTGAAGTCAAAATTATTAGCCGCCTTTTGAACTTTTTTTTCTTTTTTTAAATATTTCCCAAATGATGTTTAACAGAGCAAGGAAATTTTCACAGTATGTCTGATAATATTTTTTCTTCTGGAGAAAAACTTATTTGTTTTATTTCGGCTAGAATAAAAGCTGTTTTTAATAATAATAAAAAAAAAAACATTTTAGGGACAAAATTATTAGCCCCTTTAAGCATTTTTTTTCGATTGTCCACAGAACAAACCATCATTATACATTATTTTAACTATTCTAATTATCCTAACCTACCCAGTTAACCTAATTTACATAGTTAAGCCTTTAACCTGTATAGAAGTGTCTTGAAGATATTAAGTAAAATATTATTGACTGTCTTCATGGCAAAGATAAAATAAATCAGTTATTGGAAATGAGCTATTAAAACTATTATGTGTAAAAATGTGTTGAAAAGGTCTTCTCTTCGTTAAACAGAAGAAAAATTAAACAGGGGGGGCTAATAATTTTGACTTCAACTGTATATGACAAGACATTACTTTAAGTAACAACTTCCACTATTATCTCCTGGATTATTACCTGCCTATGAATTAGATATTGGCTTTTTACTAGTACTTACAACATATGATCTTATTTTGCATCCCTAATCCTACCCAATACTAAACCCAATAGACTGATTTCATGCTGCCGCCATTTTAAAAATGAAATCGAGGTTGCAGTGGGAAGAAACCTGGAAGTATCACCTGAAGTGGCACTGTGCGTTGTGTATCTTGCTGAATATCTTATGAGCGAAGAGAAAGTGACACAAATTTATCAATTTACCACCTTCCGAGTGGCCCGAAGGTCTGTTCTGAATAGATGGTAAAAAAAAAAAAAGTGATATCAGACCTCATTTACTTATTATTAAGTTAAGGGAAATAGCACTAATTAGCAAATGTCATCTTCAGAGGTGGAAGGAGTACTGAAAAATCATACTCAAGTAAAAGTACCATTACTTGCCTAAAAATGTAGTGCAAGTACAGTAAAAGTATCTGTTGTAAATATTACTCAAAGTAGGAGTAATAAGTAGCCCTTTTAAAAGTACTCATGAGTATTGAGTAGTGAGTATTATGCTGCGAAAAGCTGATGCGCTTACATGTAATTTGTGGATGTGTGTAAACGTAACATTCTGTAGTGCATGTAGTTATTGCCTAGCAGGCATACAACGTCATAGGACATTAATATTAGGTTAGATTTAGGTTGTGATGTCAAGTGACCAAAATTCAATGTCTAGCCAGCATCTAAGGATAACATTATTTTCATGTCTAATAACAACGTTAAATAACATTGATATTTGGTTGATTTTAGGTTGTGTTAGAAAGTGACCAAAATCCAATGTCGAGCCAACATCTTAAACCAACATCCTATTGACATCAAATACTCATATTGATTTAGGACGTCTTCTCGGACACTTTTAATGCTTCCAAACAGTTTGCTGCATTTATAAATTGCCCATGTTTTGAGGTAGTTCATTATGAGGCGATTTACCTTCTATGTGTGATTTGATTGTACAGGAATCACAGGACTGATTTTTCTAATCCCCATAGACAAGAAAAAATAAAGTAGTGACACAAGGTTGAAGGAAAGTAGTGGAGTAAAAGTACAGATACTGCACTAAAAATGTACTCAAGTAAGAGTAACAGTACACATTTTTAAAACTGCTCAGTAAATTACAATTCCTGAGAAAAAGTAATTACAGTAATTTGAGTATTTGTAATTAATTACTTTACACCACTGGTCATCTTTCCCAAACACACGTTTTAGATACCTTTCATCAAACTCAAGTTAATGAACTGATTATTTCACTATATTAGATGGTCACACTTTATTTTGATGTACCGTTTGTTGAATTTAAGTTAAATTGCGTCTACATGCCAACTATTGAGTTGGGGTTAGGGTTAGAGTAGGTTGACATATACTTGCAAAGTTTCTTATAGTCAGTTAAATGTCTGCTGAAAAAGCATATCAACAGATATTCAGCAGACAGTCGACTAATACTAAAATGGACCATCAAAATAAAGTGTTACCTATTAAACTTGTCACGATACAGAATTCTGGTGCTGAAAAAAAAAAAATACACCACCAATTTCCCGCTAACATTTAAGCACTGTTAAGCGCATTCTTAAACAGCGCTGATGACCTGAACTTATGACCTTCACAGCCAATCACAGTCATTTCTGTTGAGCACTGGTGGATACTATGTATGAACACTACTAATGCAAATTAGCTGTTTTAGAACAAACTCAACAGCGCTTAAATGTTAGCGGAAATTGACATTTTTAAAATTTCATTACCAGGACAACACTATTACAGACTGCTACAGAGGACTGCAATGCTTTATCCCTCACCAGGTTACAAAGGCTAAAGCAGGGAAGCGTCTCCACGATGTTTACCTGGTGCCATGAACTGAAGCCTGGGAGGACACTTAAGCGTATTACTCTTAAAGAGATTATAATTTAGTTTGATGCCTTATATGCTTTTAATTGTTTAAATTAAACTTAACTGAATTTGATGAAGTAATGTTTACACCATATCTGCATTTAAAATTGTGGCAAAAGCAATGTTTACAGTGCTGATCCTATACTTTCGGGTTTCTTCCCACTGCAGCCTCGCTTTCGTTTAAAAAAAAAAAAAAAACATCACACAAAACACATAGCCCCACACAAAAATAATATTAAGCATAATAAACTTTTAAAACGTACACTCTGCTAAAAAGACAGACTAAAATATGTTTGAATAGAGTGATTGATGGTACAGATTCTACATGTAGCTCATTCCATACACAGAGGATACTATTAACTATTAATATAAGAAAACTAGAAGTTTATTGAGCTAAAAGTCTTAGTTATCGGATTGTTATTAGCGAGAAATTGTGTGACTACTTTCCTTCAATAGTTTAAATTCACAAACCAAAAAATAAATAAATAAATAAATAAATAATAGAGAAACGAATCATCTTTTATTCACAGCAAGTGAATAAAGGTGCAGAAACAACTAAAATTAAGCCTTGCTTGGAAGCAATTATTTCTGCAATTACGTTTGATGCCACAGGAATTGCTTCACCTTTAAACGATGAAGAAAAGAAATGAGAATTTCCCTTATGCTATATGTATTCTGAACCTAGCTCTGCTGGGATGAGATGCAGGGTTTGAGTATCTCTCTGGGAGCTTCGCTGATGGACGAGTATAATCTCAGCAACGTTCTGCGGCTCGGAAAATCACGACAAGCTTCTTCACGGTCATGCGGTGTGAGAGTAACACAGGCCTGATGCTCTCATTTATCAACCATCTGCCAGCCGAAAGCATGCTCAAAATGTCTAATTCCATCTCGATCGACATGGAAGACTGGACTCCATACTGTGAGGTGGTGAAAAACTTTACACATTAATGAGGTACAGTGTTTCCACACTAATGAGATGTTTTCTTTACACTGACCCCAAAAAAAAAATCTTTGTGCTTTTTTGTTTAAATCAGCGGAAGAGTACAAATAAATATTCTATACTGCTGTACGCTAATAGGCATTGCCACTAATAATAAAGAGAATCACATATGCTGGGTTAATGCCAGATAATTTGGCTGTCGGGTTTTTAATGTAAGAAGAATATAAAAAATTACAGAGTGAGAGGACAAAAGAGAGTGGGATTCGGAAAGTTTAGTGTCCCTAATGGAAGTTTTCAATATTTTACAGCTCTATTAAAGAAGTGTCTGTAGATCCTCAGTGTAGCCCTGGGTAAGATGAAGGGTCAGAGGGACATGAAACCCAGTTAAGGATCACTCGCCCAAAAATGAAAGACAAGATGAAGGAATTAAAGCAGGAGATTGGATCTGTGACCAGACACTCGATAAAAAAGTGAAAAGAGACACTGTGTGGGAAAGACAGACACTATGAGGAGAGAGAATACTTCAATGTTGCCTGTGCTGCGTTGAGTAAGTTATTTCAAAGTTTTTAATAAAAATTATATTTTTATTAATTTTCTAATTTCTTAGTCAAAATGTAATTTAATTACTCAAAAATGAACTGAATTACTTGACTCAATTCTACTTAAAATCCATATAGAAAACTAATTAATTACAGTAGCTCATTACTTTGGAACTAATTACACCAAACTCTGACTCTAAAACTCTTCTAGACCCAGTTGTTACATGCCAACACATATTTATGTATTTCTTTTTGTGTGTCTCATTGTGTTTTTCTTGCTACCACTCCAGTTCACTTCATTACTTGTCCTGCCTACTGATTTCCCTGGTTGGCTGTTTTACTGTTTAATGCTGCAACCAATCCCGTTACTGCTTCATCCTGAATGGTTCCTGCTCTATAACTCCATACCATTTTTAGCCAATCCCCTCATGCCATCTCTCCTTTAAAAACTCTTCACCCCAGCAGTTTGACAATCTTTTGGCTCACTTTGACGGTTTGCATTTGTGCTTTTTGCTAGTATTTTTAATAGTTTAATAAATTAATATCACTAATCGTTAATCAATAGCTTATTTAATTTACACTTTGTTGTTGTTTGAATAATTTTTTGATGCATTCTTACCCTCTTGTTACCATTCCTTTCTCACCCTCGTGTTTGTCACTAAGGTTAAAAAGGCTGGTATGTAAGTAAGTCTTGTGACATACATCTCAACACATAATTTTACTACTGTCTTGAGAAGAGGGTGTGCACCAACACTTCATTTTGGGGTTAAATTGCTAGTTAGTGTAGATTAGGTAGGACATTTTTTCATATTTTTGGTTTACCAGATTAGATTATAGAAGATTATTTTTAAATATTAGTAAAACTGTTTGGGTTTTGATTGGTTCTTTTCTTTAGCGCCACATATAGCCTTTCTAAAAACCTAGTTTCGTTTATTCTTTTTAAAATTGTACATATTGTAAATAATTCACTCACTGTTTTACCATAACCACTTGTTAATAAATCACTTTTATTTGTGCGCAAGTTATTGTCGTCTATTCTTACTTCGGAGCACATTTTTCATTTTTTAACCAAATCTTCAGTCCAAGTGTGCAAACCCATTCCACTATACCCAGAGGTTGTAACGCTGATGATAATAATAATAATAAATAATAATAATAATAATAATAATAATAATAATAATTAAATAAAATAAGACTTTATTCTAGTACCAGTTGAGACATCTAAAATAAAATAAAATAAAATAAAAAATGAAAAATAAAAACTCCAACCAAGTGTTGAAATTCTAGTACCAGTTTCAAAAATCTATAACAAATATAAATAAAATAAAGACTCCAAACAAGCGTTTAAATTATTGCACCAGTTCTAAAATCTAAAATAAAATAAAATATGAAAAGTAAAAATTATTATATGTGAAATCACTTAGAAACTTGATTAAGTAGAATTGGAAAGAAAACCACTCAACTCCTTACTATTCCCATCACTATACTACCTAGAGGAGAAAACTGCTCTGAATTACAAGCGCTTTCCTAAGCAGTCTGTTTGTTTCTGCCTGTTTGCTCTGCTTCAGTGTGCTTCAGTTTCCAGAGAATGCGTTGTTAAAGACCTTTGTTGTCCACTTACATCACCAAATAAATATCAAATGAACATTAATAACAAATCAAGAGTTGTTATATATTCTCCCCCTCTGAGCGACATTTCTTCTTCAGTCTTGGGTTTCCCTAAACACGTTCTTCCCTGTCGAGATGGTGTCATACTGAATGTCTTCATCCACTCATAGAAAAGCAGTAATCCCTTAATCCTGTTTATGGGTAAAGTCAGCAGAAGAAACATATGCTGATGGACCATGCCATGTGGAAGTATAGCTCTAGAATAGCAAAACATGGATGAGCAATGTGACTATGGGAGAGTTAGAATACATAGAGCAAGACTGTAAGCGTTACTCAGGAAGGATTACATAGAGATATGGGATGCTATGAGAAAAAAAAAAATTCCGTTAACTCTAACTGAATATGTTGCACCTATAATCAAATTCACTCTTTAGCTGATATTGATAAATCAGTCTCATTCGCTAATAAAATTCTTCACTTCACACAATGAACTACATCTCAGAATATTTTCACATTTCAGCCCTAATCCCCCTGATGCCACAGATAGCTTTTACATTGCATTAATTGGTTCTGAACACTGATATGCTTGCAACATCAGCTCAGCTCCACCATGAATACTACAAAAATATTAAATGGAAGTAAAAGAGAGAGAGACTCTTATATGAAAAATACAAACTTCCAAGCAAGAATGTGAAGGTTTTCTGTTAAAGTTTTTAGTTTGTTCACTTGGTTATCACCGAAAAAAAAAAAAACATTTTTGGCTTTTGTTACCCTTCCAAGGTGAAGCTTTGAAAATCACAACATAAAAATGTAAATTACTTGAAAAAGATGCACAACAAATGCTGCTTACAATCCTTTTTTGTATCAATAGGAGCACCCCACCATTCAAAAGACCATTCATTGTTTTAATTCACAATATTAGATGGAATGGTCAGAAATGGTCTATATTTAGTGTAAACAAAACACCCATGAAGAAACTTGACACAGAGAAACATTTAAACCCCACTGTCAACTGGTGTTTCGAAAGTGTTATTGTCAGAGCAACACAAACGCAGAAGTATAAATGTACATATCACCATTCAAAACATTTTAAATGTAAATAAATTCACAATATTAGATGAAAAGATTAGAAATGGTCCATATTTACAGTGTAAACAAAACACCCACAAAGAAACTCAACACAGAGAAACATATAAACCCCACTGTCAACTAGAGTTTCGGAAATGTTACTGTCTGAGCAACACAAACGCGGAAGTATAAATTCAGAAACATTTTAACATAAATAATTTCACAATATTAGATAGAAAGACTGGAAACAATCCATCCGCCATCCTCGCCTAAAAGAAATCAGCAAAGTACACAAAAGAGATGGAATAAAACAACAGGTGTAAATGGTAATGTGTCTCCCATGTCTACTTATGATCCAATCGACCAAAACTTCCAGCTGACTGAATTACATTTCAGTTTATTTTCTGAGCTACATGAAACATGACAAAATGATGGGATAAAAAAGGAAAGTTGTGGCAAATTACATGCTGTAGGAAAATGTGTTTGCAGCCTAGTTTACTACATCTGTCTTACATCCAAAAGTGCGAGCTGCTCAACTAATGCATATTCTAACTAGTCAAGCAAAGGAAAAAAAAAGCCTTTGGTCCATTTGGACTGGTACCCTGCAAGTCATTTCCAAATGTCATTTGAGTTAGGTAAATTAAACCAGAGTCTAATTTCCGACTTTAAATTAGAGCAGGGTGATTAATCTAATTCAGGGATTGTCATGCGCATTATGTTAGTAAAGCTGGTTCTAGAAAACCTCCAGCATGTGCACTCAGGTTGAGTGGAATTTACTTTACAGAGTCCTAAGGCAAATTTATACTTCTGCTTCGAGTGCACGTGGATGGATACTTTTGTTTTGGGTTCACTCAGAAATATATAAAGGCCACTACCAACTGGAAGGTGTTATTACCAGAGCAGCACAAACAGAACCCAGATGTATAAATGTCGATGTATAAAAGAAGTATAATCCAGTTTTTAGATTACTGATTAACACTGCATTAATTACTCTGACATTGCATTCACTTTAATCGGTCAATAATGACATTGAGAAAATCCTACTGCTATAAAGACAGTCGTTTGAGTCACATCTCAATTAAGTCTTAAGTTCTGTGTTGTAGATGCAGCATGTGAAATTACCATATATAGTAACATTGTTTAATAGTCAAGCTGAATCCATAGAGGCAGTTACATATTTTATTTATAATGCAAACCTATGGAGATTATGTTTTTTTTTTTTTTTTTTTTTTTTGTGGGCATTTGGACTATCCATAAGAGCACCCTCTGGCTTTCATTGGAGATTTACTACAGATCACACCATGGTTCCCTGATGAGATGTGCATGACAACCTTTGCTCAATCACATTTGTAATTTCAATTTGATTAAACGCCCTGCCCTACTCTAAAACAAAAAAAATTCTAGGGCATTCTAACTCAGACATTAATTTCCATGCAAACCAAACTAAACTCAGACTGAAAACTTGTATTGCAAGTACAATGTATACAAAATAGCTTTTGCAACAAGCTGGTAGGATTTATATAAAAGTTCACAAGACAGAGAGCACAGAAAGTGTCAATAACAACAAGTTTTTAGACAACAAAAGTAGATTCCTTACCCCTAAAAAGTTAGAAGTAAAAGCAAAGGGTTTTCCATATAAAGAAAAAAATGAACTATAAAGAAAACAAAAGAAACATCAACACTGGTATCCTGCTTTAAAAAAAGCTAGTGACTTCTTCAGCGGTGCTGTCCCTATTCTATTAATGAATTAGTCTAAATGAGCTGAGTTTTTTGTACAGTAGGTTTATTTTTACTCATCAACCCAACAACACAGTGGCCCAAGGATGGCTGGGTTGTCTGACGAATCCACTGCTGCCCTGTCACAGTAAAGGCACCGCAAGGCTGGATAAAAAAGGACGCAAAACAAATTGGAATAACAAGAAATGGAGGGGTGAGGGAGGAGAGGTGCAATCGAGGTTCAATTCCCCGGAGGAGAACACAATGAAAGGAAGCAAACAAAGAAAGCAGAGTGACTGAAGCGCTTTTTGGCTCTTTCACCTCTTCAAAGGCAAACTGAAGTACTACAGACCGAGCGAAGAGACACAGACACAAATCAAGAACAATGGCTTCCCAGCTGCAAGTGCAGGGCTAACTGGGCCATAAAGTTTGATAAAGTGTGTGCAGATATGTTAAAGGATGATGATGAAAAGCAGGACTGGTGGCTGGGGAAAGTGAAAGTTAAGGGAGGGAAAGGGAGAGAGAGAGAGAGAGAGAGAGAGAGAGAGAGAGAGGGAAAAATATTCAACACATCCCTCAATTCTGATGTAAAAGCAAACAAACAATGGAAATCTATGGGGAAAGGCACTTTCTATCAAGAAGAGTTTAAGGTAGGGCTGCACGATATTGGAAAAATCTGATATTGCAATGTTTTATTTTTCTGCTAGAAATATTGCGATATAAATACGGTTTCACAAAATAGTTTGAATAGCAATATTTGATGATTTCCTTGGGAGTCTAACAGTATTTAGGTACAGAAATTGAAAATAAGTGCTGTTCATGCTTTGTTTAGTTTCTAGTTCAAACATGAAAAAAATCTTAACTAAGTCAAAGATTAAGAGTTTTTCCTCAAAACAAGCCAATGGGGTAAGCAAAATGTTCTTGTTTTTGCCTTGCAAGGTAGTTATTTTATGTATATTGATTAAACAGGTTTTGCATAAATTGTATAAATACAAAAATTAAATACATTTCTGTAGCTCTTGGTTAACTATAATCTACACTAAAAATATATGTATTTTTGCTTGTTCAAACTACTTAATAAAATGGGCTGAAACAACACAAATCTTGAGATTCCAGTGGAACAACATTTTTTTTTTATGTTCAATCCACATAAATTTGTTAAAGGTGTTAAGTTAACTTAATAGATTTGTGTTGGGTGAACATGATTTACGTGGAACCCTGCATTTTTACAGTTTAGATCCAACATAACATATCTTGCGATGTGTCTATTATGAATGCAAATATTGCGATATCGATGCTGAAACGATATATTGTGCAGTCCGAGTTTAAGAAATTGTGGAAGTCAAACTATGTTATTTCCCTGTTGAAAGTGAAAATGGCATTCATATTTTTTGACAATTTGACCACCAAAAAGTCCTTATGCTATAAACATGCATAGTAAATTTACGACTGAAAAAATTCAACCTGATGTCAAGTACATGTACTGTAAATCAAAGTTCAACCATTTAAATATATGCATATATAATACATTTCTAACAGTTCCCAATATATAAATTAACATTAGGTAATGTGTTAATAATAAACAATAGTGTATCAATAAATTAATCTAGGTGAATTACCACTATAAAACCACTTACACAGATGCACACAAATGAATTAACTGGTATTATGCCTGATAATTGGTCATATAGTAATTATAAAAAGCACTGTTTAAAGGCACAGTATGTAATTTTTGCCACCAGAGGGTGTGCATTATAATCAAAGGTTTGATGACACCGTGACTGAGTGTGGATTCATGGGAGTTGTCATCTTCATTACATCCTATGGGAGTACAGTAGAAATCAAGTTCATAGATTAGCAAAAGTATATAAAACATATTAGTGCTATAAATCTAAGTAAGACAGAGGGCTGTCAAAGCGAAAGGAGAGCACTGAAGCAATTGTGGATGAGAGTAAATTGTGCATTATTCTTTTCAAAAATCATGATACCATGAAAATGAATGTCCCAAAGACATAAAAAGCTTTTCATTTTTAGTTAAAAATAATGTTCTGTAAATCCCACCAAAGTTTGTTCACAAAGACAAGTCTAACTTTACCAAACTGAACGACAAGACTCAAATTGTTTAGATAAAAAAATCATAAAAAAAACACTTAGATATTGCTATTATCAAGTTTCAAAAACTAGATAATTCTCTTTACGACCAGAACTTAATGCCATGACTGACAGAAAGACTCTAATTACAGAGATATAATCTATAATTGATGAAGCAGACTCTCAAAGACAAAGATTCAGCTCATGAGCTCAAAACAGAGGCTCGGGTTTGCAAATAAGCCTGCTTAATCACCACAGTAGTGAGCAGGAAGAGCTGCTGTTTGTTCTTGTGCCGCCACTAATGGCCTGCCAGTTCCAGTAATTACAGAATGTGTTTTAAAGTAGGTGCGAGAGAATAGGAGAATACGAGAGTCTTGACAGAAAGCAGATACCCAAGCAGCTCAGTCGGTCCTTAAGTGAACTATAAGACGTGGGGGCAGCAGTCAGACTGGAGGAGGAGGATCATGTTGTGTGTGACAGAGTTCGAATATTGACATAACTACAATGACATTTGCATCTGTGTTCAAGTCTGAATACACAATAGTGTTCACCTTCTTTAAGACAATTCAGCAAACACCAAATTTGCCTTCAACAACACATGACTTTGTTCCTTTCACCACATTATAGGCTTATTCTCTCAAGTGGATACAAAGATCTCCACCTTCATAAGATTGATGGATAAAATCATTTTTTTGTGCTTAAAGCTGAAAAATAAATAGGTTTTTATAGTTATTAGTTCTTGATTATGAAAAACCAGAACGGTGTGTTATTTCTGTATGTATATAATAATGTACCTGCACAAAATGTGAATACATTTATTTGGCAAACAAAGTTTTTTTTTTTTTTTTTTTTTTTTTACATTGAAGCAGTTCACATAAAAGTGTGAGAACATGAGAAAAAAACAATCCTCTAACAATTATACTTCTGCTTCTTTTTGAGATATTGTTGTTTTTGCCATATTAAGTAAGGGATAAAGTACATGCAGGCAGCTCTTATAGCAAAATGAAACCTGATAGGCTTATCGAAAGCCTGTCACAAAGTGGTTAGCTGTTGTATAAGATTGAAGGGCTTTATTCTGCTAAAACAACCACCTGGATTTTTACTTTATTCCGTTTATTACAGAGATACTTAGCACAAAATATATTGAAAAATGACAAAACATTGTTCTGAGCTATTAAAATAGGTGATCAATAATTTAATAAAAAAATAAAGCTGACAGTGATAAAATGGCTGAACAGAGCATACATTAACCAACGTTTTATTTAGTCATAAAAAATAATACTATTAAGCATAAAGATTTGTGTGTGTGTGTGTGTGTGTGTGTGTGTGTGTGTGTGTGTGTGTGTGTGTGTGTGTGTGTGTGTGTGTATATATATATATATATATATATATATATATATATATATATATATATATATATATATATACATACACATACATACATACATATTTGACATTCGTTATTCAGCGATTGTTTTAACGTTTTTTTTTTTTATAACATACCTTGGAATTAATGTCACAACTGACTAATCAAAATCAAGTATTCCACAGTGGTGTGTACTTATATAACGTAGCATTATTTAATATAACATAAATCAATATATCTTAAAAAAATAATAATATTAAAAATGTGTCTTGAGCAACAAATCACCATATTAGAAGATTTTCTGACTATAAATATAGAAACTTTTGATTATATTACTATAACCAAACGTAATTAAATACATTGATATGGGTTCGGTTGTATACCCACACAAAAAATGCCTAGTAATAAACAGCAAAAACAGATATAATGCATTATAATAATAATTTAAAAAAAAACTTATATTCAAAACATATTTAGTGTTAAGGTAAGCATCAAATAACTATTATAGCTTTTATTAATAATATTCATTGATTTTTATTCATATTATTCATATATTTTTTTTGCAAACAATGGAATTAAAAATTAACAATTGTCATCATTTACTCATCTTTCACTTGTATGTAGTCAATTTAGTTTCTGTTTTCTTTTGATCACAAAAAAGGAAAACAATGCTGGTAGCTGGCACCCATTGAAATCTACAGTTGTTGTTTTTTCTACTATGGAGGCTGCCAGCAACCAGCATTCTTCAAAATATCTTCTTTTGTGTTAATCAGAAGAAAGAAACTCATTAGGGATTACAACCACATAAAGGAAAACACATGATGAGGCAATTTAAATCCTTGGTTGAACTGTCCCTTTAGTTTTATTTTAATGGCTTTATTTTTAGTTAACTATAATAACCCTGACAATACGGTACTTCAATAGACAGTCCAGCTAATCGTATTTTGCTTCTAGAAAGAACAGACAAATATACGCCTGCACCGATAAGCTAATTGGCTCTTTTACATTAAAGGAATTCCTTCAGAACTATTCCTCCTCTCCTACACCCACTATACCGAGCGCTGTCATTTTTCTGCAAAGCGGTCAAGTGTCCTCCTCCTCACATTGTCTATATTCAGGAGCCTGTAGATTTCATTCACTTTCTCAT
Organism: Danio rerio; assembly: GCF_052040795.2. NCBI lineage: Eukaryota > Metazoa > Chordata > Actinopteri > Cypriniformes > Danionidae > Danio > Danio rerio. Next base: position 16,458,647 of record NC_141041.1, read on the forward strand.
GCATTGCAAGTCACAGAAAACTGAAGGAAAGCTCTAGACTTGGTTGAACATAAAAAAGAGAGAGAAAAACGATCAAAAATGGTTTAGCTGTAGAAAAAGTACCCTAGAGGAAGCTGTAAAATGGCATCGTGCTAGAAATGTGCAGACAGCCTTTAAGCGCCACTGTCGCAGCTGAGATACTGGTGCTCAGAGGCATTTCTCAAGGTCTGTGACACAAGCAACACACACATCCGTCTGCCAAAATCTAACATGAAGAGATTGCTACAGCCCTCCGTTTCTTTTAACCACAAAATATATTCCATTTTTTTTAATTGAAAAAAATTGGTGTAATTCAAAAGATTTTTAATGCTCACTATTTTCCACATCACATACATGCTAGATTTTGTGAAATATCTTTGCAAGAAATGGAAATGTTTTACTACCATCCTCAAACCCTCAAAAAAAAAAAAAACAACAACAAAGATAATTCCTGTCTTTCACTTTTCATGTTTTTAAAGCAGCTTGCTAGAAATGAAAGGGAATGCAGAAACCATTGCCAGAGGGCAAAAAAACAAACACTCCTAAAAATGAGAGCTTTAATTTACCAAGTTTGGGAGGGGGAACTTCAAATATTGGCATAGGGAAAACTGAGTGAAAGAGAGTGAAGAGGAAATTATTTATTTGTATCAATATTACTTTTTAAAATAAATGTCACACACACAAAAACTGAATATATAAAAAGGTTAACTGCAGTTCTTATCACAAATTAAACTTGAATGAGGTGATCGGGCTCCCAATGCAAAGTGGCAAGATCTGGCATCACCTTGAAGGTATTTTATTTGCAATAATGACCAACGAAAGTTCATTATTCTACGAATTACAAAGGTGCTAGTAAATAAATAATAAAACCAAATAAATAAATGAAAAGAGCATCAAATATTAATCTAAGCTGAAATTATTTTAACATGCAAAAAAGAACACTGTGGGATGAGAGAGATAAAACAACTAGGCAGGAAATTGGCTGCCAGAGCAACAGTCATATGTTACAAAAATATCTGAGCGCAGATTGTTGCAGTTGACCAATCAGATTTGAATATTTCAAAGTGCAGTGTGTAATAAGCGAAAGATATGCGTCGCGGCATTCAAATGAAAAGCGCTGTCCAGAAATCCTTCTAAAGTATAAAAATAGTTACTCAGAGTGGAAGGAGGATAATTGTGCAGAGAAAAAGGCAATGTTTTGATATAATTTTAATAAGATCTTGCAGTGATTGTGGGGTATAGTCAATTGACATATATAGTTGTTGGCGGAATAGATATATACTTTTATGACATTATGTGTAATAAAAAGAAAGCAGAAGAAAAAAAAAATCAAATGAAATGCTCAGTTACACTGAGGTCTGGAACCGCAGAGAAATGTTTCCACTTTTCATTAAAAGCAGCTAAAAGGCCGAGCGTTTCATTTAAACATGAGCATGTGCCAAACCCTCAGAGCTGGAACTGTTAACGGTGCAGCATTTGCCTTACGGTGAAACTCAAAAGCTGCAGCACAAAAAAAAAAAAAAAAAACATTATTGATGATTTATGAAGTCCACGGACTCGCCAAACGCCTTGATTATTACACAGGGAAATATTAACAAGGGCCTCAGCGAAGCAAGCAAAAAATAAAACGGCCCACTCAGGTTTCTAGAAGGCCACACAAGAACAAAACAATCGATTTTATTCAAATTAAGTTGGGCAACGTTCTTGGTTTAAAGGATGCGAACAATTTATATAATTAGAGCATTAATAGACTCAGAGAAACAAATAAATGTTATCATTGATCTGACAGACTGAACAAACTTAGTTTTGCTTTAATAAATGCATTTATTGCTATAGCAGACATTCTTGCTTAAACAGAAATGGAATTGAAATGGAGTTACATCTATTACAACGGTTTAAAAGACCTTATTAAACAAGGATGCATGTTCTTCATAAGAACACTTTGAGAACTGTGTTGATGGCTAAAGTTGGAAGGTTTAAATATGGGATTTAGTCGCAATTACAACCATCCAGATTTTAAGAACCTGCCAACTTTAAGGTCAAACTCCTCACCTGACCTTAAAAATAATTTAAAGTGCCTGAACTATCCACGATAATACATTATCCTCGAAAAGTCAAGCCACCGCAGTCTCTGGGAGTCTCCAGACACAATTCTGCCTTGTTAAAGCTTTTTACAGCCCCCTCATATATTTCTAAAGAAAAAATTATATGAAGGAGGGAGAAAATGTGGTTAAATATAGCTGACTTACAGCAGTCAGACTTTGCTGAGATGGAGAAACTTGAACCAAATGTCACTCCCTTTGAAGACGATCCCAAAACATCAACTTTAAATGTTGGCTGAGGAAGATGAATTTACACAGATGCTGAACTCGGCGAATCATGCCAAGCATTCTGAATTAGTGAGGAGGAGCAAAAGAATATCAAGCAGTGCAAAAAAAGTTTGACTTCGAAATTGTGGTTTTTCAGCATGTGCATTAGAATAAAATTGTGATTTATTGTACTTTTTTTTTTTCAATTTTGATTGATACGATCCAACTTTTATTCACCCATAAGCAGGAAAAAAAAAAGCTTTTGGGCACTTGGTGGGACACAAGTTTTAATGAGGCAGCGGGTGTTGGTAAAATATGACAAAGCGCATAAACTCCCATTGTGCAGAGTGGCGCTCAAAGGAGAAGGTAGTGGGATGGTGTCCTTGAGGTATGCACACAAGTTACAAGAATAAATTGATTTTCACAGGCTTGAGGCTCCTTCTGTCCTTCCTCTGAACTTCCGTATTTCAATCCTGACCGCATAAATAAAAATCCTCTAAACGGACTTAAACGAAAGAGCAGTGAAGTGTGCACGAACGCAGCTGCAAACTCACTTTATTTGACAGGGCTTGGATATGGTTCCAGTTTTTCGATCGCTAAGCTTATATCACACTAATGACGTGGTAAATCATGCAATTTAAGATGATATTAAACCAGACTCTCATGCAGAAACAGCATAATTTGGAATGCAAAACTTTTTTTGTAACAGCAGACACGAAGTTGAGAAAATAAACATGCCACAAACCATATCTTTTACAATTTAAAAAAAATAAAATAAATTATTATTAAGACCCTTAAGCTTTATAAAAAGTGTATTATTGCCTTTGCATTAAGAGTAAAAGTGTAATTCTCAGAAATGCTGTAACATAATTTACATGCAATGCCATTTGATTTGATACTTCATTATTATACTATTCAGACATTTCAAAATTGATTTAAAGTGATAATTCAGTCAAAAGATATAATTATTTCCTACTTACAAAAGAGAATTTGAAGAATGTTGTGGTCCCTGAACCACATTTACTTCAAATAGCATGAGAAAATATTTCAATTCTAATCAAAAATATCTTCTTTTGTGTTCCACATAATCAAGCAAGCCATACAGATTGCGAAACGACATGAGGCGAGTATATGATGGTAAATCTTTCCATTTTATTTATGCTTTTAGACATTTCAGACCAAAAAAAAACCCCCAAAACTTCTTGGGGCCATTGTTTATAACTTGATGGCTCTTTCAGACATTGGTCCAAAAGCGAGCTCAAGGGATCTACACAGATAATTTGTGGAATGCGTGGTGAATTTTATGCAACCATAGCAAAGCCAAAGCTTTAAAGAGATTGGGAAGCGTTCGGCACATCCGGCAGCTGGAATGATTGCCACCCAGCTGGAAGTATAAAGTAAGAATGGAAGACATTCAAAATGAACAAATGAAAAAACTGCACAGCTTACAACGAAAAAAAAAAGTTCTGAACAAGTGAGGAAATTAGCTGAAGCCGTAGCCCAGCTCCATCTCTGGAGATGTTATTACTGGCAGGGCAAGCAAATAACAATAGATCCTGCTGTGAGCACAGCGTTGTTGGGTTGATTGTGACAATGGAACATTTCGTCTAATTTACCCACTAAACACTTTCCTTCCTCTATTTTCTCCGTTGTTATAAGTTCTTATTTCCTTTTTGATTGTATTACTTTCAAGCTCTAAATTTATCAGGCTGTAGGCTGAAGATCTAACATCTATTCTGATATTGCAAAGCTACACTCATAACTAACATAGGTTATGTATTGGCATCAGAGGTTACATGGAGCATCTTTCAGGCTTCCTACTCTAAGCCAAATGTCAAATTCTTTGACATTCACTTAGTCAAAATCTGAATTTCCAGGGCCTATAATTATTTTTATTTTTTTTAAAAGGCAGTTGTGTTGAGTAGTACCATCATGAATATGTGATTCTGTGATTGCTGAACATAACACAAAATCTAGCAAATGATGCAACATTTAGAGAGACTTTTGATTTTTTGTTTTACATTTCTGAAGAATTTCTGCAGATTTTGTCCAGCTAGGACATGGTTCAAATGTATGTTTAAACCATCTGCATTGCTATATTATATAAAATAACAGTATATTTGCAAATAGAAAGTGCTCTGCATTGCACTTCTCCTTAGATGGGTGACCCGTTTTAAACATGACCTGGCATCATTGCAACATGGATTCTTCTGCAAAGGCAATTTCAACAGGGATATTGTTTTGTTGTGTGTGCTAGAATTATGTGTATGCAAAAAATATAAAATGCTATTGTTGAAGAGACAAAGCAGTTTGTCCTTCATACATCCAATATGATGTAGTAGGCTTTATATGGTTAAGACATCAATAGAGACCAATGATTTTTAGGGTCAGAAAAGTAATGAACTAAGATTTGTAAATTTGTGTATACATTTCACAGCAAAACGCTGTGAAAGTGTTGCAAATAAATATAAAATGCTAACAAAAAATCCTGATATTCCCAGATTTTTACAAAGAAAATTTTCAATTTTCAATGCCTGCAAATGAGCTTTAAAATTTCCATGAAATTCCAGATATGCCATGACCCGTGGGAACCCTTAACACCCACTGAATCTTTCGATTGCACACCAAGGATGGAAGCATGTCCAACCAAGCATTTTTTTATTTTATTTTTTTTTTTTGAGGCAAGCGTATTTTTAAATTGGCATTATTGGAGGCAAAATGTATGTATTAAACAGAATAGCGAAGCGATGAGTGCAAAATCCATGCAGAGAGCTCTGGTTTTAAATACAGCAATCATCACAGTCTTGTTTGTTTGTTTGTTTCACAATTACTGTACAAGGACGGCTGTGACAAATATCACCAATGGTCATATTCTATTGTAAAACTGCTAAACAAAAATGGAGTAGTAGTATTTTTTTGTTATCCTTATCTGTAACAAAGTCTACAATCAAATTCATATGAAAAATATTGCTCTGAGGAACATTTTGTTCACCATGGGTCTATCTAAATATTGCACATCCTAAAAAAGCCCTAAAGCACCCACAACTGGGCAACAGCTGGTGGTAATTGTCCCATTGCTCCACCACTATGACTGGACAGCTGGTTAAAAAGTGACAATGCTCAGCATGAAATAGACACTTACTTCTGCCAGTTTTAAATATGCAGCAGCACTCCCAATGAAAAATGATGGCCAAAGGAAAATGTGTTTCTTTCCAGAACTTCTCACAGAAAGATTCTTTAGGGAACCCAAATTGTTGGCTTTAAGATTGTAGCAGCTATACTAATGCTACATGAAAACATGGTGCAGTTTCTCATTTAATAGTTTTTCTTTCGCAACTACATCAAGTAAAGCCCATGAAGCTAAAATAATAATATTGGATTAATATTGTACAACAGTCTCTTTCTAAAAAATAGGGGGGTGGGGGGTGGGTGAATTGGATTAGACCATTAGTATGAAAGAATAGTTCCTAGTCATATTTGCCTAGAAAATAGCAACTTTTCCATTTCCGTCAGTCTTAGTACACAATCTAACTGCAATAGTCAAGCTTTAAATAGGAAAATATAGAGTAATATAGAAACTTTTTTTGAGTGAGATGCCAATGGTCTGATCCGATTTAATGATCTATGCTAAGCTAAAATAAAGGTGCAACCCAGAGATCAGCTGAATGGATTCAAAAATAGTAGAACTTCACTACTGTTTATCTCTAGTTGAATTGTAAAATGCTTCTTCTGTATAAGAAAAGTGTTTCTTTAATTGCACATCATATACCTGATAAATAGAGCACATTAAGCTTGAATTGAACTAAAAGTGAAATAAGGCAATCACATTAAATGATTTATTGATGATTAATAATGCTACTTTTAACATAACTATAAATAAAATTAAAAGATTTAACTCATATCCATACAATAATTAAAGGCAAGACATATGCAAGTGAGTAAAACAACTTTAAAAAAAGATACTCAAGCATCAATCAGCTTGATTTCAGGGTGATGACCACGCAAAGTTGATTTTATCCGAGTTCCTGCAGTCTCTGCTTAGCCCTGGATGAAAGCAGTGTGACACACACCAAACAGAACATCAGAGTGCTATTCTCATAGTTCTGACCAAAACACAACACACAAACACAACCTCGCAGTCGGCAGTCTCATTAAGCAAAGGAGGATTTTAAGTCAAACTGTTCATCGTAAACGCACACTGTGGAAAAACAGCAGCTACAGACAAATGAATGTGTAATCTGGTGCAAGCGACACCTGAAACCAAACGAAAGCTAATGAACTTGCACGCAACCATCAGAACAAAAACTGTCAAGTTTATGCAAATTATATTTCACATGTGCTAATTTATACATGAAAATACACGTTCTGTTCCATCAGTTTTTGCTAAACCTAATTCTTTATGTATGTATACGCAGTGAATTTAAGGTATAGCAGATATTAATTAGATCATGAAAAAGTTGCTTGGCAACCTTGCATGACTGTCCAATTTCATAAATATTCATGAACAACGCATTTTCAATAATAGGATCCTTAATTCACCAGTTGATTGGCACATAATTAACATCTTCATTTTAGCCAGCAAGATAGTTCCATTGGGCAGACATTGTGTAGCATAATTAAAGTGATAGTCGACCCAAAAATGAAAATTAAATCATCATTTACTTACATTGGTGCTCTTTTTGTTGCTATTTCTAACAATTTTCTAACATTTTTTTTATTCATTTCTTAGTTAATATAGGCAATGTATTTTGGTGCATTTAAACAAAACAGATTTATTAAACATATATTTATTAAAATAATATTTTAGTCACCAAACATATTTAGAAATTGAAAGTTAATACAATTAAATTCAAGCAAATTATTGAAAATAAAACTTACAAAATTTCAAATAAATTTGTCAATTTTTTTTTTTTTTTTTTTTGCTTTTCTTGATTGATCCTCATTTTTAAATTTGTAATTAATATTTTTCTATAACATAAAAATGTGTGTACTAGTTTTTGGACCTTTATCATAATTTTGTTTTATGGGCTCCAGATTTGGCTTCAGTACCGACTAATCTAATGTATATGCACAAATAGAATATTGTATAGCTTCCTACTAAAAACATGAATTCAAAAGAAAGATTTGTGAGGGGTGTACTAATATATGCTGAGCACTGTATATCCTGCTTCAGATTGTACCTGTAATGGCAGTGAACAGCAACCAGCATTAAAAAAAAGATGCAAAATGATTTAATGTTTTATTTAATGAAAAGCTTGATCATTAGTCTTTGACCAATTAGTGCTACAGCTTACTCAGACCCTACCAGAAAAAGCACATAAGTGCACCATTAAAACAAGATTAATAAAACATCAAACAAAATGCCTAGAAATTTGCTAAAAGTGCACAAGGTGTTCCTTCACAGAGTTGAACATCTCAGAAAAAACATTAGCTGTAAAATGAAGGACATAATGCAACAGAACAGATATTTCCAAATGGCTAAAATAAGCATTTACTTTAATAGATTTCCATTGATTTATTTTACATTGCACTTTTTTATTGTATCTTTTCTTTTATTTTCACAAATTCCATCCTTGTTCTGCATTTAACAGATAACTGAGAAGATGCTGTGAGTGTTTTTTGACAGTGGAACAGTACTGTACGGTAAGGGTCACCTTTGTCAGGCTTGTGTTTCCACTGCCTAAAGGGTCCCAATGGTGGACGTGGTGTACGAGAGAAAGTTTCAATCGACATCATTCTTGCTCAATGTAATTTAAAAGTAAAGCCGTACGGGTCGTCCACAAATTATATGAGCACTTCTCACAAAACAGATGCTTTATACACATAAATACTTGTGTATAAATGTTCATTACTAACCTTTCTTTAATTATAACTGCAGATCAATGATAGTGAGAAATAGCCTACGCTAACGTCTGCAATTAAATGAAATAAATAAATGTAACATATATGAACACTTACAGACCCTTACAATTTCCAAAATATGTTACCAATTACAGTAAAACTACACATAAGATCCATTTAGTCCTTATTTAGGTTAAAAAAAAACCCGCAACATATAGCCCATAGTCCGCGCAAACCTCTCATCTGTAATTTCAATCTTCACCAGCACATGTATCCTCTCGTTAGAAAGTAATTCTGTCATTCAGAGTTCATAATAGTCCAAAAGGTGATGATAATAGATAAACATGGCAGTTTGATAATGTTTTAGTATTCTGTTCAGTATTCTGAAACAATCATTTGCTCCTTAGTTTTTTGGTTTCTCCTTTGTTTTTTCGCTTGTCACTTTTGCGTTTTTCCGTTTCTAAAAGGATTGGACATCAGAAGCACTTCAATAATCAAGTGCATGTTATTATCATCAGCTCAAGAAGCTTGTTATTTCAAATATAGAGGCGCAACAAGCATTTGCAAGTTCTCTGGAGAACGTTCGCGCTTTAGACAGCCATGTAAACAACTATGGGGGACAAGGTGGAACTCAGTGGAAACATTCTATTTGTGTAAATATAATAACAATTCTTTTTCTCACATAAATCTCTCAAAGTTTTACTTAAAGATCAAGACTGTTATTAAAACAGTGAGATGGCAGACTTCATTATATGGAAGAGTCCAAGCAACACTTTGCTAAAAAAAAGGTGTAAATGTAAAAAGTAGAGTAAACTATTCATTTAATCAAATTCCATTGCTTTTTAATATTACCTTATGCACTCCTTGGAAATTGAACCTTAAGAATGCGCTATGGAGTACAAGCGCTCCCAAACACACAGCTCTAGGACTACAAATAAAAACATACAAATTATTATTCTTTAGGAGACTATAATGTGAATTTGGATTACTTCAATGCTAAACTGCACAAATGCAATATCAATTTAATCCATTAGTATAAGATACACTTATGGAGATCACAGGTCAACGATGGCTTTAAGCGAGCCCGCGTGTTCTGCCATTCAGATAACATGAGAAATCTGACAGTCTATGATCTGCCTGCAAAAAAATTGTACTATCCATTCCGATGCGTGGGAGAAATACAGAAAGGGCCACTCTGAGCACTTACAGGCAGATGTATCCATAAAAACCCTCTTATTCTAATTCAATTCACTGGAACGTTCCTTATATTCAATAATGCGCAGCTGCACAATTCAGTCCATCTTGCCTCTCAATGCATTAAGAATGACCAGCGAGTTAATTATCGCTAATGACAGGCAAAGCAACTAGGAGCAACTAGTCTTAGCATAATGGATTTATAGCATCACACACACACACACACAAACACACACACACAAACACACACACACACACACACACACACACACACACACACACACACACACACACACACACACACACACACACACACACACACACACACACACACACACACACACACACACTATTAGAGGCAGAACGCACAACAAATAAAGTGAATATTAATACAATTTAGGCTTTAAAAAGAAATTAGGACAGGAATTAATGAGTCCTAATTATTTGGCTCCTTCTTGACATGTTTTCAAGTCCCTAGAACTAATTGACTGGTAAATATATCAAGATGTCATTTGCTGGCAGTCTCCGGTCAAGACTGGCGTCATTTGCTGTTCCACAGACTGAGACGAGTCGCTAATCATCTTGGATTAGCCTGAAGACACAAAGGGATGATAAAGCTTGAGAGTGTATTTTCCACGCCAAATGGATTTGCGAAAATAATTGGTCAACAAACAATCATGCCCTAAACTAGTACAACTAGCTATGCATGTAGTTATTTTAAACATTGTTTAACATCAAATATGTAACGCATTAATTAATGTTACTGTTAAAATAGGCAACAAACTAAACATTTATTAAATACAGGAATAGGTGAGACAATAATTACCCATTTCCATTTTAAAGATGAATCAAACATGGATTTAAAATGTTAGTTTGAAATGAAAAAGTTTATTACACTTATTTCCTGTCACAATGATTAATAATTACACCACATCTAATGCAGAATGAGGTATATTCAGATAAATTAGATTAAAACGCTAACAATTTATTCGAATAACTGACTGCAAATTCCGGAAATACGCACTCACAGCCACTTTATGAGGTACACCTGTCCAACTGCTCATGGACAGGTGTAATCAGCCAATTACATGGCAGCAACTCACTGCATTTAGGGATGTAGACATGATTAAGATGACATGTTGCAGTTCAAACTGATCATCAGAATGGGGAAGAAGGATGATTTAAGTGACTTGGAATGTGGTATGGTCTGATCTGAGACGGGTGATCTGAGTATTTCATAAACTGCTGCTGATATACTAGGATTTTCATGCACAACCATTTGTAGGGATTACAGAGAATGGTCTGAAAAAGAGAAAATATCCAGTGAGCAGCACTTCTGTGGGCACAAATGCCTCGTTGATGCCAGAGGTCAGAGGAGAATTGCCAGACTGGTTCGAGTTGATAGAAAAGCAACAGTAATTAAAATAATAAATCGTTATAACCGAGGTGTGCAAAAGAGCGTCTCTGAACGCACAAGAATTGTCAATATGGACACAAAACTATAAGGAATATTTCCAGTATCTTCTGGATCTACGCCACGAAGGATTAAGGAAGTTCTGAGGGCGAAATGGGGTCCAGTAGGGTGTACCTAATAAAGTGGCCGGTGAGCGTATATGAATTGCAGACTACACTTTAGATTATGACAGAATTCTTCGTTTAGAGTGAACTTTCCAGATTAAAGTTAAGGGGCGGCAGTGTTTTCAATTGCTGTGCCTAAACCATGTTTTCATAGGAATTAGAATTTAACAAAGCTAAAAACTCACAGCTTTTCAAAAGCTTTTAACTGTTTATAAAGTATACCAAATTGGTTTTAACCAGTGTTAACAGGGTTCATACACATTTTACTATTAAAATCCAGGACTTTTCCAAAACTTTTAGCTAAATATTCATGATCTACTGTTTTATGTAATGTCTAATGCATGTTCAAATTAATAACAACGTATCAAAAAAATGTGACAATCTATGTACTTTACATTTATTTTTATATCTGTAGAATACTTTTTGGAAAGTATTTTGCTATCTTATATGTAAGATACAAACTAATCGTTCATTCACAATAATAATCAACTATAAAAAATTCCTACATATTTAGTCAAACTAAATAGATATCTATAGGAGAACAAATTATAAGTATCCTATAAAATATATACCTGCTTCCAAAAACAGCAGCTGAATCTCCTTCTACAGTACAGAGCAAAGAACAAAGTAAACTGCTTCTGTATTGACTGCACAAAACCTCTACTCTTCTAATTGCCCTTATATTACACACTTGCCATTGTCTTGAATTGCATTATTGAATCACCATTATCCTGAATTGCATTGTTGTATTGTATTGCACTATTTCTACATTACTAAAGAGGACTATAAGGCACTAATCTGCCTACCGCACTGACTTATAATTTGTCTACATTAAGCAGTTTTTTCCTTGAAAATTTTTATTTTGGGCTTTACATCTATACTACAATTGCTTAACCCCACCATTAGCCAAGAAACCATCATTCACAGAAATTAACATCTTGAACAGATGATAAAACCATGTCATTTTTCTTTCAAAATCAATATATTGCATTCTGAATATGAATGTTTTTGAATATTCTTACTGATGTAAGACAAGCAGCAGTGTCAAATCAAGGCTCTGGCACTGAAACTGCGTGAAATTAATGAAAAGAAATACACAGAGGTGAATCAGTGATTCAGAATCTGCAGAAGCAGCCTTGGAGAAGAGCCACCAAGTATGAACATAACCTTGAAGGTTATGAAACATGGCTATTTAAGTTGGTAAACATCAATTTCTGAAACCAAATGAGTAGGTAATGAGACGCTGAATATGCCATATTGTGCTATTAGCATCCCATACACATGCAAAACAGTTTGTCAGTATCAAAAAGACTGGGAACTGTGCATACTGAGAGGCTGATCACATGGGACGAGGGTCTGTCCCTGCTGTAAATGCAATTTAAAGGGGTCATGATGTGAGAAATAAAACGTTCCTTGATCATTTGACATTAAAGAGGTCTTTGAACCATTAAAACATCTTGCAAGTTTCATAACTTCAAATGCCCTCCTTATTTAAAAGCTCCAAATAAGCTTGTTTGGATTGTGTGTGACCGATGACTTCACACAAACAAACAAGAAATTAACAGTGGCGAATACATTTACTTTACTGCACCATAAGTCCAGCCCATTGGGAAAAGATTCATTTAAAACAAGGTGTATTGTTTTACACCTTTACACCATTACACCAAACAAGGTGTAATGTTTTACACAATGTTTTACAAAGGTTATTTGTGAGAGTTCACAAATAACTTTCAATTACAGTGTTTTAGGAATGCTGTTTTTTAAAAATTTACTTGCATTCAAAAGAAAGGACGCTTTGATGCTTTTTTCTCATTAAATGATGTTAGCTGTTCATAAAAAAATTAGCATTACAGATTAATAAATGTATTAATCTTTTTAAATAAGCAATAATAAAAAAAAAAAAACTATGAAGTATATGTTTGCTCGGAGCATATGACAACATACTTTTGTAAAAAGGCATGGTGTCAAGCAGTGGTTCTCAACCCCTGGGCTGCAGACTGGTAGCAGTCCGTAGATCAACTGGTACCGAAATCATGAAATATTTCCATTTTATTTATTATCTGAGTCTGAACAATCTTTTATTTTAAAAAAAACAAGCTTATTCTCTCGGTAACGTTTCAGTCACTTGAGTGACAAAATTTAACCCACAAGTTAGCAAAATGAGTAAGAAACTGACGTGTTTGGAAAGATTTTTTGCGAAGGAAAAAAGGCCAGGTGAAAGACCCACACACTGACAAGAAATGGATCCAGAATCGCTGAAGATCACAACTGCTGGAGATCACAAATGATGGGGCCGTTCACATACCACATCTCGCCTGCACCCAAGTTTGTTATATACAAAGGAGGCCTTCGGCTTTTGCATGCATATTGGAAGCGAAGCACGCAAGTGGCGCACCCACTTGAAACCACCTAAAATTTTCAGGGGGCCACAAGTGCACAGTCATGTGATTAAAAACAAAGGAATCAGCTTTATACTTTGTATGTAATATACACATTTCAATAGACTATTTATCTCAGACAAACATAGAACACACAAACACTGTGGTGCTTTTTAATTTTTTCCATAAATAAAACTTGTATCAGAGTTGCATCAATGTTCATCCTCTCAGAAAATGGTTGATGGTTGCCTAGCAATATACGCACATTTAGACATTCCTTATGTACTGTAAAATATATTTCTGCCTAAGTCTTTTTTATTTGAACTTATATCAAAATGACAAAAAATAGATAAACTTTGTATAACTTAAAAAATAAATAAATAAACCTGATTAACTTAGAGAAACTCAAAAATAACTGATGCCTTAACCTTTTGTCATTAAATTTTTTTTTTGTGTAGATAATTTAAAGTATGGGCTTTTTTAAAAAATTACAAAAAATGAGAGTATATTATACGTTTGTTCAGCACAAATCTTTGCTTTGTACACATGTACCAGTATAATGTAGAATTCTCAAAGAAATGTGTTAAACGGTGACACTTGCATGCAATAACCCTTTATAGAAAAACAAATATTTAAACCTTCTAAATAATGTTGAGCATGTATAAAACATGCCATAATCTCATCCTTCCATTCAAAATGATATAAAAACTAGCGTGCAAAAGAGGAAAGGAAGAAAAAAGAGAAAACAGCATTACGCTACCTCCTGCCCGCTCAGGCCTTCTTTCTGCATGAAGTAGTGTTTTTTGAACTCATAATAGGAGTTGTACTGGTGCCAGGACTGCAGAAAGTCAAACCTTTAGGGTGTAGAAGACACACACATACATAGAGAGAGAGCCCTTTATAGTTATTACATATTACAGTGATCTAATAGGAGCAGTGAGACTAGTATCTGAAAGAAGGCTGTAAAGTGCAGCAGAGTAACTTCCTTACCGCGGGTCATTCTTGGCACGAACACTGGTCTCGAATTTCACCCCATTTCTGGCCACATACTCGGCTAGTTTATCAATGACAGGTTGAATGTCGGGAGGCGGAGGGATGATGGCAGCAACAGGAGCAGCAGTGGCCACAACCGGCGGGGGAACAACAGTGGTTTGAGGAGGCCTGGAACTGATGGTAGGGGGAAAAAAAACGATATTATTGCAACACTTTGCTGATAATGACTTCAAAATGTGAACATCAACCCAATATGGAAAATTATATGCCTTGCCAATTAGATGATGTGTTGATTATTAGCCTTCGGTGACATAATTGTCTAGCAGGAGAGCTAGCAGTAAAATCAGGTTAGCAATCTGCTCGTTCTTGAGGTGAATTTATTCCAGAGTCACAGTTTCAGATTGCCAATTTGAAACTGTGAACACTAGTACTGAATGACTCAGTGTTTAATATGTGTCATTAAGTTATTTACTAACAGTAACTCCAATGTGTGCTTGAGTCTCTGAAGAGAGCCTCCACCAGGTCTTAATGTCTGCCCAGTTAAACTGAGACTAGGAAAATGGGTAACACTTTAATATAGGGTAACTCTCTCTAATAGGTAGCGGCTTACTACCAGCCTATTATTAACAAAATTAGCTGTTTATTAGTACTTAAAAGTACATATTTTTGCATGATCTTATTCTACAACTCTATAACCAATAATTAAACCCAACAATTACATTAATAACTCGTAATAAGCAGCAAATAAAGAGTTTACTGAGCTATATGTCTTAGTTAATAGCGAGATGTGTACTTTAAATTAATCGTAACAGGAAAATTAAAGTAAAATACACAAATAACATGAAGTTACGTCATAAAACAACAAGCTTTCTTTTATTGAAATCATTTTCCCTGAGTCTTTGAAAGATTAGTGATACACTGCTTATTTCAGTATCTGCTCTATGAATCCCTTTTCCTTACAATATCGCTCCCAAGCAGCATATCCCTGGTGAGTGATAAGAAATTTGATTTATCCAAGGGGTGCAGTGTTTTTTTACTAATAAAAAATTAAGTAAAATATGAAAACATTAAATTAATGCTCTCATGAAATCAAGCATTAATTGGTATCAATAAATCATAATTCCATAAAGATTTAATTTAACTGTTAAAAACAACAGTGCATGGAGACAAAAAAATAAATAAAAAAAATCGAACACTAAAATGCAGTAAATGAAAGGTATTGGTATCACTGGTAAAAAGCAGTAAATTAAGACATTGGTATTAACAAAAGAATTCTGTTTTATCAACACTTGAGACTCCAACAATAGCATTACATTTATATTTAATCTTTTAGCAGACATTTTTATCTGAACCGACTTACAAAACAAGATATAGAAGCACTGCAAATCACCAGAGAGCAGCAATAAATACTAAGCTAGATTAGCAATTGTTTTATACATGCATACTTACACGTATACATACACAGACATACACATGTGCAGAGAGAAAAGAGTGTGTTTCCTTTTTGGCTTGTCAAGTGTACTCACTTGCATGAAGCACACTCAGAATCGCATAATTTTTTCCCAGAAATATTGAGTGCTTAAAAGAAAGTGTCTGGTCATATTGATAAGAAGAGTGTGTCGCCTACAGGTGGAGTGTTTATAAGAAAGTGTTTATGGAGTGTTTATAAGAAAGTGTCTGGTGCATATGGACAGGAAAGAGTTTTTCTCTTTTCTCCTTTTTTTGGGTTTGTCAAGCTCAAGTACACTCAGGTTTGCACAAAAGCATGTTCTTTTCTTTTCTTTTCTTTTCTAAATTTATATTTGCTATTACATTAAAAAAAGTTATACACAATGCTAAACTAACCGAGATGTCACAGCATATACAGCTGAAGTCAAAATTATTAACCCTCTTTTTTTTTCTTTTTCAAATATTTCCCAAATGATGTTTAACAAAGCAAACAATTTTTAAAATATTTCATTTTTTTTTTTTTTTTGTTCTGGAGAAAGTCTTAATAGTTTTCCCACTTTATATTAAGTGGCCTTAACTAATATGTACTTACACAGGAATTAAGGGTTTGTTACAATGTTGTTATTGTGTAAATACATGTATTTACTATGTACTTATGCTTGATTGAATTCCTGAATTTAATTACATCTGTAATTACATTTGTAAATACACTGTTAACCATTCCTTACACCTTAACCCATACTTAAACCTACCCATACCACAAAACCTGTTCATAACCCAACCCCTATCCCAACTCAAGAGCACCACAAGTGTTCTCAAATACATTATGAACACAGTAAGTACACTGTATTTATATTTTTGATGCAATTTCATAGTAGTTAAGGACACTTAATATAAAGTGGGACCTTATTTGTTTTATTTGGGCTAGAACAAAGTCAGTTTTTAATTTATTTATAACCATTTTAATGTCAATATTATTAGCCCTCATAAGCATTTTTTTGTATTGTCTACAGAAAAAAAACATCGTTATACAAAGATTTTCCTAATTAGCCTAACTTGTCTAATTAACCTAGTGAAGCCTTTAGGCTAAATCACTTAAATCTTTCTGTCACATTAAGCTAAATACTAGTATCTTGAAAAATATCTAGAATATATTATACCCCAAATCAGAAAAAAATTGGGACAGTATGGAAAACGCAAATAATTTACTTTGACTTGTGTTTTATTCATTGCAGACAATTACCACATTGTCAACAAATATGTGAGAAATGTATTAAAATGTTTAAAAACAATGTTCCTTGAAGAAGACATTTGGGTATTTCACCTTCAACAGTGCATAACATCATTAAAAGATTCAAGGAATCTGGAGAAATTTCAGACAGTAAAGGACAAGGATGCAAGCCTATGCTGAACAACCGGGATCTCCGATCCATCAGGCGGCTCTGCATCAAGAATCATCATTCATTAACAAGTGATAACACCACATGGTCTCAGGACTTCGGCAAACCTTTGTCAAGTACTAAAATATGTACGTTAACAAATGCTAGAATTGTAAAACTGTACTGTGCCAAAACTGTACTGTGTCTGTGTCCAGAAGCGCCGTTGACTTCTCTGAGTCACACAGTGGAAACATGTATGATGAACCAGTATTTCAGGTATTTCTTGGGAGAAACGGACACGGTGTGCTTCAAAGAAGAAAATAATCTGTTACTGTTACCAGCAACAAGGACGAGGATACAGGTACTTGACTGGCCTGTCTGCAGTCACGACCTGTCTCTAATAGAGAACGTCTGTTGCATTGTGCAAGAACATATTAAATAATGTTTGGTATATTGCCTGCAATCAAATACAAGTCAAAGTAAATTTAGAAACCCTTTTTTTTTTTTGCGTTACTTTTTCTGATTTGAGATTATATGTACAGTCATCATGGCAAGAATAAAATAAATCAGTGATTAGAAATGAGTTATTAAAACTGTTATGTTTAGAAATGTGTTGAATAAAATCTCTCTGTTAAATAGAAATTAGCAAGGGGGGATACAGGGGGGCTTATAATTCAGGAGGTCTAATAACTTCTAACTGTAGATATTGTAGCTATTCTGGTGATTTCACAAGCTTCTCATTTTGCTTTGGACAAATAAATACAATTTAATTTAAGTGAAATGTAAAAAACTATAGGCTTATCGGATAGCTGCAAAGAATTTAATATCAAGATCATGCATGCCAAAAATATGCAATAAAAAATAGAAGCACACATGACTTTTTTTAAACGTCAAGCTCTGTTGACACTTAGCACAGTGGAAAATGATGTATACCTGGAAGTTGGAGGAGCAGGAGCGGAATGGGGGAGTGGAGCAGACGCAGGAGCTGACACCGTGACTGGACCTACAGCAGGGGCTGATGGGATTGCAACAGCAGGATCCAAAGGTGTAGTGCCAGGAGGGGGAGGTGGACCAGATGCAGGAGGAGCTGGCATCATGCCGGTGGGAAGCGAAGCATAATAGTGGCTGGCATCAATCCCAGGAGGTGGAGGGGCAAGGCAATATGTACCATCAGGCAGCATACAGTAGCCGTAGTACATTGCGGCCACATTAGCTGTGTGAAATAAACAAAAACACACACAAACAGAGAAAGATTTATTATAAGCTCTGTATGTACTCAGATCTTTTTATGAAGACTTGTGTTTGGTGTGGGACAGAGGGTACTGACGTTGTTTATTCAAGATGTAATAGAGAGTTTCTTATGTTACAGAATAGTAGCTTGGTTTGGAAACATATCAGTTAAGGTAAAACACAAATAAACAGATTGATTAATAAGCGATGGGGTGAGGGAGTATCCTTCCCTCCAGAATCTCTAGTTAATTAGGCAGATAAATGCAGATCCCATGTCTTGTACTTAGAATGCAAACTGCTTCCCTCAGGTAGACGTTATAGGGCTCTGATTAAATATATGAAAAGGTACCTGAAGAGATATAAACATTCTATTATTCCCGTCTCACTGAGTCTCCTGAACTTAGAATATAAGGGGCATGTGTAGGAAACTGTAAAATGTGTTGATTTCTTTGTATCCTATGCTATATTTTAAGGCTGCACAATGTATCATTTCAGCATTGATATTGAAATGTGTGTGCCCAAAACAGTCGCATCGCAGGATATGCAATGTTGAGTTGGAATTATGGTTTATTGACAATTGAGAATGCATGAGATTTGTGGATTTGAAGCATTTGGGCACAAAAAAGTACATTTGTAACTTTAATGAATTTAAATTTTCTTATTCTTATCGCAGCATCAATGATTACATGAACTTTAAATCATCAAGCGTACAAACGTGAAACATGTCAGCCAATTAGATTGCACCATGCAAATATCCTCGAGGAGATGATAGCTAATCGCATTTATGCAGCACAGGTAAAGTGATTGGCTGTTGTCCAATGTTGACATGTTTTGTGATCACCGTTAAATGCACCGAAATCAAGCATACAGCCACAGTGGTGTGGCAAATTTCATGTGTAAACATCATACCACAAAGGTGGTGAAGATACACGCAGTGTGAGGAGATGTCTGATAACCCAAATGAGCAGTAACCTTGAAAAAGGTGTGATTTAAGCAAGATTTGAGCAGCTTTTTGAACTTTTTGTCTTTCGTGCATTATCTTGATGTGAAATAACTTGCCATGAATTGGTGTTTGATGTATTGTCATGTGTACGATGCATATATTAATTTCGCATTGAATATATTTGTTATTGTTCAATTTTAGTAGTACGTGCCAAGACCAGTGAGTTGACTGCATTTTATGCCCAAATGGCAAATGGCCCGGTGTGAATAGAGCGTTTTGCGCGTTTGACGCGCGTTTCACACTAATTGCTTGAGGTCAAAAGTCTGAACTTCAGCGGACATTCGCGCAGCATTAACCAATCAGTAGCTTGCTCTTGTGGGGGCGTGATTGTGACGTACACCTGTTGTTGGAGTACCGGGGGAAATCCTCCAGCCAACAGCGACAAAAAGCCTAATCAAACTGGGCTGGGCTCAGTCGGAAGCACCGCTGAAAGCCTCTATCATCCAGGTTTAGTTTCTGGAGGAGTTTATGAGCTCACAGAGCTGAATGCACCTCTGAAAGAATCTAGTGGACACAGACACGGCCCTAGAAGTATCAACACTGTTTTTCAGTCTTCATAAAGCACATAAACACTGTTATTTTCTCAATAAAATCCATGTTAGCCATTTAGCTATGAAGCTAGAGTCACCGGGCAGACAGAAGCCCTGCCCATCACGCGAATGCGTGTCTGTTCTGAAGTCAATTTGACACACGAATGAAGCGGATTTGACACGCGAATGAAGAGAGTAAACTCAAATGTTCACGTGGCTATTTACAAACGAATAGCGTGATTTATCCGCGCGTTCCGCATCTGGTGTAAACGCAGGATTAGGTTGCCACTAAAATTAGTCATAGGTTGAATAGTTTTATGTGTTATGAGCTGTCAAACAGCATGTGTATATGCATTTCCTACAAACACATCAAAAAAATAGCAAATTGTGGCGTTGCAAAACATTTGCACCTTGTGTTCTATTGATGACATCACCCGCAATAACATAAAATTTAATAACATAAGTCAACTTCCAAAAATCTGAAGTCGTTCAACCACTAATTTATACAGTGTGTATGTGTGTGTATATTTATATGCTACGAAGGATTAAGGCAGTTCTGAAGGCAAAAAGGGGTCCAACTCTTTACTAGTACGGTGTACCTAATAAAGTGGCCGGTGAGTGTATATACGCACATAGTAAATGTATTAATATAGTATAGCAATGAGTGGAATTCCCACATGCATTTAAGTTTAATGTTTCAAATACATGCTTGAGCATTTGAGCCAAATTGCTGCCTCCTTTCTAAAAGTTTCATTAAAAGCTGCATGTTTTTGCTGATATTTGTTGAGCTCTGAATTAAACCTTAGTCATCAAGAGTATTTCTGCTCTGTATATATACGGTCGGGAAAGTACACTGTTGATGCAAATTAAGAATTAAAATAATCTACGTTTGGATCACTGTCCGCATAATTAAATTTCCTTTTCAAGTAGAAGATAAAAAGCGAGCGGAAGAGAAAAGCCGAATTCGTTTGTTCTGCTCCACCACAAATAATTAGGATCAAACTGTCCTCGTGTTGAGATGGCAAGCATGTAAAGACATACAGTTCTTGAAAAACACTTAATAAAGCTTAATTACAGTCAAGCGCTGCTCCTTTCCTTCCGTCAACTGTTAAGACAGTAAAAATAATCATTAAACAAAGCAGTTTAATAAGATACCAAGGCAAACAGAGACGCAAGTTCAAGCTCAGTTAAGATAAACACAACCAAATCAGTGCTCTTAGGCAAAAATCTGCTACCTGATTATTTTTTAGAGGCTGACAAGACACTGCTGGTAAATGATAAAAAGCATAACTAATAGTTATCATCAATCATCCCCACTTGATTGATTTAATTACAAACTGCAAACATTAAACATTGTTGTGCTTACATATGCAAATAAGGCATTATTTTATTAAATCTGTGCACATTTGCATACGGTTCAAACACAAAAGTCTGGTTCAAAACTATTTTAGACATTACAGTTAACATTTTTACAGTAATCACTTTTTGTCACCTCATAATTGTGAAAATGGACTACAAAACCAGTTTGAATTGTTAAAAAAGAGGTCACATATGATCTGAAATGTGAATAAATAAGGTTTTTATTTATGCATATTTTGTTAGGATTGAACAGTATTTGATCTAGATACACCATTTAAACTATATACTATTCAAAAATCTGGTATATATATATATATATATATATATATATATATATATATATATATATATATATATATATATATATATATATATATATATATATATATAAATAATACTAATAATAATAATAATAATAATAATAAACCAATGTTTAATATTTATAATTGTACATATTAACTGTTAAGCGCAGCACATTACAAATGATAAAAATTAGTTTTGATTCATTTCCAGTAGGAAATGTAATAAATGTTTAAAATAGCATGATCTTCACTTAAATTTTCTAATGATTTTTGGCATAAAATAAAAAATCTTGACTAGAAGTGCTAACACTTTTTTTTTTTTGTAAAATTAAATGTTGCTTATAATAAGGAAAATTATTTATGAACATAAGCCCCTGTAAAAAACTTTAAAATATAGATATGACCCAATTTGTAAAACTTGGTAGGTGAAGGCAGAGATATATGGCTGAGTGGAGAAGAAAAAGAAAACACTATAGTTGAATTTTACAGTCACAAATTAAAAGAATGTTACAAACAGGGAAACACCTAAACTTTATTTTTTTATGTTTTCATTTGATAAGACTGAAAAAAAAACACTGTAAAAAGCCAAAAAGTCCAAAATCTCAAAATAGACAGATTTATTTAGAAAAAAAAAAAAGTATTTTGTCTGACGTGGCTCACCTAAAGATTTACAAAATGTTTAAAGGAGCATGATCTTTACTTAATTTTCTAATGACTTTTTGCATAAAAACAATTTGACTAGAAGAGGTGGTAAAAAACGAAAAAAAAAAATGTTGCATATAATCAGGTAAATTATGTATGAACATAACCCCCAGTAAAAAACTTTTAGAATAAAGACATGAACAAATCTGTAAAGTTTGGTGGGTGAAAGTAAAGATTTACGGAAAATGAAGTAAAAATGGAATTTAGCTGAATTCCAGTCACAAATTGATAAAGTGTGACAAAAGCAACACTTAAGGCTCAATCCCAATTCTACCCCTTGTTTTGCGCGTTCCCGTGAAGGGGTAGGGGTGTCCCAATTCGCTTTAGCTTTAAGGCGTAGGGCTAAGAGGAAGGGGTAAATACCCCTTTGAACAAAGATTTTGCAGGACCACACTTGAAACCAAAAAGTAAAAAAATTTCCCAGAATACACCAGCCACAACGACAGATAGTCACACCCAGAAACAAGGAGATTCCCAAATTAGTATTTTTTTGTCATTATTAAGAATTTTTACAACAAACAAGCATATGCTAAAATAAAAAATGCCAAATTTTGCAATCTATAATCCATAATCATAACTCCTGTATAGCAGTCCCACAACATTCTGACACTTACATAGCCTGTCTGAAAAGTCTAGTGGCTGGTACTGACCTTTTTACAGTGTCTGCTATAACGTTAATATTGTTTTGTGTGTTTACATAAATGAGTAAGGCCACGGTGTCAATGCACAGTACAGTTACGATCTGATTGCCACATAATATCGTTATAACATGATATATGCCTTCAGTAATTTCCTGAAGATAAATGGCAAAAAATACAACTGGAATAATTACAGCAGTCGCTATCGTCTGATCTCATATGAAGCATAAGATTGCGATGACATATGATGACGTGTGCAGGAGCTGTAGTGCTATCCAAATTCTTAGAGGTAAAATTTGAAGCCCTTCCCCTTCACACTCAGATTTAAGACCAAGGGGAAGGGGTAGGGGTACAATAATAGAATTGAGATTGGGCCTAAATGTATGCTTTCTTTTGATCAGACTGAAAAAAAAACACTACAAAAAGCCTAAAAATCTCAAAACAATATTCAGAACTAAAAAGTGTTCTGCCTGAAGTGTCTTACCTAATAATAAAAATTCTGTCCTCATTTACACAACCTCAAGTTGTTCTAAACCAGTATAAGGGCAAGTAAATGATAACATTTACATTCCAGAGCAAACCATTAACAAGTGAACACAAAGATGATGCACTTCAGAAAGGTAACACCATGAACCCTCAGCACTCAATGATTAAACACTACAAAAGAAACAAAGAAGAAATATAGAAGCTAGAGGAATTAAAGCTCCGCGTCTCTAGGGTACTCCTGAAGTCAGGGCTGTTCAGGACCTTGAAGAGACCAATAGACCTGCTCATTTAGGCGAGTTTAGCATTCTGTCTGACTGCAGCTCCACATCAAAGACAGCTGAAAGAGGATGGAGAGAGAGAAGGGGAGATATGGACACCCCTGCATTTACTTCAGGACTGACTGGAGTGAGTGAAACGAGAGAGAGAGAGAGAGAGAGAGAGAGAGAGAGAGAGAGAGAGAGAGAGAGAGAGAGAGAGAGAGAGAGAGAAACTGAGCACAAGAGGGCGAGAGACAAACAGAAATGAGCAGGGAGAGAAAAATGAGAGAAGGCACCAAAGAGATTCTTGGAGAAGAGAACAGAAAGAAGGAGAAGGCAGGAGATGTGTGTGGTAAGTGCCAG
Source organism: Danio rerio (assembly GCF_052040795.2). Lineage (NCBI taxonomy): Eukaryota > Metazoa > Chordata > Actinopteri > Cypriniformes > Danionidae > Danio > Danio rerio. Next base: position 16,482,656 of record NC_141041.1, read on the forward strand.
AACTGGGGCTGTGAGTCATGATTACGAAATGTTGAACGAAATGACGGTTGTATTAATATTATGCAACTATGTTATGTAATAATATTTCATATAGATGTTTATCATAATAGACTTAATGAGTGGGATGATGCACAGCGAGGGATAGTTTACTTAATTACTAAACTTGGAGGGTAAATGTTTTTACAAAAAAATTTAAGCCAAAAACGTAAATGTTTTATGTTTAATATAACATTACAATATATTTATATTCACTATTTTAACATGTACATAATTTATACATTTGAAATATGTATATTAACATTGGTAGTATATTAAATTACACTTACTAATAAAGCACATATAAATATTTAAAATATTAGAAATATTACATTCTAAAAATTTAAAACGTGTGTATGTGTGTGTGTAGATATATATGTATACACACAATGTACAATATGACCATTACTGCTGCACTTAACACAGTGGCATTTATTTAGATTTTTTTATTATACAATAAGCATAGATGCATGCGTATATTTCTGTTATGTACAATACAAAAGTATACAGAAATTATTGTAATTTGTTATACATCTGCAAAAATATGCAGTTGAGGGCAAAATAATTAGCCTTCTTGTGAAATATGAAATCTTTTTCAGATTTTTCCCAGGTGCAGTTTAACAGAACAAAGAAATATCCACAGTATTTTCTATAATATCTATTCTTCTGAAGGAAGTCTTATTTCATTAGTTTGGCTTGAATAAAATTACAAATTTTTAGGACTTTTACTTTTCTTTATTTAGCTACTGAACAACTTGCCCAATTAACATAACTTGCCTCGTTAACCTAACAAACATATGAGTTATATTCAAACACACATCCTATTCTTATGCCCCATATGGTGATGCATACGTCTCCAAAATCCGATTGGTGGACAAATCTAAACTTGTTTTTTTTTTTTCAAACAAATATAAATATAAATATAATAAATAATAGTAATAATAATAACATTATACAAATGCAAATTGTGACGAATAAACAAAATAAAAAACTCAGAAGTAAAAAAAAAAAAAAAAGGCATGAAGGTAGTGGTGCTGGACTTTAGATCAGTTACTCAATGGCTTGGTCTTATTCAGTTCCTGAAAATATCAACACACCAACAACGCCCCTTAACACACCTCCATTATAGACCGGAACACCCATGAGCAAAACATAAAAATTCCTGTAGCGCTGGTCTGAAAATAGCAACAAATCGAGCCATACATGTCTTGCTCCTTATTGCGCTGGGTGTATGATAGGGTCCACTAAGTTTAAAATGTGTTTAAAAAAATTATGTCTGTTAAATATCACTTGTTAAACGCTTTTTTTGAAGAATTTCACAGGAGGGTTAATAATTTTGCCTTCAACTGTAGATTCATATATAGCACATCTCTACATAAACACTTATTTTAATACACTAAAATGTATCAATAAAAAATCTAAATAATACCATTACAAATAACTCCAATTTAAACTTGTTGCAATTTCATCAAATGCATACATTAGGATGATTCATTCGGACACAATTATAATGAAATGAAAATCGATCTAACAATGACTTCATCACTTCTCTATATATAAAAAAACAGCAGAATTCACAAATCTCATAACGAATGAGTCTTTACTCCGCCTCTAGCTTAGCAGGCCTCATTTTCAGTGATGGGATCTAATCGTTTAGGACGTTTCCCTGTGGAGATAAAGATGCAGAGAGCTGTGGAAGATCCAGAGACGAGCATGTGCTGCTGGAATTGACTCGCGTGCTATTTGACAAAGATTAGCCTGCAGAATCAACAGACAATCCTCGATGCCTGAGGGAACGCAGCTCAAACGCAAACAAATTTAAGCTCACTCTGGCACACAAATATGTGAGTTGTCCTCAATGATTTCTTTTCAAACTTTTACAAGGCACGTCATTTGGCTAGAAGAAGATGTGATCCGGAGTAATCCTGAGACTTGAACTGAGCACAAGTGGGGTAATGAAAGAGTCCTAATGGAACAGAATGGGATCCGGAAGAGATTTGCAAGGAATGATCTGACTCTGGCAGTTCGGAGGAAGTAGCCTGTATTTTATTTATAGAATACCTACGGCATATTACCAAAATAAACAACAAAACTATAATAACTGGGAAATTTACAGGGAAAATGTAAATTTACTCAACATTTTACTTACTCTTGAGTGATTCTAACCCTTTGAGAGTTTCTTTGTTCTGCTGAAAGCAAAAGAAGATAATTTGAAGAAAGCTGAAAACCTGTAACCATTTACTTCCATTGTAGGTAAAAAGAAATACTATTGAAGTCTATGGATGCAAAATTCTAAAATTTCCAAAATAACTTATTTTGTGTTTAACAGAAAAAAAGAAACAGGGATGGTATAAGTAAAGGGTGAGTAAATGACAAAAGTTTCATTTTTGTTTGAACTATCCCTTTAAATATGTAAAAACTGCACCAAAAAAGGAAGTACTGTGAACATTTGCTTGTTCTGTTAAAACACCAGCAAAGAATTACAATTTCACAGGAGTTCTGTGGTCATTTTGCCTTCAACTGTTTATGCCAAAAATACATCACACTGACCTGACCACTGAGAATACCACAATTGTTTTCAGTATTAAAAAAAAAAAAAAAAATCAGAGCATCAGGGCTCATTATATAAAAGCAGACAAGTTATTCTGCAGGGACAGCAGTTTTGGCAGCAGTTTAGTCCAGTAACTGAGCAGTTCAAAGGTCAGAGCTCCCCACTGTCAACATATGTAATAATCTGCATTAATCATGCCAGCAGAATGGATGCGGATCACTGAGGTCTGCTGAACCCTGCTCAAATGACACTTTAATTGTTCTAGCGGTGTGAAATGGACAGAACGGTCGACTCTGTTCAGCAGAAGAGCAATAGCCATGCTTCCATCCACATTTTATGTGCATTATGTGGCAATGGATGTATAAATGTATACATTTTAAAAATGCACATCGTAACATATATGCTCAAATTGAGTCAGATAAGCATGAAGGCAAGTTTGCTGCCATGGGTAGTTGCACGTGAGTGCAGTTTTTTTTAATATACCATGTGACTAAAGGCCTTTTCACCACTTTTTCCAGTGCCTTGAACTGATGATTGGTTTGCATACCTTAAGAATCCCATGTCTAAAGAGCACCAATACATTATTTACCCCTGAAGGTTGTTTTGGATGAGTCAGGTTATTGTTTTATCCTATTTAAAGATGTGTATGTCAGCACCAATATCCCACATATGGTGCTCAAGTTTGACTACTGGCATGAGCTTCTTTACCAATCTCTGCCCTCTCTCTCTGCTACTCATAATTTCTGCTTTATACGCTCCACTATCCTCTCCAATTAAATGTGGAAAAACCCCCAAAAATAATTACTAGAAAAAAAAAACTGTGATGGAAACACATTTATTCCCACTTTATATTATGTGGCGTTAACTACTATGTACGTGAATCAAAAAAGAAATATAATGTATTTTCTATGTTCATAACGTAATGCAGAACACTTCTAGTGCTCGTGAGATTGGATACATATAGGGTTATTGGCAGGTTTGTTGGTATGAGTTGGTTTAAGAATGGGTCAAGGTGTAAGGCAGTGGTTCTCAATCCTCTGGTCACAGACCGGCACCGGTTTGTGGATTAATTGCTACCAGGCTACACACAAAATCATTTATTTATTCCGTTTTATACAATCTTTTATTTTTTTAAAAATGACCTCGGTTACATCTCGATCAGTTGAGCACCAAAAATTAACCCGCAAGCTGGCAAAATGAGTAAGAAATAGATGTCTTTGGAAAGTTGCTATGTGAAAGGGATAGGCCCAGTGAGGGACTGCCAAGGAATGGACCCGCAACCCATTTGTCAATAAATGTCAATAAAACTTGTATCAGAGCTGCAGCAATGCTTTGTCAGCTTTGTCATCCTCTGAGAAAACGGTTAATGGCCGCCTTATTGTGTATCGTCTGCCACTCTAAGATGCAACTTACTACATCGGCAAAACAGAGCTCAGCTTACATAAATTTTAATATATTTTTTTTTTAAATACGCCAGTAATTTCTTAAGGAAGTGATGATTTTATTCCCTTAAATACACTGGATGGAAAAGCACTTTATTTGCAAATATATATATATATATATATATATATATATATATATATATATATATATATATATATATATATATATATATATTTATATATATATATATATATATAATTTTTTTTTTTTTTTTTTTGGCCAATTCAATTTTGTGCACAAAGTAAAATTACAGCTCTGAATGGAAACATAAACACTGTTTTACAAGTTTGGTTTAAAGTCAGATGGCTAAAAGATGACAATCAGCAAAGCATTCTGGGATGAATGAGCAGAATGGCATGCAGAATGAAGTTTGCTATGGCCACAAATAAGGATATCTAAGAAGGTTTGAGGTCAGCCAGCTGTGTATGTCTCTCAAGTCTGCTGAGTGTGCACTTCACAACATCCCAACACTAGTTAACCAACTGAATCTGTTTTCATAAAGCCTTTTTGTGCATTCCTTGTACCACATGGTTGGAACTTGATAGCAGCCAGTTTAAATATATCAAAAAGGGGAACGAATTCAAACTTGAGTCGGGCAGAGAGAGAACAATGTTTAACCCAACTTCAAATTTCATTGCCAAGCGTCCCTCAAAGACAAATAACACAGTAAACCTCAGATACAGGCCAGAGTCTTGGAAAAAATAACCCTCACATTTGGACAGAGATTATAGGCTGACTGTGGTTAAGCCCATAGAACCTCTTTGTCATGCTGTTAATCCTCGAAAATACACATTTGCAGTCAAAGTAGCTTTTCTTTTGAGAAACTGGCCCGCCGAAGCGCCTTTGGGCACTGTAATCCTATGGCACTTCCCTCAAGAAACCAGCAGAGCTCCTACAGTCAGGCTAATTGAGACAAATCAGTGGTCCCAGCTTGAGTGTTTCACCAGCTGAGCACTAAATTCTCTACTTCCAATAAAAGGCGAATTGTTCGTTCCCCACAGTACCTTAAATCCTTCAGAGTTAAAGCAAGAGTACAGCTAAAGGCAAATAGAAGTTTTAGCACCATGGGTTTTGGAAGACAAAAAAACTTCTGTTCTTCTCTTTGGTCAAAATAAATCCATCTGTGCCTGTGATCATAAGTTAGCTGGCTGCTATAAAGTGGACACTTGGAACAGTGTAAATGGTATTTTAACAAAGAGACAGAAGGTATTGTAATTGTAATTATCAATCATCACTCGTCTAATAACCAGTGCTGTTACCTTACATTCATTCATTCATTCAATTTTCTTTTCGGCTTAGTCCCTTTATTAGTCTGAGGTCACCACAGCGGGATGAACTGCCAAGCTCTCCATCACGCTTCAAGCAGCGGACACCCTTCCAGCTGCAACCCATCACTGGGAAACATCCATACACACCTAATCACACACACACACACACACTAATGACAATTTAGCTTCCCCAATTCACCTGTATCACATGTCTTTGGACTGTGGGGGAAACCGGAGCACCCAGAGGAAACCCACGCAAACACAGGGAGAACATGCAAAGAACACACAGAAATGCCAACTGACCCAGCTGGGGCTCGAACCTGCGACCTACTTGCTGTGGGGATATTGTGCTACCCACTGCGCTACCATGACACCCCTTATACCTTACATCTAAAATTAATTACCTATGAATATATAAACATGTATAACTAAAGTATTAAAATTACTAAAACTTATGTAAATAAAAAATAAAACTAAACGCAAGTCAATTTTGAGGTACACAAATTGTGTTTGTCTTTGCACAAAATTAATTTGCCTGTGTCTGTCATCAAAATTTGGCTGAGACCAAACAAAAATAATCCTATACACTTAATAATACTCCTACACTTGATTTTGGTTTTACTGTGAAAAAAAAAAACATGTCAAATGAGAATCTGAAATATTTTATGGCATACTTCAAAAAATAAAGGCGAGTAAGTGTTCAAAAATGTTTTTATTTATTTATTTATTTTTTACACTTTATATTGTCAGATTTTTCATAGTATATCTATTAATTCTGGTACTTTTACCATAAACCGACACCTCAACCATTTGGTAAAGGCTGATATTTTAAAAATTATGTCATGCATTGAAAAAAAATTAGTGTGTTAACTAGCGACATTAGGTGTTAAGAAATGCAATCCAAACTTTTTTTCTTGGTGGTTAAAGGGTTAAAGGTACTATCAAAAATACTATTAATAGTAATTTTGGTTAAGTGCATCGTTTTACTACTAATGCACTATTAAGTGCATTAATAGTTACCTTGTGGTTAAGTGAACCGACATATAGCACCGAGGTGCTCATAATGACCCAAGTTTGATTCCCAGCACGTGGTCCTTTGCCGACCTTTCCCCTCTCTCTGGTCCCAATCCTTTCTTTTCTGTTTTTGAAAACCCCCTAAAATAATTACTTAAAGCATTTTGGTTTAACAATGGCTTTAAAAAAGCTTCAAAATTAGAATACAATAATACCTATTTAATCCTTTGATTTATTACATTCTTTATCAGGGGTCACCACAGAGGTATTTACCACCAATAACTTGAGCACATGCTTTGCAGGTGGATTCCCTCCCTGTCGCAACCCAGCACTGAGAGTACACTAACTCATGCAAGCCCTAGTTCTGGGAAACAGCCACACATACTCTCCTATTCACACACACTCTCCCATTAACACACACTCACAGACTAAAGCCAATATACCATATTCAATTCACCTATACCGCAGGTTTTTGGACTGTGGGGGAAGCCAAAGCACCCGGAGAAAACATTTCCCTATGAGGTGACAGTGCTATCCACTGCGCAACCCACAAATAATATGATTAACTACAGTAAATCAAAACTGTCACTTCACATCTGTCCTCTTGGCAGCCGCCAAAACAAAACAGTTATTTGTTTTGAACAGATTTACACAAAAGTAGACGCAACAAAAATGTTCTCTTACCATTACAATCAGCAAATCTGTCTACACTGCTCAAAGCTCTATTTGCCTGGTAAATTATAATAGAACCATTCTAGCTCCATCATGTTGCTCACTTACAGAATATGTCAGGTACTACAGCACTAGCACGGGCTGCAATATCACGCAAATCCAATTTTATTCCAAATTACCACTTATTACTTTTTTCGCTTTGGTTCTGAGCTGCATTCTTGAGCGTCAGGCACACTCATTTCGCACCTTGTAGAGAAAGCATGCATCTGTGTATCAAAACTCACTCATTAGGTGCAGATGTTGGTAAAGACAAACCTACAGACTCATTGGAATGACATTCATTTCGCAAATCAAATGTCTGAAATTTGAAGATGTATTGAAAAAAATCCAATGGCCAGTTTACACCTGGTCAATTCATGTGTGTTCACTAAATATGTGTCTCCACTAAATGGATATTATTGTGATCTTCAAACCCTGAACTAAATGCAAAAATAGGTTATGTTAACTAAAACATCAGATGTGCCACATTTTATTTTTTGCTTTTGTTACAGAAACAGAAGCTTTATATGTTAAGCATAGAAATGATTTGATATCGCTATAGGCTTTTTACCTCACTTGCGTTCCAGTAAAACATCAGCACAAGCGTACCAGGCAGCTCCACGACTACTCATTACAGGCTAAATGAAACATCTATTTTTGCCTTACAGATACTCGCAAGACATCATTCAAAACTGTAAAGGGTTGGTATTAATTTGTGCATAACCTACTCTTCCAAAAACAAAGCACTGTGCCTTTCTAAATTCAATTCAAGTTTATTTAGTTATTTTATTTGTTATTTATTGCTTTTTTCACAATAACCGTTTCAAAGCAGCTGCACAAAAGGTGCACATTGTTAAATTACATTTAAAATCAGAACTTTATAAGATGATGATCCCTTTAATTAACAGTTAAAGTTATTATATATAAGAATGGTTAACCTGCAGTTATATGGTATATGGGTGATATCATTGTGTACAATGAAGTGTCCAATGAAGTGTATTTGTGTGTGTGTGTGTGTGTGTGTGTGTGTGTGTGTGTGTGTGTGTGTGTGTGTGCGTGTGTGCGTGTGTGCGTGTGTGTGTGTGTGTGCGTGTGTGTGTGTAAAAGAACACTATATTTTCAAAAGAATGAAATGAAAAAATAAAACAAACATATCAAACTGTCATCTGTGGTGTTGCACGTTTCATTTTGTGTTATGTTATGCAGAAATGCATTGGTTTTTGTGATCGTTTTAGAACTTACAATTCTGTTGCCTATGGAAGAAATGACTAGGAATTAGGGCTGAACGATTAATCTAAAAGTTATCAATATTGACATTCAGAACCTATAATCAATCACATTTTTTTAAGACCATTTTTTCAATTACTTTCCCTGCCGCATGTGGAGTCACATGATACGGCTGATTTATACTTCTAGTCGAACACAGGAGTATGGTCCGGCGCAGCCTTTGAGTGGTCGCATACAGGCACAGCTCTTGAAAAATGTATCTACACGCTGAACGTTTGCATTACATTGACAATGATTGGAAGCTGCACCACATATGCTTTGAGATGGCATATTTTCTATTGCAATAAAATTATTATTTACATTACAATAATTGTTTACAGAAGATTCAAGAAATGCACTATTTAAAACATTATATACAGCTTATGCAAGTGTTATTTTATTTAGAAAAGATACTCTTGAAAACATTGAAAATAATAAATTTTGTTTCCAAAAGTCCAAGTGATTCGTTTATACTTTTATAAGAAAAAAAAACTGACTGTTGGTTTTAGGCAATGTGTGTTTTAATTTCAGTTGTTCAACGTTCAATAAATAATCATAGATAGTAGATTGTGTGTGTTTCCTTTAAATATTTCAAAATCCAGTAGTGCACCCTTCATTCAGAAATCTCTCATGTGAAATATGTGAGCATATTTACTGTAGAAAAACCTATCAGTGAACTGTGAGGACAAAAAAATAAAATGAATGAATAAATAATGGTTCAATAATCGTAATTGAGTTAAAATGTCCAATTAATCAAGATTTAGATTTTAGGCCAAATCGCCCAGCCCTACTAGGAACAATAAACGGCAGATATTGGTCAAACTACTTGCTCTATACATTTCATATGCATTTCTGAGGGCATTTACGTCTGCAAATCCAAAAATAGGATAGCTATCCAATCAGAAAACAATGCAAGAAAATGACCAGGTGTAAACAGCCCTCAAGTGGTAAAGAAAATATGCTCGAATTATATGAAGGTAAATTAGAACGGACAAAGATAAGCAGCACACAAATTTGTATTTAATTCAATGAACTTTGCACATATTTAAGAGTCAGCTTCCTTGCTCCAATCACTCACACGAAAAAAAAGCAATAATCTTAAAAATAATTTAGGATGATATTGATTTGCCAGAATTTACAAAAAAAGCATTGTTGCCCTCAACTACTTATATTAAAACTCTTAATAAATTGTTGTTTAATTAAATTACGATTCATAATTTCAATTAATCAGCCATGTTCTTTTGATTACTGCACTTCATCCTAACCATCAAAATGGAACCAACAAAAAAAATCAAAGAGTGAAACTTCATAGGACATTAATGCAGTCCTCAAAACCCATTCCAGCTGATTCAATGAGAGAGTAATTCATTTTAGATCAGCGGGTTCATCTGTGACTCATTTGTGAGTGGTTTGACTCATTTTAAAGAACTGGCTCAGAAGAGTCACTCAACCATGAGCTCATGACCCAGCTAAAACAATCCCTCTGATGTACAGCAAACACTGTCAAAATAGCTCAACATAGTGTTTGCACCAAAAATATACTCCTAACCACTAACACAATAATAACAACTGTTATCACTGTAAAACCACAACAAAAAAACACTCCAGACACCATAACTTAATATATTCAAGCAGGCAAAGGACCGTGATTGTTTATGGTGTTCAAAATCTGAGAATGTAGTGAGAATAAATCCAAGAGGTCAAAGTAAAACTGCCTTAAAAGTGCTAAAGTTGAATTTTTACTGAGTAAAGATAAGCAGGGCGCAATTTAGTAATTAATTTAATGAACTTTGCTGGCATTAAAGAGTCAGCTTCATTGCTCAGATCACTCAAGGACACGCTGAAAAGCAATCATCCTAAAAATAATTCAAGATGTTAATGATTTGCCAGAGTCTTTAAAGAGCTGATATTATGGTCCTCACCTACTTCCATTAAAGCTCTTCTCAAAAGGACGTATTGTCTTTGTTCATCAGCATAAGACGTGCCAAGACCCACCAAAAAAAAGGGGGAAAAAAAGGCAAAAAGAACTGGATCGTGCTGCAGTTTCAGTTTGTGTCAAGTTTTATGGAGCATTTTAGGTCTTGGCATACACTGCTAATGTCAAGCCCATTTATGCTCACCATGTGTTAAGACACAAATCCGTTCTTACACTAGAGCAAGCACAATGACTTACAGTATATGATGCAGGGTAAATATTTTTATGCACATCGTAAAATATGCATGCAGTAATTTCCATAAGTCGGCTTAGTGGAAAAAAAGGTCTCTTTTGCAACTGAAATTGACATTTTAATTTTTTTGGTTGGGGGGTCCACATCAGTTCCAATCATGTTCATTATGTATATAGTATCTTGGTCAGGTAAATTACTGATATTGCAACATATACTACTACTAATGCTAACAATAATGCTAATAATAATAATAATAACAATAATAATAGAGATTAAAATGTATTTAATAAAATCAAAATAATGAAATGTGCAAGTGAAATTGTTAAACAGCACTATTATTTTGACACTTTATTATAACTATTATTATTATTAGCATTATTATTATTTTTGTTGTTGTTGTTTTTATTATAAATATAGGGCATCCCATGCATAAAACATATGCTAGATAACCCTTGATAAATAGAGACTACACTGAAAAAAATGAATGAATGAAGATTACATTTGTGATATTATTAATATTAATAATAATGTCAATAATATTATTTATAATAATAATAAAATTATTAATAATTTTAATAAAAATCATTATTATTAATATTAATATTATTTTTATTATTATACCTATTATTATTAATAATAATAATAATAATAATAAACATTAATAATATATAGCATTATTAATAAGAATAAGAATGTTCATAATATTAATGCTGCTAATAATAATAATAATAATTAAAGCTGCAAGCAGCGATGATAGGGACCTCGCACCCGGGCTCACCGCCGCCCGGTGGCCTCAGGATGACAGAGAACAGCGAACAATATTAATTTAAGCCGATGTATATAAAGAACCCGAGAAAATCACAAATTTATGTCAAACTTCTTCCTGTCACCAGGTGGCGCTATGACTGTGACTCAAGATTGGCATGTAGATGTCTTCAGGAGAGGAATTTAATCAACCATGTAAAGTTTCAGGCAGTTCAGACATTGTGTGGCTGAGTTATAAGCCAAACTACCTTCTGCCAGCAGGTGGCGCTATGAGAGACTCAATATAATTATGTAGATGTGCACGGGAGAGTACTTTGATCAACCATGTGAAGTTTCAGGCTGATTGGATATTGTGTGGTTGAGTTATAATGCAAACTACCTTCTGCCAGCAGGTGGCGCTATAACTGTGACTCAAGATTGGCATGTAGATGCCTTCGGTAGAAGAATTTAATCAACCATGTGAAGTTTCAGGCAGGTCAGACATTTTGTGGCTAAGTTATGAGCCAAACTACCTTCTGCCAGCAGGTGGCGCTATGACTGACTCAATATTGTTATGTGGATGTGTTCAGGAGAGGAATTTTATCAACCATGTGAAGTTTCAGGCAGATCGGACATTGTGTGGTTGAGTTATAAGGACTTCCTTTTCCATGGCGAAGCGTTGAGGTTTGTCAGGCCACCACAGACACGCCCCTCTGCAAAAACTCTAGATCTTCACAATATATCATCGCTAGAGCTTTCAGATGACACCACTCTATTTTGGTGCTGATACAATAAAATTTGGTGAAGGAGTTTATTACTCTGTAAAACATGACATTTCCTGTGGCCAGCAGGTGGCGCTGTAACTGTATCTGGATATTGGCATGTAAACGTGTTCTGGTCTGGACTCTTATTAAACATGTGAATTTTGAGGCAGATCGGATAATGCATGCCTGAGTTATAATGACTTCCGGTTTTGTGGCGAATCGTCAAGGTTTGCGAGGCCGCCACGGACACGCCCATTGACAAAAACTAAAGCTTCGCAATTTAACATCGCCAAGGCCTTTAGATGACAAAACCCAATTTTGGTGTCGATCGGATAAAATCCCTAGGAGGAGTTCGTTAAGATACAACGCCTGGAAATGGCAAAAATGCCACTTTTTTGCAGCAGGAAGTTAAAAATATCCGACTTCCTGTTGGGTTTGAGATATGGCTCCAAGAGACTTTTTTGTATTTTTTGGCGTGTTTAAGGTGTGTGTCAATTTTCGTGCATGTGCGTGATTCGTAGATCAGGGGCTTGTCCGTTTAATTTTTATAGGTGGCGCTGTCGAGTCATTTTGCCACGCCCACTTCAATATTGTTATGTGAATGTGTTCAGGGGAGGACTTTTATCCACCATATGAAGTTTCAGGCTGATCGGACTTTGTGTGGTTGAGTTATGAGGACTTCCTGTTCCATGGCGAAGCGTTGAGGTTTGTCATGCCGCCACGGACACGACCCTCTGCGAAAACTCTAGATCTTCACAATATATCACCGATAGAGCTTTCAGATGACACCACTCAAATTTGGTGCTGATACCATAAAATTTGTGGGAGGAGTTTGTTACAGTGTAAAACATGTCATTTCCTGTGGCCAGCAGGTGGGGCTATAACTGTATCTGGATATCGGCATGTAAACGTGTTCAGGTCAGGACTCTTATCAAACGTGTGAAATTTGAGGCAGATCGGATAATGCATGCCTGAGTTATAACGACTTCATGTTTTGTGGCGAATCGTCAAAGTTTGCGAGGCCGCCACAGACACGCCCATCGACGAAAACTCTAAAGCTTCGCAATTTAACATCGCCAAGGCCTTTAGATGTCAAAACCCAATTTTGGTGTCAATCGGATAAAATCCCTAGGAGGAGTTCGTTAAAATACGACGCCTGGAAATGGCAAAAACGCCACTTTTTTGCCGCAGGAAGTTAAAAATATCCGACTTCCTGTTCGGTTTGAGATATGGCTCCAAGAGACTTTTTCGTATGTTTTTTCATGTTTGAGGTGTGTGCCAATTTACGTGCATGTGCGTGATTCGTGGATCGGGGGCTCGTCGATTTAATTTTTCTAGGTGGCGCTGTCGAGTCATTTTGCCACGCCCACTTCCGAAGCCCATAATAAACGTAAATTTTCGCCACTTCTGAGGCGTGTGCAAAGTTGCGTGAGTTTTCGGGCATGTTTAGCCCCTCAAAACCGCGATTCATTCCGCGGAAGAAGAAGAAGAATAATAATAAACGGAGCAATTCCAATAGGGCCTTGCACCGTTCGGTGCTCGGTCCCTAATAATAATAATAATAAGATCATTTTAGGGACCTTGATATTAATTGATCTAATAAGAAACGAGTAGATAGCATGATTTTATTACATTCCCTGTGAAGCCCTAAGCACTTGAATCTTCTAAAAACCTTGTCCATGACCTTCTGTTGAACCACATATATCAACTGTGAATGTGTCGGCATACTCACGGTCAGAGGTGTATTCAGCCTGTGTGGCCACTGCTGACGGCTGATGCTCTTCTTCTGCGTTAGTTACCAGCGCTGCAGTGCCATTATTCTGCTGTTGGGCTTTCCGAACGAGTGCTGCCAACGGGTGATCTGGATCAATGACCTGCAGAGGCTACAACACATGATAACATATGGTCAATGGCCTGTGCACTCTCCTCAGCTTTGTGTTTAAGTTATGTGTTAAAGAGAAGCCAATTCTGTTGAGTATAAACATTAAAAAACATAGTTAAACATCAAAAGTATGAATTATTCTTCAAATAATTTGTTTAAAATTGTATTTATTCCTGTGACTTAAGTATCTTCATTATAGTCTTTAGTTCATGATCCTTCAGAATTCATTCTATTATCATGATCTGCTGCACAAGAAACATTTATTATTATAAATTTTATTATTATTATTATTATTATTATTATTATCGCCGTAAAAAGCTAAACTATTGTGCTTCTTCATATTTTTTGTGTAAATCGTGATTGAATTGAATACTATTAAAATCTATTCAATTTTATTCACTAAGGACACCAGAAATTGTTCAAAGTGAAAGTGATATGAAATAATGTAATTTACAAAAAAAAAAAATGTATGCTTCTATTTTGTTTAAACTTGCTTTTCATCAAATTGCAAATTAAAAGCTTACAAGTCCAACTTCTCTATCCAACTGTACAGGGAGGCTCAACAAATGGCAATAATAAATGTTTACAAAGTGCTTTAATTAGCACAAGGATGAATATTACCAAAACCAACTACTGAAGTCTCTCTCTCTCTCTCTCTCTCTCTATTATTATTAATATTATTATTATTATTATTACTATTATTATTATTAATGGTAGTAATAATAATTAAAACCAACAATGATACATAATCATACATACAATAAGCAAGCAGACATAAAAAAAAATGTAATAAATATTTAACAATCTAACTTTTTTTTTTACATTTAAATGCTGCCTGGATAAACAGATGAAAACAAAAAGTGACCTCAAACGTATAACCGGTAGTGTATACAGCGGTAGTCCTGATTATTAGACCCACTTTGTTTGTTTGTTTGTTTGTTTGTTTTTTTGTGTGTGTGTGTTTTTTTTTTTATTTCCCAAATTATGTTTAACAGAGCAAGGAAATTTTTACAGTATGTCTAATAATAGTTTTTCTTCCTATTTGTCAGTCCTTTTTGTTTTACTTCAGCTAGAAGTTTTACATTTTTTAAAGCCATTTTAAGGTCAAAAGTATTAGCCTCTATAAGTTATATTTTTTCTAATAGTATACAGAACAAACAACTGTTATACAACCATCTGCGTAATTACCCTAACCTGCCTAGTTAACCTAATTAACTGAGTTAAGCCTTTAAATGTCTTTTTAAGCTGTATAGAAGTGTTTAGAAAAATATCTAGTAAAATATTATTCACTATTAAGGCAAAGATAAAATAAATCCGTTATTAGAAATGAGTCAATAAAACCATTATGTTTAGAAATGTACTAAAATAATTCCCTCCATTATAAAGTAATTGGAGAAAAAATAAACAGGGGTCTAATAATTCTGACTTCAGCTGTATGTCCATACCTAATATCAGAAAGTTAAACATTTTTTATAAAAGCTTAAAATATTGGTGTCTGTGATGCAGCAAGTCTAGAGACTGTTGTGTAGTCCATGATTTTACAAGAAATTGACTTTAACGCGTGATATGACTAAAAAGTGGCCATAAATAAATATTTTCTCAATTCAAATGAGTAGCGGCTTGGACCCAGAAACAGTATTCCATACATTACAACTTAGGTGAAAAATCCTTAAAAAAAAATAGTAATAATAAAAATAATATGTATCCATTTACACAGAACTATGAAGTCTGAAACCATTGTTAATTATAAGAATCATTATTAACCATTAAGACCCAATAACAGATATATCTGATCTGTTATAACATAACAGATCATAACAGCACAGCAAATCAGAACAATAAAATGATTTCTGATGGACATCAAAACTGGAGAAATCATGCTGAAAAATCAGCTTTGAATCAGGTGAATAAATAACATTTTAAAACTACATCCAATTAGAAAAAAAATAATTTAAACTTTCATTATATTTTACATTAACTTTCCCACTGAAATGTGGCACTGGTGAACAGAACAGGCTTCTTTTAAAAACATTTTTTTTTTTTAATAAAGAAAAAAACACCTATTTAAAAACAAAAGGGAAAAAAGGAAATGTATTTGCAAGTAAAACCACATGACTGCTTTAAGCCTATAAATCTGATTTTAAAACCAGCCAGTATTTTTGTGTGGTCCCTTTGGAGGCAATTCAACATTTTGTAGTTCTTTTTTTCCAGGTAGCTTCCTGGCAAATCGGTCCAAGCTTCAAGCAGTGTTTGGCTACATTTGCTTCTTTCCCCAGTTCATATGAGGCAGAGCTCCAACAGTGTATGAGGTGGCCAGTAAAACACTGCAAGAATAAGACATCTAACACACTGGGACGTCCAAAGATTTCAAGTCTACTCTTGTCTCTCCCCAGTATTTCCTGCCACTGGATGTCACTCCATGCTTTATAGACTTCTGCATGCTGTCATCACTTCTGCTTGTTGCCGTCCTGCATGAACGCTTCTTTGCTTTCCCTGCGAGTCCACTTCTTTTTAGACGACATGCTGAACACGCAATTTCACTCGATTTCCTCCTGTCCCCTAAGGAGGTGACCTTTTAAGTACTTTCACCAGCTTTTTTTGCCTTCCAATACAATTTCTGTCTAGTCTCGACAAATGTCTACAGTGTACCATGACAGCACGTCTTTAAAATTCACTTTTACGGCTTGTTGCTCAGTGAATAAAAACGTATATTCTAAGATATAACATGAAAGTGATGACAGCATTTTTGTTTTTGCACTATTGCTCCAACACAGGCTTATTCAGCTGAAAATTGCAATGTTAATTTTAACCACCAGGGGTGCTGTTTTACAATTTTGACTATCCTCTTGAATATTCATCACACCTGCAGAAATGATTCCTCAAGGGCTCATATTTCAAGCTTCCAATGAATGAGCTCTCTGGGTTTGAAAAAAAAATCCTAGACAGCACGTATGAAATTCCATTTATTATATTCCCATTCTTACAGACTATAAAAAATGAATGAGAAAGGACAAAAGCATGCATAAGAATGGCGGTACAGCAAAGCCATTGATCACAGAGTCCAAAAAGTTTTGTTTTGAATGCATTGCATTTACCTAAGCATCTAGTTTTCTGTGATGGATTGAACATTGGTGTTGCAAAGCCTGATGATTTCAATATGTCAGGAAAGTCATTTAGCTGGCTAACATAAATGAGGTCTTGTGAAAATTGCAAAAGTGATTTACTTTTTTTAGGGAAGCATAATTTAAATGGGTTGAAAAATGATAAACAAAGCAACACATGCATCGGTACAGCTGTTGAAAGCCCTGTTAATTAAAAACCTGCCACCCAATGATCGTAGATCTTATTATGTTTAAAAACATATTGCACTGACTAAATTGAATAACCTTTTTCTTTTTTCATTAAAACGTTGATGTGTTGATTGATATATTAACATATATAATAATATAGGTGCAGATTATTAACATATATGATAATATAGATTATATAATAAAAAAGATACTAATAATATATGATTAACAATTAGTTCTGGGCAAAAATGATTTGCAATTAGTCGCATACAAAATAAAAGTTTCTTTTGACAATGTATGTGTTTTTACTGTGTAGGGCTGGGCGATTTTGCTTAAAATCTTGATTAATTGAAAATTTTAACTCTATTACAATTAAAAAACGATTATTTCATTCATTTACTTTATTTTCTGCCCCTATAGTTCACTGACAGGTTTTGTGCCATACATATGCTCACATATTACAAGAGAGAAATTTCTGAATGAAGGAATTTTACTTGATTTTAAAATATTTGAAGGAAACACACACTATAATTATTTATTAAACATCACTGTTGAACAAATGAAATTACAACACACATTAACTAAAACCAACAGTTATTTTTTTTATTATTAAAAAAAGTGAAAATGAATAACTTGCACTTTTGAAAACAAATAAATTATTTTCAGTGTTTTTCATATTAAAAGTTGAAAAAAGCAGTATCTCTTCTAAATAAAATAACTCTTGCATATCCTGTAAATAATATTTTATACGTCTCAAGGCATCTCTGGCGCAACTTTCAATCAGTCAATGAAGTGCAAAATAAGGCTCAAGGCTCATCCTACTAGACCAGAAATCAGCTGTCGCTGCAAAGTGTGGCTAACTGAGTGGGGTCATGTGACCCCATATGCGACTAAAGATCAGATTGATAAAAGGGTAAACTATTATAGGTACACTATTATAGGTTTTGATTACTGTTGGATTAAACGCCCAGCCCTAGTTTTGTTGATATTTATTATGCATATATAAACACAAACATGCATGCATATATTTGAGAAAATGCTTAATTATATTTAGATATACATTACATAGATATGCACAGTTGAAGTCAGAATTATTAAACCCCACTTGATTTATTTCTTTTTTCTTTTTTAAATGTTTCCCAAATGATGTTTAACAGAGCAAGGACATTTTCACAGTATGTCTGATAATATTTTTTTTCTTCTGGAGAAAGTATTTGTTTTATTTCGCCTAGAATAAAAGCAGTTTCAATTTTTTAAAAACTATTTTAGGGTCACAATTATTAGCCCCTTTAAGCTATATATTTTTTTAAAAGTCTATAGAAAAAAAACATCATAATACAATAACTTGTCTAATTACACTAACCTGCCTAGTAAACCTAACTAACCTAGTAAAGCCTTTAAATGTCACTTTAAGCTGTATAGAAGTGTCTTGATAAATGTCTAGTAAAATATTTACTGCCATCACGGCAACGATAAAATAAATCAGCTATTAGAAATGAGTTATTAAAACTATTATGTTTAGAAATGCGTTGACAAAATCTGCTCTCCAAGAAACAGAAATGGAATAAAAATAACAATTCAGGGGAGCTAATAATTTTGACTTTAACTGTATGCATGTGTGTGTATGTGTGTGTATATATATATATGTGTGTGTGTGTGTGTGTGTTTGTGTGTGTGTGTGTGTGTGTGTGTGTGTGTGTGTGTGAGTATGTTTCACATAATATTACATTATATATCAAAACAACTTTTATTTTGGATGAGATTATTTATGATTAATGTTAGCCCAGCACTAAAAATATACACACGTGTATAAAAAAACATTTTAAACACCAACTATACTTCATTATATCCTTTCAAATTCAAATTTAAGCAATTTGTTAAATTAAATGGGAAAATACTAAATAGATTAACATTGCCAAATGATAATCTTCTATAAATTAAATGGATTTATCTTATCTTCCTAATGTTTTACCATCTGAAATAACCTGTTACTAACTAAAACAACCGCATTCTTGTTGTTGTTGCTGTTGTTTCTCTTTTAAAGATACACAAATAGTATTATATTGTCACAATTTTGTTAAATCTCAATAAATAGATTGTTTGAATAAAATGAACATTAAAATATTTCAAAAATACAGGCATAGTGAGCGTAAATGTAGATTATCTTAACGTGCTATGCAAACCTGTTAAACCTGCTTCCATCACTTAAGAATGCAGGACTGGTTTCCTGAGCTATTATTAGGTTATCAATTCACCATATCATGAAGTAAAAAAAACATGCAGAGAGATCTAAAAACCTAGAATGAATGTTAAAACACCTAATCTTAAACATTAGGCTCTTAAACATCAAAACACTCAGTTTAATACTTACTTTAACAACCACAGGCTAAACACAAGCTAAATAATTACACTGGCATTGGCTAAATTAATTAAATAAATAAATAAATATATAAAGTTTTTTTTTTTAGTTCATGATTGAAAATCTAACTTTCTACCATTAAGCCAAAAGCCGAAGATTTCTATTAGGAAACCAAATCAGATAACATAAGTTTATTTTACAAGCTTTTATCTCTGTTGCCTCTCAGTGGCACTCTCTTTAAAAAAATGACAGAGCAACTCAGATTAAACATACAGAATATTAGATGAAGAAATCAAAGCTATGATGAGAACTTCATATCCTTATTTGAACAAATAAAGAAAAAAAGCGAGAACACTTTGATGTCAGATGCTTTCATATCAGGCCCAGTTCTGTCAAGAAATAGAACAACTTAAGAGTAATTTGACATAAATGTATTGCTTTGAACACTTATCAATTGCATTCGAAATTAATGGTAATAATCTTTTTTAAGAGCTTAGTGTGCAGTGCATAACGGGGTGTAAAATTACACGTCATCTGTCTTTTGGCTCTTAGGAACATGTAATGATTTAGCATTTTATCCAAGGCACAAGGTTTGTCATCACATGGAGAATGTTTGAAACCATACCTTTATTATTTCCTCCAGACGAGAGCACTTCTTGGGTGCAAACAGACTCGGGTGCAGGTAGTTTCCATCCCCGTCATCATCGTCATCTGATTCATCTGACTTTGATTCTGTTTAAGAAAAATTGTTTGGGTTATTATCTGACAACTTATAAGATTTGATTGTTATTCTAAAAACAAATGAATTCAACTCTTGTAAAATATATCATACTCAAAACCATACATAAAACATAGTTTTAAACTCAGTGGAAAAAAGCCCTATTGTGAAACATTATTTTGACAGCAACTTTATTCTTTCTATGCATATTTAAAGTGCAGTACATGGATCACAGGCTCACACGATTTACATTTTGTGATTATATATATCGGTTTTGTTCCGTTTATATGTGATCTAAATCAGTGGTTCTTAAAGTGGGGGTCGGGACGCCCCAAGGGGTCGCGGGACAATGAAGGGGGGGGTCGCCTGGTGATTTCCAAAAATCTATATATTTTTATTAAACCATAAGAATTACCATTTTAATCCATAACCTACTAAAAAAATAGTCGTTTACAGTTACTATATACACTACTGTATAGTTAATATAGTAGCTTATAGTTACTAGTTCTATTGGATTGCGACCCCTCAGGTAATTACATTATACTAAAGACTCAGCAATAGCGTCAGATGAAGCAGATTGATTTTATAATACCAGGTTAAACTTTCTGGCACATTTACAGCACTGACATACATTAAAAAATATAACGAAGAATAGACTTAGGTGCGTCCCATTGCATGCAAGGTTTCTGTATTTATAACCACCTCAGAGGATATTGGGGGTCGCAAGCTACTGGCATTGTTAATTTGGGGGTCGCGAGCTGAAAAGTTTGGGAACCCCTGATCTAAATATTCACAGCTCGAAATGGATAGAAATAAGCAAATTGTGCTGTGTTTCTATGGAGATCCCAGTGTAGTTGCCATTACAGCCCATTGTTTTTTGCCCACCAGATCTCCGAATAGTTCATGTGACTGAAAACTATCAATTAAATACTTTCTTAGCTGCTTGCATGTGAATAATTGGCAGGTGCGCCATAAGATGCCAACCCCTGTAATAAACCGTACCCGATGCAAAACATACCCTGTTGCTGGTCCTGCTTGCCCTCTGAAGCCGGCGTGTATCTCCCTTCCTTCATAGCTCGTAGAATGTGCTTGTAGTAAGGGTTCAGGTAGTGGTCGAACCGCAGGAAATCAAACTGGGAGTTGCCAGCCTGCTTTGCCTTCAGCACAATCTCAAATTGGGCCCCCTGCTTGCATACAAAGTTGGCGGTGCGCTCGATAATAGCATGAGTCTTGGTGGTCGCCGGCTGAAATAGATGGCAAAGGAATGAGGTAAACAAGACTGACAATCCGAAATGGCTTCTAAGAAAACAGGGCATTTAAAGTAAATAAAGATTAATTAGAAAATTTGCATAGGGGAAAAACTAGTATAGAACATTTATCATCAATGTCTTCAGGCGATTTCCAGCTACTGCAGTTTACACACAAACAATTTATGTGTGAGCGGCGCTTCATGAATCTAACCGGGGACGTCATTAATTCCTTTCCTGCAACACATGCAGATTTGAAAGAGTCACAAATCTTTCAGGCTGCAGACAAAATCATATTCATGTGCTGAGCTGATTTATGACGACGCAGTATTTTGAATGACAAATGCTTTCATTCGTGTTACGGATGTGAAAATGACACATATCATTCATTAGGGGAATAGAGTATGAATATTGCATGAGAAGAACTTTTCGTAGGCCTCCACTTGAGCTCCGGTGTCCAGGTAAACAGAGATTCTATTGCTTCCAAAGCCCCAGAGACCAAGAGATAAAAATCATGACTTGCTAATTCGAAGATAACCCAATGTTTGTCTTCAAAATCAGATCTTTTGTAGCTTCGAGCTATGTGCTGTACAATAAGCTAGGTAATCAGAGCAGCTGAGGATTAATAATTCACAATGCTCCTTCAAAGCACCTCACAAGCTTGAAACTAATTGGGGTTTTCAAGCCTGAGAAGCTGAAGGTTTGAACTAATCCTTCAACCTTGAAACGAATACGTCTCCCATCAACTTAAAATAGCCAGATTGAGGTATGTTGTTGCAACACTGGATGGGGAAGCATTTGTGTTGCCATGTTTCAAGTAAGGCCTTGGGGAAAGTGATGACAAATCCCTGGTCTAAGAGGATAAATGAGGGACATGGAGACTCCTGAGCTTTTAGAGAAGTATAACTTGGAGGGATCAACTTGCTTTCAGCTACAGGCACAGTAAAAAAGAAATCATCAGTGATTGTATGTGGCTTCCAAATGAGGGATCCTGTGGAGATAAAAGCCTGTGTCTGGTTTGTACAGATTGACGTTAGCAACCCACCGTGTGCACACGGCTTGTACAAAGGTATTCCTTTATAGCTTACAATCAAACTCTTCTGAATGGAAAAGAACAGAGAATAATCTTTATCTGCCACAGTTATAAATGGCCTCTTAAAAAGTGCAAATCTACAAAATTGAGGTTTAAATGATCAGACATGACATCCAACAACAAAAAACAAATCAACTACATATTTCATTCTAATATGGAGGGAAATGCAAGTAGGGATGAACAATATATTTCAACCACACTATCTGAACATATATGGAAATAATTGATATGGATTGTGGACATTTAATAGCACATACTCATTTCCAAGATATTTTTTCATCTCACTGACACTTAAAGTTAATGTTTACAACAATAACATATTAGTATTTTAATTACACTCTTATATGTATTCTTTAGCAATTCTAAAAATGAATATGCGATCATGCTGTATGTTTTAATAGTGTCGTAATGCATAAATTAAATTGTGACATTGCTGCTTTTTTATTAAAAAATTACTTATTTTGTAATGTAATGCAATGTGTATTTATATAGCGCATTTATTGTGTATGGCCATACACCCAAAGAGCTTCACAATCATAAGGGGGGGGTCTCTCTACACCACCACCAGTGTGCAGAATCCACTTGGATGATGCGACGGCTGCCACAGGACAACGACGCCAGTGCGCTCACCACACACCAGCTATTGGTTGAGTGGATAGGCCGTATTTTACTTGGTTAATCTTTTAAAACACTATTAATAGTTAATATGGATACCCCACATGAATACAAGTCAAGGATGAGACATTTTTTATTTTTGTATTTCATGTATTTCGTATTTCGTAAAAAATGCACAAAAGCACGCACATCACTCTAACTGGGACCTCAGCCAACCAGCAAAAACTGCAAAAATATATTCAAAAGTGGGCAACACCAAAGCTCCAAAAAATACCAATTATTGGAATTAAAAAGGCTAACACAAAGCGTGTAACATTTCGAGAACACCAGCTCTTCAGGTTTGATGAAGAGCTGGTGTGCTCGAAACCTTACACTTTTGTGTTTGCCTTTTCAATTCCATTATTTTATTTTATTTTTTTTTTTGGAGCTTTGGTGTTGCTGCCTTTTTGAATACATGTATTTTGTACATGAAATTCAATTGCAATGAAATGTACAAACATTTGTTAGAAAGCAAATTTAGTTCGGGTAAAGAGTCTACTTTAAAATTTTTGTGAAAAGAAAATGTCACGTTTCTGTAAAACAATGTCTCATCATTTAGCAGAATTGTCAATGTTAAGTACAAATTATACATGATGGGTAGGGCCAGACAGAATCTGCAGACATTTTTTGCCAGTTCTGCTCAGAATTTTGTAAAAAATCTGCAGATTTATGCGGAATTATTTTGGGAGTATCGTAACTAAAAACTTAATCAATGAAATAAAAAATATTAGCTTTTTAACTTTTATTTATGTTTACAATGCAAATCTATCTAGATCCACTTATTTGGTAAACATATTATATAATATAACTACTAAAAGACAGAAAATATTGTAAAAAGTAAAATAAATAAATCAAATGAAGACTTTCATATTAGTCAATATTATTACTTAAATTATTTAAAAAAATGAATAAATATAATATGCACATACATTTACACAATAAATTAATAGACTCAAAGATGGGCCAAAACTTGGAGGCAATCTGCGGATTTCTGTGTGCGCAGATTCCGTATGGGCCTAATGATGGCTAAAACCTAGTGGTTTAAAAAAAAAAAAAAAAGCATAGCAAAGTATAAACATCTATTACAATTTATTAGTATTTTTAGAGGGTTTTTTTTCCAGTACATCGTAGCGCATTTATTTATTGTTGTTCAAAATTTGCCCATCATGTTATCTTGGTAAGTGTTAAGGCTCATAAACACCTTTTCGTTTACGTTTATCGTCAGCGCTTTACGAGACGTTTTTCCGGATTCAAACCCAAGCGATTTTCACTGGCATCAAGCAGAAGAGTATGCAAAATCAGTCCTTGACGTTAGAGGGCGCTACACAACTTTAAGCTTCTGACACCCAACTTATAACACAGAAGAAGAGAAGGAGAGAAAGTTCACACGCTTGTTAAAGCTACTGGTGACTCGAACAAGCATGGATGGGTCAAGTAGCAGCTCTAGCGATGAAGAAATTATTATTGTTCACCAGAGCAATAAGCAGCTCCACGTTCATATCGCCTCTGGGCTTCTTCTTCAATGTGCGCTTGCATTGACAGTTTTGCGCTTGAGCGCCTTCAAGTGCTGTTTACTACAACTTCAGCAGCTCTGTGCACGTGAACAAATGTGCCAATCGGATTGGAGGACGTTTTAGCGTGGCGCAGCAAAACTATAAAAACGAGCATGAGGCATTTCTTTAAAAAAATGCCGCTTTTACGCCTGCCGTTTTGCGCGTTGGTGTGCACGATCACATTGACGTCCTTTATTTATTGACGAGGTGTTAAAAGTCAATGGAAAGTGCGAGCAAAAAAAACGTCTCGTTGTGCACAGGCCTTTACACTAAATAACCTTACATTAAGTGGACATTTTCTTTTAAAAAGTATGGTTAAAATGTGATTTAAGTCTTTAGTGTTACATTTTAATTTACTTAAACATAATAATACATTAGCCATTAGCTATTTATCAAATAAATCTAAATTAACTGTAAGTTACTATCAACTGTGTACCAACTTTCAAATGAAATAAAATACAATATCGAGGTCAGAGCTTTTGCTAAACATTGTTTGAAATTAAATATCTAAAAATATTTTACTTAGGTCAAACTCAACGATATTTCAGAGCAAAAGCTAATTTTCATATTTTGATTAAAGATACAACCTATACTTTCTGTGTTTTCACTTGCTCATTTCACGGATTCATTGCTGACTTCAAGAATAGGATTGTGCACTAACAAAGGTAATTTTGTCAGTTTTCATTTCATGGCAAATTTAGCCGCCTTAACATCTTACTGGCCTTGAACAGAGTTTTAATATTGTACACAATTGTACAAAATGAGTATACTTTATAATGCTCACCAGCTCTACATCCGGAGGGATAAGAAGACCAGGAGGAGCCACAAATGGCTCTTCACTCTCCTCCTCCAGCTGCTCTTGATCTAAGAAGAGGGTCAAAGGCGGGAAAAAAGAAAGAAACAGACAAAATCAGATCGACAAGCCATAAAGCACAAAGAATGAGAAAAAACACACACATCGAGAAAGAGCGAGAGATACAACCATGAAGTTTCTTTATCTAAGGGCACTTTAGAAGAACGCCACTTTAAGTATCATTTTGAATTACTCCAACTTTCAGAAACACAGCAAGCCCCATCAGCTTTGCTTACCACTCGTGCCTCCATGCACTCTTCCAACCCCTGCCTCCGCAAATCGGCCAGGACAGGTTAAAAAAAAACATTAAAATTTGATGTTGAACTCTGTGTGAAGGGAAATGGAGGCAGGAGATGGAAACACATTGCTGGTGCATTAGAGCCAAAGATACAGTTAGAGGTAACTTAATTTAGTAGTTACAAAGTGCATATTACAAGCCTAATTTTTATTTATTTTTATGTTGATGGCTACAATAGACAAACCATCAATCAACCACTGTTTGTAGTTTTTAGGTTTATATTATAGCATAGTAATGGACCACAAAATATATGGTTTCAGCATTGATATCGCAATGTGTGAATCTGCAATAGTCACATGCTGTTAATTGTATTTCTCCTAGCATATTAGCTTCTACACTTGCAAAGGATTTTTTTTTATTAGACAACGAAATGATAGCATGGGTGTCCAATTTTCTAAGCTCTAGAATCCAACAGGTTAAAATTGGAGGTTTAACTTTAGATAAAATGTGTACTTCAGTTGGAGCCCCCCAGGGTTGTGTTTTATCTCCTTTGTTATTCCTTTTATATACAAATTCTTGTATAAATTCATTTAAAAATAGATATATTGTAAAGTATGCAGACGATACAGCTTTGGTGAGTCTTTTAAATGAAGAGGAGGAAGAATGCGGCCCTGTTCATGACTTCTTTTTAGACGGGTGTAAATATTCAAACCTTCTCCTAAACATTTCTAAAACTAAGGAGAGGGTTATTGATTTTAGAGAGAGAACACAAAGCAAAACTCCTCACACATTAATTAATGGGGAGCAAATTCAGTTAGTAACAAATTATAAATATTTGGGTGCAATATTGGAAAAAAGTGGGATATGTGGTCTGACTGTGTAAGGAAATAGCTTCAAAAGAGAATTTACTTCTTGAAGAAACTATTGTCTTTACTATTGTTTTATAGTGCTTTTATAGAAAGTATTGCAACATTTTGTGTTATTTGTTGGTATAGAAATGCTTCTAAGGGCGAGAAGAGGTCAATGTAGAAGGTGGTAACAACAACCAGTAAGTTGTTGGGAATAAAATTAAAGAGCATTTATAGTATATACACACAAAAAAAGGAGTACTATATAGGGCTCTCATTGTTGTCAATGATGAGAGACAGCCTTTATAATGCCCCTTCCAATTATTACAATTAGGTCGTCGATATTGTGTTCCTAAATGTGTAAGAAATAGGAAAAATTATCATTTATACCCCAAACAATTAAGTTTTTCAATTTCTCCTCCCTCAGTATCAGTTGATGGCCAGAAGACTGCTTATTTATTTAGGGTAGGGGTACCATTTTTTTAAATGATTTATTTATTTTAATGCCAAATGTAAAATGTCAGATGTCTCTGTGAGTGTATGCTGCAAATGAAATTTCCCTACAGGGACAAATAAAGTTAACTAACTAATAAGCAAACTAAAGTTAACTAACATCGCAGGATTTGCAATGTGGACTTGGGATTGTAGTTAACGAAAACACCAATTTTCTTAGGCCTGCATGTGACTATGGAAGAGTTTAAATAATTAAACCATTTGGACACTAAAATGATAAAATGTGTAGCTTCAAGAATAATTGCATTCAATTATTTCTGCAATGAATACTAGCAGTCAACATTTGAAGTAGATCACAAAAGAATTTCAAAATTGACAATGACCATTATATAATGTGTAATATGTTTATTATTTTTTATGCAAGTTCACCCCTCTACAAAATCATCACAATCACTGTAAATCTATGAACGGTTTCCAAATATTATTATTAGTCATACTGTGAAATGCTATTTATATTGCGATATTAATTGCAGAAAAACAAAATATCGTGATGTCATTATTTCCCAATGTCAAGCAGCCCTAATTGATTAGCATTAAAAAAAAGGTTAAACAGAAAACACTGGAAAACTACATAAAATTAGATTTTCTGTAAATCCAAAAATAATAAACACACATAATTTCCCAGATATAATTCAGCAAATATAGTTAAAGAGTTGTTAGTCAACCTACAAACCATTTCTTTTTAACCAAAAGATTTTTCAGGCTATTTCATATTCTTTAAATCATTTACTCATCTGAAATTTCAAAAATTGTTGGTAACCAAACATTTGTAGCCATCGACTTCCACTTGAGAAATACATGATGATTACATTCAGCTTACTGGGTATAAACCATATTTAAAATATATTATTTTATGCTAAGTAAAAAAAACAAAACTCCTATTAATCTAATTATCTTCACTCTTAATCTTATAAAGTTATGGGTTTAAGGCCAATGTATGCTTCTGCTCCAAGTGCCCAGGTGTTTAACAAGTGTCAATTCCTGTGGAGGAGCTCCAGATGGATACTTTTGTTTTGTGTTCTGTATTCTGTAATTACAGTTGTTCAAAGTTCACCCCATTTTTCTTTTCTTAGGCATGGGACGATAACCAGTTTTAATGTTTACCTCGGTTTGGAAAAGTCAAGGCTTTAAAACCATAAACTTTTTTGTTATACCTTTCCTATGATGCATGTACTTGTTTAACATGTTTTTTTTACAAGTATTTTATTTAGTTTTGTTTATCAACAATATCTCAAGGAGAAAATGGCCTTCAACTCCAAAAGCTACTGGTCAGCCTATGGTTCAGAAAACATTCAAAGGAAAAAAAAAAAAGTGGCTTATGTTATATTCAAAGAAACAAAAGATATCCAAAGATGCCTTTTCAAGTTGTAAAAAAAATATGTGTGTTTGAATCCTGTGAATCTGTGTTTTCCAAACCTGCTAGTGGAGTGATACTGCTTCAGTTTCTCATTATTATTAATAGCTGAGTTTTCTAATCCAATGAGAAGACCCAGCTTCTTAATTATTCATGAGAGCACGTGCAAGCACGAAGGCTGTGAGACCCAATGACCGTGTGAGGCCGTGTCCGTCTACAGTAAGCAATGTTTAGCCGTTCATGAAGAGTCTTGCGTTATGGGTTTGTTTCCATGATTCACTGGGTTTTTTGCATGTTTTTCCCCACAATGCTGTCAGGACCGATACAGCAAAGCTGTTAGTTTGCAGCAAGCATTTTGTTGAGAGACCTGTACGTGAATTGGAGAACGGCATCCCTCTGCTCGCAGCGCTCCACACCTATTATAAAGCTTTTTTTTTATTCTAAAGGTAAACTTGAACCGAAAGATGGGGGTTTCATGGTCCTTTAAGAGCCATTTTTATCAATCCATCCACAAGCTGATGATACTGAAAACAGATAGGGTCTAAAACACTCTATCACTGATTTTAGAGGTAGTTCAGAGGTAAATTAATTTGATGGGATTGCTTTTTAATAGTTAAAATGTTGTGATGTTAAACGTTTAAACGTCTTTTTAAAGATTAGATACCATTAACCTGACAAATCAGCCAATCATACAATCTTCAAAAGCTTTTATTTTACCCGCCTACACCTGGATGCTCAAATCCCCTAATGTCAAGAAATCCTTAGTAAATACACTAGAATTATAACTAAACATTTTATTAACTTCATGAGCTTCTTGTAGATACAAAGTGGAACATTATCCTGTGTATTGTATACAGTAAGCCAATCAGATTAAAATTGAGCAAATTGAGATAGTACTTTCCAATTTCATGAGCAATTTCAGATGTTCGGTGAAAAGACTGTTGTGCTGTTTGCGGCTGATGAATGTAAATGATCTTTCATTGAGTGAATAAAAGCTGTGTGGATTTCAGTTCATCACAGTCATGGTAAGAAAAAGACATCAATGACACTAGATGACTGTGTGTGTGATTGTAGTAAGTCAGTGAATAAGGACTGCTCGCCATGGGCCAAATGTCTTGTTCTCTACAGAGTGCTGGTGCGAGCAGGATTGAATGAGAGGCACAAAAGCATAAAGAATGATTACTGTTCATTTTAGAAACTCATTTGTCACTGTATTTCCACTCAAGACAAGCTCTGAGGACTCAAACTAATTCCAGGCTCCCGTGTTTATAAAGCAATCAGCCATACAGAGCGATGTTTTTGCTACAAGCCTTCAGTGGTGAACCGCCGGACCCTGCTGGTCATTAGCAGTCTCAGCATAACCACAGCCTGGCTCGCGCACTCTTCAACAAACTTTAAGATTTTCAGTGCCTTGAGGCTTAAAAACGATACTTATTTGACCTAAGGGAAATAGCCTCGTTTCATCCCAGAGCATTTTGAAGTTCGTAGGCTAAAGTCTGTCTGAGGAGAACAGAAACTAGTCTCAGAAAGAGAATCTCCTCAGGCTGACTCGCGAGCAGCAGTTCAAAGTGAGTGTGTGTGTTTTTTGAAGCTGTGTGGTTTCTTGTACGGATCCCACCTGCTTCTTTGCCGGCCTCGTCTTCTTCAGTGGGCTGGGAGGGATCGTAGTAGTCTGCGCTGTAACGGAAGGCCACGGCATTGTAGGTGCCTTCATCTGCTAAAGCTTCACTCAGTCTTTTATACTCTTCCTCTGCAAATAGAAAAAAAAGAAAATTCACATGAACAAAAATCCTCGGCTTATCTTTTGAATTATCTGCAATGCTCAGCGTCCTCATATATTCTCTTTATAGTTCTCAACGATTTTATGACTGATTCACAATGCTGCAAAGTTTTAAAACTTCTAATGTTGGTGGATAGATTAATAGATTTATGCTGCAATTATAACTGTTTTTCTCACTGTTTCAGTTGGGTTAAAATATTGATCCTGCAAATCATTATTGCACTAGTCTTAAAGAGAAACTTCACTCAAGTCATCATTTATTTACCCTTATGTAGCTTGTTAAACACAAAAGATATTTTTAAATAAGAAATTTTTTTTTTTATATCAAACTTTGATACATCACATCTCTGACAGTCCTAACTATTAAAGTTTATTAAAACAATGACAACAGAACGGGTTTTTTTATTTTGGGAAAAAAAAATACACTTACTAAAAAAAGATTTTATTTAGCTTTCCACAATTTACAATTATTGTCTGGCTAGTTTGTGTCCTCTACTTGTATGCAAAAAAGACAACAAGTCCAACATTTCCGACCATTATCACCAATAAAACCTAGAAAAAACAGGACATCGGTATATTGTAAACTGATAGGTTCAAATATTCTTTTCCAGTTATCAAAGAAATAATGTGTTACTTTATTTAGTTTTGTATCTATTAACTTGTTTTAAATATGAAATTGTAATTAATTCATATTCTGTAATTGTGAAGTTAAATTCTGTAACTATAGCAAACTTATCCCTCAAGTTTTTCTAAACTTTTTAAGAAAAACTTTCTTGCTTTCCCACTGCTGTTGCAATTTTAGCCAAGAATAATTGGCCATCGGGTTATCCCATGATCACGCATGGACGGATCTTAAAGATGTCTGTTTCAGACAAAATCTCTTCAAAGTGATTTCGTGCAAACTGTTCGCTCAAGTGTCAAAAAATGTTGTGCGCTCTGCCAGCCGAAATCATGTGGATTGCACCTAAAGCGAACCTTTGCAAACACTGCGATTACAACACAGTCACCACTCTCACTAAAGTGAACACGTCGAGTACAAATCAGCCTCAAATGCAACCAACATTTTTCAAAATATCTTCTTTTGTGTTCAACAGAATTAAAGAGTGAGTAAATAATGACAAAATTTTTATTTTGGGGTGAACTATACCTTTAAGTTACATAGAAATATTTAACTTAAAACATTAAAGTGCTATCTATTTTCAGATTATATTCATCGTTCATGTTTTTGAAAAAGCAATCTGTAATATTCGAAAATATTACAAAGCTTTAGAATGTTTTCTATATAAAACTTAAAATGCTTCTATATATAACATAGTCCTTTGTGATAAAAAAAAATATTTTGACCCAAGGTTTACATCGTAATGAACTGAAATATAAAAATAAATACAATTAATTAATTCATATTAATCATATAATATTCTGTATTAAAAACATACCTCACCCACAAAGCCATTAAGAATTATCATTCGTATGTCTTGATTGGATTTTATACTTATGAAAACAGTGTATTGATTTACACATAGTAAGGCAGCACAATATATTGTTTTGGCATTAATATCGCAGTTGTGTGCATCTTCAAACTTTACATCTGCAATGTGAAGCCAGGGTTATTGTTGACCAGGGCTACAGTTGAAATAAAACCTTTGCAGTACTTTACCAGAAATTGTATCATTTAAATGTGATTTTAAGATATGTGACTGTGTACGCCAGTTTAAAGCATTTAGACACATAAATTTATAATGTTTGTAATTATACTTAATTAAAGATTAATTATAATTATGTATAATGTCATCTGGTGAAATAGGTAATCTTAATATGCATCACAAAAAAAAAATATCGCAATTATGAATCACAATGTCTGTTTTTTACAATATCATACAGTCCTAACACAAGCTAAAAATACATGTTGTTGGCATATCAAATGTTATAGCAATTCATTTAACCAAAACCAAAGCAAAAACAATAGCTTAACTAACCCTAAAACGACCTTCTGAAGGTTGCTTTAGTTCCCCTTTCATATTCACAACCAGTCTGTGCATGCAAACAGCAACAGTATGTCATCCTCTTTATTAATCTCACTACACGATCACAAATACTAAAACTGCAATAGAGCACAAGGACAGTTCAATATTAAACTATCAAAATGCTTTATTGCCGTTTATGGGATGTTAATGTAGACAGCTTGATAAAAGTTTAACGAGGTTGGGTTTTCCCCTCAAGGGCAAATCCACATGATGACTATAGAGATAATGACTAAAGCGTACTGACACTATCAGCAAAGGACATCATAAGTCACTACCACTTACCGCACACCTCACTTTAAAGGCTGTTAAACTGCAAACAGAGTCGAGGAGCATCATTTTTGACTTTTTGAACCTGTTGATGCATACTGATGAGCAAGGACTAGGGTGTTGCATCTCAATCAGCTCTCCTGTTCAGTAGACAGGGCACTGATCAGGGTGTCAGCCATTTGAGGACTGTCTCAAATTGCTAAATTCCCTGAAAAGTCCCACAATGCAATGCAACATGAAAATCAGGGAGCATCGATGTGCACTTCTTTCCCTTAACAGAATTCTAGGCTGTGAATTTGATAACACATTTTATCATGATAATAAACATTGATATTGAGGGCATTGCAAAATACAGCGAATCATTGTTTATTCAAACTGGCAACACTTTACTTGAAGAGAGTGTTCATAAGTGTGTCATACCTGTAATCATGACATGACACATTTTATGCATGCATATGATAATTGTCATTCACTTAGGGCCTACTCACACTATGCCATCCGTACCGTGCCCAGGCCCGTTTCCCGGATCGTTTGAGAAGTGTGAGTGCGCTGAATCGCGCTCAAGCACGGTTCACTTGGTCGGCCCTGGCCCGGTTGGAAGAGGTGTGCCTGAGGGACTTGGGCTTTGGCACGGTACGTTTGTGTGTGAGTGCAAAACGCGCCAAAGCCCGAAACCGAAAGCGAGACGTGACTTTTAAGGGACTGTTTGATATGAATTTATTAATCATTCTTACTGTTCAGTGTACGCAAACTGCCATAGTTTATTAAAGACGCAAGCTCCTCACAGCACGCCAGCTGCGCGCCTTCAGCAGACCTCCTCATTCCTGCAGCACAAGAGCTTTATGATTGTTTATGAGCGCCAAAAGTGGCAGATCTGTTCGGCGAAATATCTGACTGCGTGTCCCTGCATCCCTAAGGACTGTTTGGCGAAATATTTGACGGCATATCAAACGACTGAAACGATATAACTAGAGAAATCTCCCCTGTGCTACTGAGTGAGAGCGTATGGCAAGCCGTTTTAGCATTTAAACCTTGTTCTGACTATCCATAAATATATTTAGAGATATCTCTAATTATATTTTGACTAGTCATAATTATAATTCGACTAGTCAGAATGACAATTAGAGATATCTGCAATTACAATTGTACTAGTACGAAATCAGATTGGAGATATCTGCAAATATATTATGACTAGTCATATTCCTCCATTGACTTCCATTGAAAAATATTTGCAGATATCTCTAACTGAGTTTTGACTCGTCAAAAATCCAATTCAAGATATCTACAACTGTAATTCGACTATTAGTAAATTAATTAGAGATATCTTCAAATATATTTGTAAATATCTCTAAATATGATGAATTAAAGACATCTCCAAATGTATTATGACTAGTAAAAACTCAGTTAGAAATATCTCTAATTACAATTGTGACTAGTCAAAACTCAGTTAGAGATATCTGCAAATATTTTTCAATGGAAGTCAATGGAGGAATATGACTAGTCATAATATATTTGCAGATATCTCCAATCTGATTTCGTACTAGTACAATTGTAATTGCAGATATCTCTAATTGTTATTCTGACTAGTCGAATTATAATTATGACCAGTCAAAATATAATTAGAGATATCTCTAAATATATTTAAGGAGTCAGAACAAAGATTTAAATGCTAAAAAGGCTTGCCATAGAGAGCGCTTCTGAACAGCACAGCAGCGATGACGTAAGCGTGCCGAGGCACGATATGGTGTGAGCGCGGGCTGTCGGAAGAGACGGGAGGGGGGACAAGCGTGCTTTGGCCCGGTTCGAGGCAACTGTACCTAGTGTGAGTACGGCCTTAGTTATGTCATTTTAAATCATTGATTGAGATGTATTTGTTACGACAATTTGACAAACAAATACGTCATAACCTCTCTTTGTCATGACAACTACTTAGCATTACCAATACAACATAACTTGTCATAATTCTGTCATAAATATGATTATAAAGACATCAATATTATTGTATCATAAATGTTTATAATCACTTTGTCATTCAAAATTCACATTTAAATACTTTATTACTAAAAAATTTACTTTAAATATGTAAAATATTTTAAAGTTTATATTAAATATCAAAAGATGTTATAACATTTATAATACAAATAACTTTATAAGTGCCATTAAAATTTAGACAATTACATTTTGATGACAAATTCAATTTGTACCCCAGTCAACAAAAAAATACCAATGATGTTGTTATGAAAATCATGACAATCATGTTTATTACAGATTAATGATAAGTTATGTCAATTTGTCTTGACAAAGACCGGTTATGGTGAATTTAAAAGTCAAGTTGCCATAACAAGACATCTCAAACAATTTCACTTTTGCATTTAAAAAGACATAACTTATCAAATGGCACTTGATGACAGCTTGCATAAAATTCCATTCATATTCATGACGTGTCATGTGATGCGTGTAAATGTTGCATGACAGTTTAACAAACACTCCATTAAAGTAGCGCTACTTTTAAACGTTTAGACTGCTTAGAGTGACAGGGGTTATGTTAAATAGCAATAGGCCTGTCACAAAAATCAATATGCTGACTTATGGCACAACACATGTACATGACCTTTATCATTTCTGGTGATGCAATATATATCGCCCATACATAAAAACAATTCTAGCAATAATTTTTAGCTTATTGTGCAACATCTCTATCTCTGTTGGAGGTGTCAGTATGGTAAAAAAAAAAAAAAATCTATAGTTTTTAACTATAAATTACTTTAGTATTATTTTCATGTGGGTGTCTGCCAACTAAAAATAGATCTGGTGGCAGATATTGCAACATCTGTTATATATTTTTATATCTAAAAATTTTTTTAACATTTATTATAATTTATTAAGGATATATTCACATTCTGATTCCAATACTTTTTTTTTTAAATGCCTATCATTAAACTAAATATTCTTAAAAACAAAATATTATGTGTTGTTTGGAAGAGTGTACTTGCATTGTGATGATATTATATTGTCTTTCTGGCATTATATAATGAGTGGCATAAAATGGTCTTAAAATGACAATAATATCTTAATCGCAATATATAGACAAAAACAATAGATTTCATGACAAATAGTGATCGAAAAACAGATATTATAATGAGAATACCCAGGGTGACTTATAGACAGGGCCAGACGGAATCTGTGGATGTTTTTTTCTTTTCCTGCGGAGAATTTTGGTAAAAATCTGTGAATTTCAGCAGAATTATTTTGGGAGTATCCAGCGGAGTATCATAACTAAAACCTTTATATATGAAATAAAAAGTAATAAATTATTGAACAAAAACTGAATAAATTCAGATTTACACATTTACTCAAGTCAATAGACAGAATTAATGATGGGCTAAAAATCTGCTGAAATTTGCGGAATTCTGTGGAAAATCTGCGGAATTCTGCGCGCAGATTACGTGTGGGCCTAATTATAGAATATATATATAAAGAATATATTGCCACACGGGTTTGTTTATTTTTATGTTGTTTAATCAGTTTTTATCTTCTTTTTCCACAGCTAGTAGTAGTTGATGTCTTTTACATGGTACCCTTTAGTTTATAATATATAAATTAATATTTTCTTTTAATATACAGGATGTTTATTGTCTCTCGGTAGATCCAAATGATTAATTGTCATTAATGTTTAACTGCAAGCTATAGTTAAATGTGGCAAATTAGATTTTGAAAAACATACTTCAACAAGAATATTCCAGAACAAGCTTTAACCACCACATAATAAATGACATTTGACATACTGTACAGGAGCCTACCTGGTGACGTATATAACAAAATGATAATAGATCTACATTGAACAGCTCAGCTTCTTTGATTTATTCAAAAACAAACTCAGCCATGTCAATTTTACACTTTTCGTAGTGCACAAACAAGCACAAGTACCACATTCACATTCCTTGAAATGCAATACAATAAAAAGGATATTAGTGGAATGCACTTAAAGTCTGACTGCACCAGTCAATAGCCATGAAAAGAAGGTTTTACAGAAGAGCACTGGTTGTAAACCTACAGTATAGGCAAAACAAAGCCAATGGCAGGGGTAATCATTTCCAGTAGAAACAGCGTTTCCTTTAGAATAAAGAGTGCCACTAATAAACAGCCAGTTCATACTTTCATGCTTTTATATCTGCTTCTCATTGAAAAAGTCATAAAGACAATGTTTCTTACAGTTTTTAAAAAACAAAAATCACACTTTAAATACAGTGAGTCCGAATATTTGCAATATTTACAGTTGAGGGCAAAATTATAAGCCCTTGTTTTCATTTTTTTTTTTTTTCGAAAAAATTCACGAGGGCTACTAATTCTGACTTCAACTGTAAAATTTATAAATAATAATAAATATAAGCAATTTATGAATAAAAATGCTTATTTTTATATACTGTATATTTGCTTGTAATTCACTTAAAAATCTCAAAATCTTAAAGATTAAATCTTTAAATCTTAAAGATTAGATCTTAAAAATCTTAAAGATTAAAAATCTCTATTAAAAGTAATATCACAGTTGAAAAAAAAAAGAATAATGATAATAATTATAAATTATGTTACGGTAATACAGTTGTTGTTATTTTTTTGTCAATGACAGCAAAATGAAAAATGTGCACTGTGATGATGATATTTTAAATTTCTGCTCAAATATAAATTTTTTATTAAAAATGTGAATTATTTATGACAACATTTATTACTTTTGCGATAGATAACTCAGAAAAATAAGATGGTTTCAATCTGGCTTTGCCAGAAAAAAAAAAAAAAAAAACCAAACCAGCTATGACTTGAGAGTAAACCTAGGGCTGAAGGGCTTGTCACTCCTAACCAACTGCAAAGACTTAGTTTTAGTTTTAATTACAGTTGACTGCATTGTCACCTCACAATGTTTGTGTGTCAGGGCCAAAGACTACACCCAACAAGCAGTAGGTACAGTCTGTGCTTACGTAAATAACAGCTAACAATAGTCTGCATTCTTCATTCAAAAAAAATAAATAAATAAAACTAAGACTGCTTATACAAATAAAGTAAACAAAGCATCATTTGCATTTAGTAAATATAATTGTGCTGAAATGCTCATGTAAGATGGCATTTTAGAACAGCCTTCAGTGGTGTGTTATTATGCAGTGACTCATTTTCTAAACTAAACAGCCATTAAGACCTCTCTCCAGGACATAGCAAGCATAGCATAGCCAGACATAAGGCCAGAACATAACAAGCAGACAGTCGGCCATCATACACCAATATCAAGAGGTGTGCATCATATGGTGTGCACTATTCTCACCAAATGTTTTTGGGGTATTTTTAAACATGTTAAGTTGGTGCCTTTGTGAATATATTCATAACAATGAAAGTCCTTTGGAATGAAGAAAAAGGTGTAATTATTTTCATTAAAAGTAACAAGCAAATACCGCTTTTCTTTTTACACATTGGATATATGCAGTCCTACTTTTTTTTACAAATTAAAGGCTCCTACACACCGGGACATTTTTTGTTTGCGTTTATCGTCAGCGTTTTACGAGACGTTTTTCAGTGTTCAAACCCAAGCGCTTTTCACTGGCGTCAAGCTGAAGAGTATGCTAAATCACTCTTTTAACGTTAGATGGCGCTGCACAAGTTTAAGCTTCTGACATCCGCTTATAACACAGAAGAGGAGGAGAGGAAATTTGCACATTTGTTTATAAAGTTACTGGTGACTCGAACAAGCATAGATGGTTCAAGCAGCAGCTCCAGCTCTAGCGATGAAGAAATGATTATTGTTCACAAAGCAATAAGCAGCTCCACGTTCATATCACCTCTGGGCATCTTCTTCAATGTGCGCTCGCATTGACAGTTTTGTGCTTGAGCGCCTCCAAGTGCTGTTTACCGTAACTTCAGCAGTTTCGTGCACACGAGCAAAAGTGCCAATCTGATTGGTGGAGAAGGTTTTGACGCCGCACGTCAAAAAAAAAAACGAGCATGAGGCGTTTTTTTTTTTTTAAATGACGCTTTTGCGCCTGCCGTTTTGCACGTTGGTGTGCACAATCACATTGACGCCTTTTATTTAGTTACGAGGCTTTAAACGTCGACAGAAAACACGAGCAAAAAACGTCTCGGTGTGCACAGACCTTAAGACTGCTGATTATAGCACATATTTACAGCAATTTACTCTCACAAAATGCATTCCATTGCTGCTAGTTGGCTGTAGTCTTTATAGGCTGTTATAGGGTTAGTAAACACAAAAATAAAAGTTCTGCAGTTATAACTACTTCCCCTCGTGTCGATTAAAAAATATTTATTAAACATTTAAAATATTTATCTGAGAGCTTTCTTGTTCTCCATAGACCGCAATGGTCCACAAAAGGAACCAAAAACATTGGCAAAACATTTCATGTGACTTCAGTGGTTTGATTGTAATCATGCAAAGCTCCAAGAACACTTTTGTTTGGAAAATATAAAACTGTAATAACTTCTTCTGTTGGGTCTGTATTTATTCAGGGTTCGCATTAGGACTGTCACAATACTTGATTTCGGTACCAATGGGTAGTAAAATTTTAAAAACGTCCATTTCCCACAAACATTTGAGCGCCCTTGAGCCCATTCTTAAACTATGCTGATTTGCCATTGTGCTCACATGCTCAAAAGAAATGACTGTGATTGGCTGTTCAGGTCATCTGGACACCAAATTCACAACTGTTGATACAGATACAGGGACACTAGAGCGTTTCAAAGTTGCGTCAATCAACTGGTTTGTCTATAAACTGACAAACGAGTGATCCGTTGATGAATCACGGCTTTAAAATGCTCCAGTGCCCCTGTATCTGTGGTTACACTAAGTAAAGTGAAGTAAAGGGCAGAGTTTGGTGAACTGATGACCTTTACGGCCAATCACAGTCATTTCTGTTGAGCTCATGACACAATGGCAAATGAGTGGTGTTTAAGAACGTGCTCATCATCACTCAAATATAAGCAGGAAATTGACATTTTTAAAATTACAGTACTGATTGGTAAAACAAATGCAACCTGGTGACCTGACAAGGGAAGGAGATAATAGACAAAGAGATGTATTTCCAGGTAAAAAAGTTTTTAAAAGATTATATTATTATACATGATGATAATGTTTTTAGTTGCTTTCCAGGAAATTTGCTGTATATATGGAGGATGAACCAATATCCTCTTTCTATAGTGAACTAGATACAACCACCAGCACTGCAATCTACATTTACTTGCTTAGCAACGTATTAATAATGAGGCGGGTGCATCTCCAGTTTGTAATTAAGGTTCAGTTAATACACTGTGAGGGGGGAAAACATTTCTCTCTATTATAGTGAGCTGCATTAGCTTGTTGTTGTATGCACTTGTTGCTGCATGAGACGTCATTTCACATAAATACTTGACAACACCTTCAAACTAAAAACAACTCTGATAGGTCTTGGTAGTTGATTTGGGCATGTCGGTTTCCATAAACAACATCTTCGCCAATTCAACATTCTCAATGGGACAAAAAATGTGTGGATGGTGCACACCACACACAAGGCCAATAGTCAGCATGGTGTGCTAGTGCCTTAGA
The DNA here is from genome assembly GCF_052040795.2 of Danio rerio. Lineage (NCBI taxonomy): Eukaryota > Metazoa > Chordata > Actinopteri > Cypriniformes > Danionidae > Danio > Danio rerio. The sequence goes on from NC_141041.1 coordinate 16,522,870, forward strand.
AAATAAAGCTAATTAAAAAACAATGCTGCACTCCAGCTGCCACAAACTCCACATGCTTGAATTATGCATAAAGATTGACTGAACTGATAGACCGCTGTGTGTTTACCTTGCCTGGCCTCTTCTTCTAGTAGGTCGGTGTGCATAGCAAGGTACCTCTCCTCATCGCACAGAGCCTCTATCCTGGCCTCCTCCTCGGACAGCTGGTAGTCGTGATTCCACGAGCCAGCGTCATATTCCGAAAGATCATGTAAATGACCACGCCCATCATACCTGCAATACGAATCACATGATTAAAGGCGAGAGGAAATTAACATTGGATTACCATGCAACAGATACTCACCAAACTGGAGAACCCTAAAAGTAAAGCTTTTTGTTTGAATATTCACATCTATGCCCTACTTTCAAAATTCTACTTGGCCTACAAGGTTTGCGTGAGAAGAACTGAACAAATGCCTGGACGGCAAAGTCAGGTGGCCTATACGACGCACTCAGCAAATCAACAGATGAGTGCACAATAAATGTATTAAATCACTATGACGCAACAGGTCTGAGAGTAAAGAACGAATAAATAAGCAGAAAACGCAAACAACTCTCCTCTTACCTTACATGGTTCAACAAACCATTCCAACTTACTGAGACAACTGGCATCATCTTTCCTACATTTACTGTAAAAGAAGTACATCCACACAAACCCGAGCACATAAATACCTATCCGTAAGAACCCATATGGAGGAAATTTTCCTGCGCTCGCTGCTGAATTCCACTTCTCAGTTCCAGTTTCTTCGGCGAAAGAGAGAAGTGGGCGCTGAGGTGGCAATCGGGGCCTGGCGGGACCCCTTAGCCTTAATTGCTGAGGAAATAAGTTTGTATTACGTGATAGAGAGACACACACATACACATCGGAAACAAGAAACAGATCCATGCAGATTAAGGTGGCTCAATGCAACCTCAGTTCAACACTCCTGGTTTGTTATCAATTTTACATTTTTTTAAAGGACTTCAGCTGGAAAAAGTGTGGAAGAAGAGAGAAAACACATATAAACACAATATCTCATTACATGATACAAACAATTCCTGCAAAAGAACAAGGTTAAACTTTGGATCTACACAAAAAGAAGTATTTATAGAACAGGATTAAATTCAGACCACATCATATTTGAGAACCACCTTAATGCACGGACTAGCAGGTAAATCTGATGCGAGTTTGCTGTGGTTTGCATTCAATCGTTGAATGCAACACAAAGTGACCACAGCAAATTCTCCAAGTGTCAGGAAGCAGAGTCCTTACATTACTCAGAGATTTGTTCAATATTTTAATTCATGTTAATTTGTTTTAATATTGAATTTAAATGGGTCAAAGATGAGAGGAGAGATCAAGCAAGAAAAAAAATGCAATATAGCTTTAATTTTTTTTTCTTATAACACAGAGATGCCCAAACAAGTAAAAACAAGGAAACAAGGAAAGCGCGAGCAAGTGGGATGATGACGTCTGCTGCAACAGAAGTAATAATAGACGAATTATGATTTTAAAAAAGCATGTCGATAATGAGAATATTTTGGTTTCAAAGTCACAGACACCACAAAAACAGGTCATTTGTAAGGGCTGTCGCAGAACTGTTGCCAGCAAGTTTAAACTTAATTTTAAAAAAATGTATAGCTAATCATATCAAAATCACAAAATCTCAAAAAAAAAAAAAATAGCAATTAGATATTTTCCCCAAATCGCACAGCCCAATTTATGGCATATTAAAAAAACTATATTAATAGATCACTGCATTCCCAACACACTACTTAATTGTATTTATTTATTTATTTTTTTTTTTTTTACTTTATCACTACCCTTCAAAATACTAGTTTTTATCCATTTGACTGCAAGAACTTCTTAATTATATTATATATATATATATATATATATATATATATATATATATATATATATATATATATATATATATATATATATATATATATCAGTTTGAGAATATATAATTTTACTTATTTCCAGGCAGAAAAAGTAAGTTTTTGGATTTTTACATAAATACATTGGTTAAGGTTATAGAAATAAAATGCCGTTTTACTCAGATTTTGACATTTTATTTTCCCAAGAATGCTTTAAAATGAACAGGGATACAGGGATATACAATATGGTAAACTTTTATAAATGTACTGTTGAAATTTAATTTTATGTCAATATCAAAATGAAACTCCACATCTTCGACCCATTTAGACACAATCAGCCAATGCAACTTTATAAATGAGAAAGGACTCTGCCTCAGATATTAAACATGACCAGCCTACACTGGTTTGTTTGTCTTTCCGATTGTTTTCCATGGATCTGGTAATGTTCCAAACCACCAGACCACCTTGATCAAACTGGAAAACATATAAAAACAATAAGACCAACAAACCACCGGGCTGTTTAAAACGTCTTATTAAAACCATTAACGGTGTTGTCATTGCATTGAGCTTATAAAAAATCACAATCCAAGCAAGTTAACTTAGATATATCAATGTCGTTTCTTTTTATTCACGTTTGGCCATGTAAACATCACATAGTGCCCATCAGCTCCACCTCTTGCGCTGCAAAACAACATACATCCAAGGTCCCTTTGGAAGACATTAAGTTGGTTAAGTAATAATTCCCATTAGGTTTGTTTAACCGACCTATCGATCATGATGTTCTTGTCCCCCATCCATGGGATAAGGTGTTTGCCCTGATCGTGGTAGAAGGCCCTCTCATCGTCCCGGAACAGCTTACAGGCGTAGCCGAACACCAGCAGCTCCGCGTACTTGCTGCTGTCGCTCTGCTCCTTCGTCGCATTGTTTTGCTCCTTCTTGCTTCCCCCGCGCCGATACATTCCAGATAATATACACAGGACACGCCAAAATAAGTAATAGGCTTTTAAAAATGTATAACCATTTCTTTAAAGGCGGGAAAGGCGAAGTATAGGTCTGCTTGCAATTGCTAACGTTACATCACATAACACACTGGTGCTGAATCAAATATGGCGTGTTGTTGTAGAAAGTCGCGTTCAGAGTCGCAGATTCGTTACTTTTTATTTATTTGAAGCGAAAGTAGATCAGATTGTTTGGTTTGTAAAGACATCTGGATATGATATGCGAGCATTTTATAATATCTAGATATTTTTTGTATGGATGTAGTTTGAAAAATATGGATATGTTTCTTATTTTTGACGAAAAAGTCGACTTGAAAATGAAAATATGGCAGAATTGACTTGAAATGCTCTCTACATAGATCAGTGCTTTGGCTCTTTAAGAATTTTGCTTATTTAGATTTTTATTTTTATAAAGAACTGTATGAATGATCCTTACTATGCTGTACTGTATTTATTTTACTGTAACTGGAATTTGTAAACGAGAACATCAGTACTTTGATAAACATTTATTTCACCTTGTGCTTTTCCATCGCTTTAGGCTTTAAAGAATTTTTGGAGAGTGTAGGTCTATATACTTTAAAATATTATTATTATTATTATTATTATTATTATTATTATTATTATTATTATTATTATTATTAGCTGTTGAGGTTTTAAAAATAGCTATGATGCTTCTTCTTTTTGATGTTCATCTAGTCTTTTGTAAATCATTTATTTAGCCTAAATCTTATTTTAGTTAACAAATAAGTTTTAGTTTTAGCTTTTTTCCCTGAATGTCTGCTCGTAGTCAGTAAAGTGTTTAAATGAGAGGTATAGTCACTGCTATGGAGTATTTAGTCAACTCAAACGACTGTATAGAAGTTAGAAAAAATACCATTATTTGAAAAAAAAGAAAAACAATGCAAATGCTGTTAATCGTTGTTACTGATTATTTTTAAGGCGACACGATGGCTCAGTGATTAGCACTGTCACCTCACACCAAGAAGGTTGCCGGTTCGAGTCCCTGCTGAGTCAGTTGGCATTTCTGTGTGGAGTTTGCATGTTCTCCCTGTGTTGGGGTGGTTTCCTATGTGTGCTTCAGGTTCCCCACAGTCCAAAAACATTCACTATAGGTGAATTGGGTAAGCTGAATCATCAGTAGTATGACCCGGTCCTCCTGGTTGGGGGTTAAGTGTTGGGCTAATGACCCACCTCGTAAAAAAATTATATGTTCTAAAACACTAAAATGGTGTGACTAAATATCAACTTCGATATAAATGGCCCTGGGAGTAAGTAAAGAATATAAAACTTTTAAGTTTAGTCTATTAGTCATTTTAAGCCTTTAAGTTTTCTATAATTAAACATTTAATTTAATTAAATGAAGAGACCACATTTGGTCAACTCAATGAATTTTCCATTACTCCATCAACTGAGGAAATCACTTTCCTCAAATCATTTGAGTAGTCTCAACGTATTAGGGTTTACAGCGTGGTTGACTAAGCCAAAGGTGAATGAATGAATGATTTTTTTTTTTTTTTTTAAAGAGGTCTATGGTCCTTTCAAAGAGGCCAACCTATAATGAAACACAACACCCGCATCTCTAAACTAAAACAAAGCTTCAGCATTTTCGTATTGTTTCGCTTTTAGGATCTGGCAATGCTGGTTAGTGAAGATGCCATGTTTAGCATACCAAACCTACGCCTTTAAAACAAAAACACGTTAGTGTTAACAGTATTTTAGTTTCTATATTGCTAGCAAATTTCAACGGTTTTAGTTTAAAATCTGTTACTGTCAATTATTGTGTAAGTACACATAAATAGGGTAAATGCACAGCTTATGACTTTTTGAAATTTTATATTTTTCCTTTTACAGCATCGATTGTGTAATCAGGCACAAATATGTGTAATCAGGCACAAATATGGCTCAACCTGTGCACTGCACATCCCCTTTTTAGTCTTGGATAGAAAGTGCCATTCCAAAATGATCTGAAGTGCCCCCAGCTTGTCACATGTTTTTAGTGGCTGAACTTGTTTTGAAAGCATGTATTTACTGAGTCTATATTTATCTCATCAGAAACAACACATGAACACCTTAACCCACCCCGACATAGCTCATAAAACGTCAAGAACACAATATAAAGTTTTTGCTGTATTTGTAATTAATGAAAACATTAACTAAAGTTCACTTGCAGAATATTATACATAAGCATGCAGAGCAAAAAAGTGTTACATTTTTCAGTGACTTTTTTTCATCCATTCATTTTCTTTTCAGCTTAGTCCCCTTATTAATCTGGGTCGCTACAGCGGAATGAATCGCCAACTTATCCAGCATGTTTTTACGCAGCAGATGCCTTTCCAGCTGCAACCCATCTCTGGAAAACATCCACACACACTCATTCACACTCATACACTATGGACAATTTAGCTTACCCATTTCACCTGTACCACATGTCTTTGGACTTGTGGGGGAAACCGGAGCACTACGGGCGACAGTACTACCTACATTTACATTTACATTTAGTAATTAGCAGACGCTTTTATCCAAAGCGACTTACAAATGAGGACAAGGAAGCAAATTACACAACTATAAGAGCAACAATGAATAAGTGCTGTAGGCAAGTTTCAGGTATGTAAAGAAAGTGTAAGAAGTAAAACATTATTTATTTATTTATTTATTTATTTTTGTAGTACTAGTTAGTGGAGGAGCCAGAGAGGAAATTACAGATTAGTAAGGAAAGTGAAGACCAAATAGTTGAGGTTTTAGTCGTTTCTTGAAGACAGCGAATGACTCTGCCGTTCTGATGCAGTTAGGGAGTTCATTCCACCAACACCTACTGCGCCACTGTGTCACCTTGTGACATTTCCTTGATAGACTGTATTGTGAATATATTAAAGTGTTTGTTTTGCTCCTAAAAAATGAAAATTATGCTATTAATTACTACTCTTATGTCATTCCAAAGACCTTAGACATTTGTTCATCTTGAAAACAGAAAGGAAGATATTTTAGGTGAAATCTGAGAGCTCTTTTATAATTAAGACAGAGATCATTCTGACTATACAGTACTTCAAAGTCCAGAAAGAAAACATTCACAAAGCAGACCATATGCCATCAGTGGTTCTTCAGTGTTGGAGGAGACACTTGCTTGCTTCTCTCATGGATGTGAGAAGAATGTTGAGATCAGAAGAAATGTACACAAAGGCCTTTGGTGGATTTACGAGGTATGGCACATATGATTGTCAAAAATGGCCTTGTGAAAACAAAGAACGTAAGAAGACGTATCCCAGGGAACATATTTCTTAGTTCTCGAATTTGAAGCCCTGGGCGCATATTCCCAATATTCCTGGGTTAGATTTGTTTTAGAAGATTGAAACAACATTAGGGCAAGTAATTAATAACAATTTTTTTTTTTTAACTACCCCTTTATTTATTTTTTTAAAACTACCCCTCAGTCTTAGTCTGCTGGATTCAGGTAGAGAAGAGAAATACACATTTTTTATTAAGCACTGATCATTAAATGGTTTTAATCTATGAAGTTCTATGATGTGCTCCTCAATTTTCAATAGCCAATAAAATGTGAACTTGCAGCTTTTGTTTAAAGCCCTCTGACATCTAGTTTATCTGGTTCTGCTTTATGTAAGATGCCTGCTTTCACTTTTAAAGGGCACCTATGATGCAAAATCAGGTTTTGAAAGCCTTTTGGACTATAGTGTGTCTGCAGTCATATTGGTGTGATATAAACCAGAAGTCTGTTTTTATTTTTTATTTCCTGACGTTAAATTAGGATCCAAATATCTGCAATTTTGAGGCCCACCGCAACGTGACGTGGGTGATTTTCACCATTAACCAAATTGACTGACATCCACACATTAACATATCTCTATCTGTAGTAATACAAATAATAATACCCAAAAAGACTGGACTTGCAAAGTAACAGGGATTAAAAGATCTGTTTCAACTCTCTGTGATCAGCTGAGTTTTACAAGTTTAAAATGTTTGCAATAAAGTAAAACCACTGAGTAATTCATCACCACAGCCACATAATATCAGTACAATTATAAAAGAAGACCTTTCAATCTCAGTTTGAGGACACTAACTCAGTTTTTTTTTTGTAGATTAACATAACGAATATGCAATTGTTTTTTCACATGAGTGTTTTACTTTAATGCTGCTCCCTTAATGATGTGTAAGTCCTGTGCTTTAATTATATAGCCATTTCCCTGGCCTGTAATGTTCTTTGGTTAAGGTTTCTTGATCCTTTCTTTATTGTATTTAAATAATCATCTTCAGATCATGTTTTTGTATTTACTGCAGGAAAAGAAAATCAAAGCAAGGTTTACAAACAGAAATAAAAACATGTAATCTGTTGTATTTGTCTCACTTAATCACTTTATACTTACAGAAGTAGTTTTAACAGATTTGCTGATATTGTGTTTACATACTTTTATAGTTCTGCTAAACAAACCCATACTGGTAGCTTATTTACGCCAATTAACAGGTTTTATAAGTTTAAAGAAAATGGTCACACCCACATACTGTGCTCTGCTATGAAAAGACCTGCCAAAAGACACACAGAAACTGACGAGCAAGACAAGGGAATGGTAAGCATAAAAAAACATTTGCTTTATTTTAAACAAATGTATAGTTTTTCACAATTAATTATGCATATTTCCTCATGCAGAGCCATGTTTACACTGGTACTATTCTCAGGTATGGAACACTTTTATTTTTACTCTTTCCTCATCTTGCCTTTTTTTATTTTTTATTTATTTATTTATTTATTTTTTGCTAATTAATAACTTCTTCTAAAATAACTTTCACATGCTCATCATCACAAATGTGCTTATCTGTTTAGTCAACTTGACTTGACTTTTTCTAAATTATTTTAAACTCTGATTTTCAGTTAAATTATATTTTGAATGCTGGTATTTTGAGCTCATTGTCACAAAGGTTGAAGATACATTAAAAAAAATAATAACTTGCATCATTTTGGTGTTAGATTTAAAAAACAAAACTACAACAACAACAAAAATATAGCTTGAACCAAAAATAATTAACAACCTACAATCAAGGGCAGAGTTACTGAATACATTATCAACACATTTATCAAGCTACTGATAAGATGCAATTATTAAATGAACTACACTTTAGTTGGACACATATCAGTCATCCACATTAAATGGTCAGTTGCTCTTGTTACAAAGATTTAAAAGAACAGTAGGTGAGTGAATTTTTATCATATTGCTACATACAATTTTTGAAATTACTAGGTTTATGAATGTTGTTATAGATAAAAACATCGATTTGGAATAAATTTGATACTTGTGATATAGACTAGTAAGAATGCTGTCTTTGACCCAATTATTATACTATAATTCTGATATATATTAAAACAATGATACTATTACTGGCATCTTTTAGAATAAATTATTTCTTCATTGCATTTTTATATTGGTTTGGTATTACACTGTAAAAAGTGCAAGGTTTCACACAATACCCTCACGTTGTCCCAACACAAATCAATTAAGTTAACTTAATTGTTTTTACAAATTTAAGTTGTCTCAATAAAGCTCAATAATTGTGTTTATTCAGCTCATTTCATGAATGTATTTTCATACTGTAAGTAAAGAGTAGCCTACATTTTCAAATCTCTTAGTACAAAACTTTAAACTAGTCCCACTTGTAATACCAGTTGTCATTCTTGCAACACCTGGGGCCTCATGTATCTATGCTGCGTACGCACAAAAACTTTTCGTACGACAGGTTTCACGCTCAGAATCGCTCACGTTTGGATTTACTAACAATGAACTAAAGGTGGGAATGTGCGCAGCTTCACGGCAGCTTTCTGGCTGGCGTACGCACATTTTTTTGTGCGTCTCTGTTTTATTTCCATTGGCGACTCCTAGAGGCAGTTGTGTTAAATTCCTCTCTACAAAGTGTCTGAGCCTTGCAATGGCAGCTGTATGAGATGGGTTCATCTAGCAGGTATATAAGGTTTCCATACCATACAGTTGACCAGCTAAACATTAAAGCACAATTTGCAGCGGTCGCCTGTTTTCCCAATGTAATCTGAGCTATCTACTGCACGCACATTGCTATAAAGACACTATCTGAAGATGAATTTGCATGTGTGAATCAGAAACATTTCCATTCAATAAATGTGCAAATAAAATATGATGCACAAACTTATTGATGATTCCTACTTGTCTTTCTCGTGATAAATAGTGGGCAAAATCTGATATGTAGCGGGGAAAAAAAGAAGAAAGAGTTCATCAGACGCTGGATTCAAGCCGAGTTCATGCTCGAACGTGTCAATACATGACCACATGCGTCTTACGAGGTGCGCCACTGAGACTGTTAAGGGTATTGAAACAATTTACAGATATAAACCACACTATTTCTTTTTTTAATGTGTAACATATTGTAACCTGCATTCTGGAGATAAACATTCCATTTAACATTCCAGAAAACAATCTGGGTGAATCGCCAGGACAATAAAATCACTTGGCGACGAAAAGGCTGGCTTAGTAATCCGTGGTGACATGTTAACAAGTCTGGGAGACTTCACAGAACCACTCTCTGCCTACTTCAAAAGAACATGACAGATAAGATAAGAAAGAAAAAAAAAAACCTCTTTAGCCAACGTTCTGCTCACAGACAAGACAATCCTCAAAATTAAACAAAGACATTTAGAACCCAAATCTCTTGTTTAATTTCATTTAACTTTTGTAATGTGTACAATCCCTGATATAGACTATACACATTCATACTTTTAGGCCTTTTTGAAGCATAAATATTATGAGGATGTGAAAAAGTATGTCGAGGTATTTTTACACCCCCCCATGTTTGGTACCGATGGGTTTCTGCTGACATTTTACAGCACATGATGCATAGAGCAAGAGCATAACTAGCTTTGCTTTATTCTTTAATCCCCTGTATTAAATGCCTGTCCGCATGCTTTGGGCGGACACTCAAATTTGCATACGAGGAGCCTTGAGACAAAGAAAGGGTTCGCGCGCAAACTTTCCCCTGAAATCATTGGTCAGAATGCTGTACGGGTTGTCACGTGACCCGCAGGTATAAGCACACTTCCCCCCAAACATCTGGGCAGAAAGAAAACGTCCTAAGAAGAACATCATTGTCGTTGGCCTTCGGGCCACACGTGGCTCTCTAAGCCGCATGGACTTTTTCCCGCCACGCTTTCTTTATTTTCCGGCAAAGTAAATTCAGTTTAAAGTTTGCGATCGTGTTCGTCCGAACTGCATTACAAACTCCACGCATCAAAGGACATCAAGAGTAGTTTCATCACGACGGAAGAGAGACGCATAAGAGAGACTGCCAGACATGAAAGACCAGGGGCCTCATGTACAAAGACTTGCGTGGAAATCTTACTAAAACATTGCGTATGCACAAAGCTGTAAATGTGCGTACGCAGAAAAAAATTCAGATGTATGAAACACTGCGTACGCCGAATCTCACGCATATTCTTTTGTACATCTGAATGAACGTGAAACTGAGCGCAACATGCACGAGCACAAAACCCCTCCCTGCCTCCTCCCCCGTATGAATATGCTAATGACTATGCTAATGGCAAAACCCAACGAAAAAGCAATGGCAAAAGCAAGCAAAAAGAGAAACTTTGAACAGAATGTGAATTGGAGGTGCTGCTTTCGGAGGTAGACCGGAGAAAAGCGGTGTTATTTGCAAGTTTGTTTTCTGGAATTAACAACAAAAGAAAAAAATAGAGTGGCAGAGTTTAGCTGATGCGGTTAACACAGTTGGGTCTGAACATCGCACTAAGTGCATTAAAAAAAAAGACATAGTATGGTTTATATATGTAAAATGTTGCAGGACACTTAACAGTTTCAGTGGCGCTACTTGTTAGACGCATGTGATCATGAATAGACACGTTCGAGCATGAACTCGGCTCGAATCCAGCGTCTGATGAACTCTTTCTTGTTTTTTCCCCCGCTACATATCAGATTTTGCCAACTATTTATCACGAGAAAGACAAGTAGGAATCATTAATAAGTTCATATCAATAAGCATCATATTTTATTTGCACATTTATTGAATGGAAATGTTTCTGATTCACGCATGCAAATTCATCTTCAGATAGTGTCTTTATATCAATGTCCGTGTGGTAGATCGCTTAGATTACATTGGGAAAACAGGCGACTGCTGCAAATTGTGCTTTAATGTTTGGCTGGTCAAATGTATGGTATGGAAACCTTATATACCTGCTAGATGAACCCATCTCATACAGCTGCCATTGCAAGGCTCAGACACTTTGTAGAGAGGAATTTAACACAACTGCCTCTAGGAGTCGCCAATGGAAATAAAACAGACACGCACAAAAAATGTGCGTACGCCTGCCAGAAAGCTGCCGTGAACCTGCGCACATTCCCACGTTCAGTTCATTGTTAGTAAATCCAAACGTGAGCGATTCTGAGCGTGAAACCTGGCGTACGTAAAGTTATTGTGCGTACGCAGCGTTGATACATGAGGCCCCAGGTGATTTTAGTTATGCGATTAAGCTGTGCCCCTTTTATCAAAAAGGTGTTTTTTATAACATTGGTGGTCCGTAATGGTGCGTGTGGAACTGAAAGTTTTGTCACTCTTTACCTGAAATCTATACTTCCTAGCTTTACTATTTCTCTTTGCTGTTACACGTTCTATAGACCCGATATCTCCATGTGGTTTACCTTTGTTTTGTGTTTAATGTATGTTTGTGCGTTTGTTTGTTCGTTACGTCTGACTAGTCAATAAATTCCATTATAATCAAATGATTGTATTGTTTGCCTTACGAGAAAATGTCACTGAAATACAGATTCCCCTGCCTAGCTATTATAAGTTGTTTAAAACTTTTGAATGATTAATCTACTTCACAAGAAGTAGCGATTAAATTCCCTTTTTCTAAATGAATAGATTACCGTGTCCGCTCGGAAGAGCGGCGGCTCTGCTTGTGTTCGTTTGGTCAAATTAACAATAAATTGATTCGGAATATTAATTATTAATAATAATTCGTTATTGTTGATAATTAATATTCATAATCTGGGAATCCGCTCGGTCGCGCGAGCATAATCATTTACAATCATATGTTTGTTTGACCAAACTGACTGAAGCTTAAGCCGGAATATTAATAATTAAGAATAAACCGTTATTGTTGATTATTAATATTCATAAAATGAGCTAATTTCATGTTACAATGCACTCAGTGCGATGTTCAGACCCAACTGTGTTCACCGCATCAGCTAAACTCTCCCACTCTTTTTTTTTCTTTTGTTGTTAATTCCGGAGAACAAACTTGCAAATAACACCGCTTTTCTCCGGTCTACCTCCGAAAGCAGCACCTCCAATTCACATTCTGTTCAAAGTTTCTCTTTTTGCTTGCTTTTGCCTTTGCTTTTTCGTTGGGTTTTGCCATTAGCATAGTCATTAGCATATTCATACGGGGGAGGAGGCAGGGAGGGGTTTTGTGCTCGTGCATGTTGCGCTCAGTTTCACGTTCATTCAGATGTACAAAAGAATATGCGTGAGATTCGGCGTACGCAGTGTTTCATACATCTGAATTTTTTTCTGCGTACGCACATTTACAGCTTTGTGCGTACGCAATGTTTTAGTAAGATTTCCACGCAAGTCTTCGTACATGAGGCCCCTGATGTTAAGGTTATATTATAGTTGCACGTTTTCATTTTACACAATCATTGTTTCGGGCAGCACGGTGGTGCAGTGAGTAGCACACTCGCCACACAGCAAGAAGGTTGCTGGTTTGAGCCCCGGCTGGGTCAGTTGGCATTTCTGTGTGGAGTTTGCACGTTCTCCCTCTCTTTGTGTGGGTTTCCTCCATGTGCTCTGGTTTACCTCACAAGTCTAAAAACATGTGACAGGTGAATTGGGTAGGCTAAATTGTCCGTAGTGTGAATAAGTGTGTACGGATTGTTCTTAGTGATGGACCCTAGATTAATAAAGTTGTTTCAGAACACAAGCTAATTGTGATATGTGTTGAGAACATTTGGTTTAATGACCAAAACACAACAGTAAGATCTTTTTTAAACATAGCACAAGGTACAGGTTTTAAATTGCTCTCGGTGCCATTACCATAATATGCTTGCAGATATATTCAAGGGACAGGCCAAGTGAACATACTTTGTTTTTGTCTTAGTAACTTTACCCACTGCAACTTTACCCAATTATGTCAGCACCCTGGGTGAAAAACAGTGTACTTCATTTCAGATTCATGGCTACGGCCATGTATGTGGGGGTGCAGCCATAAATTCGTCAGCCTCCGAAATGAGACACAGATTCAAAGTTATAAAGTTCACATGAGGTTGCTTTCAATTTGCAAACAATATACAATACACTATAACATCCAGAGGTCAGCCGATAGCCATGCAAACAGTCCACAAAATAAGATAAAGTTTACAGAGATTCCTGACAAGACAGAGTAACATGACCAAGCAATAATAAACTGACAATTTAAAAAAGTACTGCCGCTCAGATATAAGTGTGGTAATTAGCCACAGCTGGGTGGCTTATCAGAATAGCTGATCAGCATAGCAATAAACCACGTGACCACAACAACAGACACGCCACAACAAATGCACGTGAGTAAGCAAAACATAAGCATGTGACAACAATACAGAAAATACAAAAGTGTGCACACACTTAAAACCATGACAAACTCTCTCTAGTAAACTGGCAAACTGCATGTGCGTCAATCTGAGAAAGGGACCAGGTAAAAAAAACTCCTATCTAATATTTTGAATTTGGACTGCAATTCCAAGTTCAACCACTATGTCAATCCTACACACTGCACAATTAAAAATGTATACAACATGAAAATGTTATCAAATAATACATCAAGTTATTAACATATGCAAACAAAAACAGTATTTTGTAGTGCTACAAGTTTTGAAAATTTACCAAATGCTTGTGGAAATTTTTGCAAAGCAACTTAAAAGAAAAACTGCAAAGCTCAGCTCTTTGTGCTGTGGCAGACCTTTTGCAAAGGTGCTTCATGAGGATATAACTAATTATATTTGATTTGCTGATAAAACCTCAACTCAAAGCAGGTTTCTTATTTTAAACAGGTTTCTTCACCCTTGCATTGTGTGACCTTCAGTATGTGTTTGTGAATCAATCCAAGACTTGGGCAGAAGCTCAGAGATATTGTAGAGATAAATACACTGATCTGGCCACTATTGAAAATGAACAACAGACGATCCAGTTACTGGACACAGTGAATGATGATTCCATTGATTTGGCCTGGATTGGACTCTACGATGATCTGAACAGCTGGAAATGGACTCTGGAAAACAGTGATTTTTTCAAGGCAGGAGAGAAAGACTTCAGGAACTGGTATAATCCAGATCCATACAATTATGGGGCACAAAGCATCTGTGTGTATATGACCAGGGGGATATGGGATACAGCAGTTTGTTCCAATACAATGTATCCTACTGTCTGCTATGATGGTGAGTTTATGCATTAAAATCTACAAGACAATTAACAAAACTGAAAGCAACCAAAACAAACTCAATATTAATATGAAATTATTATCTTTCAGGAAGAGAAAATGCCAGTGCTACTTATGTTTTCATTTACCAGAATAAAAACTGGACTGAAGCTCAGAGTTACTGCAGGGAACATCACACAGACCTTGTCAGTATCAGGAATGAAACTGAAAACCAGAAGTTCGAGTATTTTTTAAGTAGTTATTATAATTATGCTATTTGGATTGGTCTGTACAAAACAAGATCTTGGTCAGATCAGAGCAACTCTTCATTTAGTTACTGGAGCTCATGGCAACCAGATCGTTCCGGATCCTGTGCTGTGGTCTCATTTAGTGACTCCTGGAAATGGGCTGATGAAAACTGCAATTATGCATTTCCTTTTATTTGCTACAGTGGTGAGTAGATCCTAAAATAATAGTTCACCTAAAAATTTACATTTTATCCTCACTGACTCACACTCATGTCAAACCTGAATTATAGGATGTTGTGAATCAAGTTATACAGTTTAAGAATGACACAATTTAATTATTTATTCGGTTGCACTATTCCATTAGCTGCGAGAATAACCAATCACATCATTTACTGCATGCTTACACCAACCATTTTCAATCTTAATACTGGGAATATAATAAAAAAATTGAGAATATGTAATCAAAATGATTTTGGATGATGTTTCATTTACAAGATAATTTTATTAAAATATGTTGGGGTATTTTGATAAAAAAAAAAAAAACATGATTTGTTTAATCTATTGACAGTATCAGGATCATCTCGTCAGTATTACCTCGTGAATCAGTCTTTGAGCTGGACTGAAGCTCAGAGATTTTGCAGGCAAAGTTACACTGATCTGGCCACCATTGATAACATGGAGGAAATGAACAGGCTGATTAACACAGTCAATGGTAGTTATTATAGCGGTTCAGCCTGGATTGGTCAGTATGATGATGTGAACAGCTGGAGATGGTCACTGGAAGACAATGATTTCTATCAGCAAGGAGAAAGAGATTACAGGAACTTTTATCATGAACCCGACAACATGGGTGGGAATAATCTGTGTGTTTACATGGATACTAATGGAAAATGGTATGACTTGTCATGTGATTACACACGGCAATCTGTTTGCTATGATGGTAAGGACACTTGATTTGTTTAGAAATCTTTTTTTTTTTCTTAAAAAGCTAACATGCATGTATTTATAACATTTCATACCACAGGGAGAGAGAATGCTTCACAGAGATACATCAGAATCTATGATTATAAAACCTGGACTGAGGCTCGTAGATACTGCAGAGATTATTACACAGATCTCGTCAATTTAAGAAATCAAACTGAAAACCAGAAGATTCTTGAAAGAACAGGTGGAGGAGTCTGGATTGGACTGTATAGAAACAGGGTTTGGTCAAACAATCAGAACACCACTTATCAAAACTGGAGGCCACAAATATCTGGGTCACAGGCACAACCAGACAATGGTGCTAATCAAGGTATCGAATATGGATATCAACATTGCACTGCAGTTTCATTTGGATATTCAGGACGATGGACAGACGAGGTCTGTGTATCCAAAATGCCTTTCTTCTGCTACAGCAGTAAGTTCACTTTTTTTTGCTGGAAATTCATTTGCTGGAATTAATCTAATTAATATAGTGCAAAAACTCTAATCATAGTTATGACAAACATTTGTTTAGCTCTAGACTAATAGTTGGATCACTGTGTCATGAAGTCACAGAGACAAGTTCTCACAAAGTTCTGATAAATTCATTGAGCTTAAATTTATTCCAATGTGTATGTTTCCGTATTGGAAATAATAATCAAGTTTTAACACTGCTAGTTCTTTAATATCAGTTCAGTCTGTCTCAGTAGTCAACAGCAATGCCAGTTTATCATGGTGTATTGGTACATCAGTAGCAATACAATTTTTTTTTTTTTCTGTTCTGTTAAATAATCTCTAGGAACCTGTACACAGTATTCATGCACGCGTCAGTATCACTTTATATCTGAGTCTAAATCCTGGGCTGAAGCTCAGAGATTCTGCAGACAGAATTACACTGATCTGGCCACCATTGATAACATAGAGGAAATGAAGAGGCTCATTAAAACAGTTCGTGTGACTTACTATGGCAAAGCTTGGATTGGACTGTATGATGATCTGAACAGCTGGAGATGGTCTCTGAATAATACAGCTTTACAGGGAGGATTTAAAAGCTGGTATGTCCAGAAACCAGTTAACTCGGGCGGAAAGAGTCTGTGTGTGTACATGTCAACTAGCCGGGGTATATGGAGTGAAGCCCCTTGCTCAGTGTCACTTCCCTTTATTTGCTATGATGGTAAGAATTAATGTTGAATAAGTAATTCAAATAAAACCTTTATGACTCCATGATCAATGACAAACATAAATTGTTCCCCACAGGAAGATTGAACGCTACTGCAAGTTATGTGTTTGTTTATCAGTCTAAAAACTGGACTGAAGCTCAGAGTTACTGCAGAGAACATCACACAGACCTTGTCAGTATCAGGAATGAGATGGAGAACTACAGGGTTCTGGCATTACTTTTTAATTCTTACACTGTTTGGATTGGACTGTACAGAAGCAGGTCTTGGTCTGATCAGAGCAACTCTTCATTCAGTAACTGGAGGTCAGGACAGCCTGATAATGCTGGAAACAGTGAATACTGCACTGCAGTGTCATTCAGTGACTCTGGTAACTGGACAGATGAAAACTGCAATACTGCCTTTCCTTTCATTTGCTACAGTGGTGAGTAGAAATCTAGCCTTAAAATAATATGAATTTATTTGTTAAATACTAAGATCAAATAACAAACGAAAATATGGTTTTGGTCAATGGCAATTGGGGGGTTAGGGGGTAAGGTTAGCCATACAGTAATTAGCATCCCTATTGGCTGATAATAAATGCTTGTGATGCTCAGTGGTTAGCACTGCCACCTCACAGCAAGAAGTTTGAGTCCTGGCTCGGCCAGGGGGCATTTCTGTGTGGAGTTTGCATGTTCTCCGCATGTTCGAGAGGAGTTGGATTTCCTGCGGGTGCTCCGGTTTGCCCCATTGTCTAAAGACATGTGGTATAGGTGAATTGCGTAAGCTAAATTGTGCATAGTGTATGAGTGAGTGTGTGTGAGAATGTGAGAGTTTATGGGTGTTTCCCATTACTGGGTTGCAGCTGAAAGCGCATCCGTGGCATAAGACTTATGCCTGAGTATTTGGCGGTTCATTCCACCGTGGCGACCCCTGATAAATAAGGGACTAAGCCGAAGGGAAATTAATGAATAAATGAACTAAAAACAACAATAATTTCAGATTTGTTTCTGATATTATTTCATAAAGGCACATGCTTACTTCTGTTTTGGCAGTAAACCAAATGTAGAAGCATGAGTGGTCCACAAACTGGACTATTTGATGCATTTACCTGTTAGAGACAAGAATCTTTACTCAAACAAACCAAAGAAAACCTTTC
Organism: Danio rerio; assembly: GCF_052040795.2. Taxonomy (NCBI): domain Eukaryota; kingdom Metazoa; phylum Chordata; class Actinopteri; order Cypriniformes; family Danionidae; genus Danio; species Danio rerio. Next base: position 16,540,728 of record NC_141041.1, read on the forward strand.
ACTTTAGTTCTGTATCGTAGCAAATGTAATAATTTCTAATTAAGTGCTCTGTAAATCAGGAGTGAGAGGACAAAATGTTTATTTGTGTGGAAGAATAGCCAAATCAACAAAAGATATTAAAGACACTAAAGATTCAACAGCTTATGTTAAATTTTTTTTTTACTTCAATTTTTAAGATGACAATCTAGTTATGACATCTTTGGTATCTTTTAGACCTATAAACAGATTATTGCAGATTATTTACAAATTAAAGGTAATTTTTTGGTGGGTCAGTGATTAGCACTGTTGCCTCAAAGCAAGAAGGTCGCTGGTTTGAGTCATGTCTGAGTCAGTTGTCATTTCTGTGTGGGGTTTGCATGCTCTCCTCGTGTTCCCATGGGTTTTCTCTGGGTGCTCCGGTTTCCCCAGAAGTCCAAAGACATGCAGTATAGGTGAGTTAAATGAAATAAACTAAATTGGCCGTGAATTGGCCAGTACTGGGTTGCAGATGGAAGGGTATCCGCTGCGTAAAATATATGCTGGATAAGTTGGCAGTTCATTCCAAACCCTGATGAATAAAGGGACTGAGCTGAAAGAAAATGAATGAATAAATGAATGAAATGTGCTTTTATTTTAATTGGGGTAGTATTTATCTTTTAACAGGGATGTATAAAAATTGCTTATCCTTCCCAACAACAACAACGAAAAAAAAAAAACCCCAGAAACTATAATAACTAATTACTAATATTAAACTATAATTGTAATTAATATTACAACAATTAATTTACTTTTTTATGATTAAGTATGATTAGTCTACACTCAAAAAATACTTTCGGTGCTTCTTCAAACTAATTTTTAATGAGCTGAATCAACACAATTCTTGAGCTTTCTTTTGGACAACTTGGTTAATTTATGTTCAATACACTTAAATTTGTTAAAAGCAAATACAAAAAGTTAACTTAATTGACTTGTATTGTAACAACATGAAGGAACTGCGTGGAACACAGCATTTTACAGATTATATTATACCCACATTACCTCAGGTAGAAGTCAAGAGGTGTAAATTGTAAAAGTGTAAAAGGTGTAAAAATTACTTTGTAAAAAAACATATATATTTTTCATTTTTACATTAAAATATAATAGTAATTTTCCATCACCTTGACAGCAATAACATCATCCCGTCAGTATTACTTTGTGAATCAGTCTTTGAGCTGGACCGAAGCTCAGAGATTCTGCAGACAGAGTTACACTGATCTGGCCACCATTGATAACATGGAGGAAATGAACAGGCTGATTAACACAGTCAATAGTAGTTACAATGGTTCAGCCTGGATTGGTCAGTATGATGATGTGAACAGCTGGAGATGGTCACTGGAAGACAATGATTTCTATCAGGAAGGAGAAAGAGATTACAGGAACTGGAATCATGAACCAAACAATTATGGTGGTAAAGAACTGTGTGCTTTCATGACTCCTAATGGAAACTGGTATGACACATCATGCGAGACTTATTACCCACCTGTCTGCTATGATGGTAAGACATTTCTTTTTGAATATATTTAAATGCACATACTAATTAATGTTTCACTTAAAGGTTAATTACGTTAAAGTCTTAAGAAACTTTACAGTCAGTGTTGGTGTAAGATCTGCATAACATTTTGACCATTGTAAAAAAAAATGTAAAAGTATTACCGAAAAAAAATTATTCAAAGATGATTCATTGGATTTAATCAAATTTTTTACATTAAGTGGTTGTAAACAATTTATTTGGGCTGAATTTAAGCAAACAAATTAAGTTGAACATTATTAAACTTAATTTGTTTGTTTAAATTCAACACAAATAAATTGTTTGCAACAGTTCTGCATGCAACACTTTTTTGAGTGAGATGTACCGAATACATTTAAAATGAGGATGACCAGTCAAGGTGACAAATAACATGATACTGAATATGTTTCTACCTTAGGTAGAGAAAATGCGACTCAGAAGTATATTTTGGTAAGTACAGGTATGCCATGGACTTCAGCTCAGAGCTACTGCAGACAGAGATACACAGACCTGGCCAGTGTGAGGAATGAGATAGAGTGGCAACAGATACTGAACATTACACGTATTAGATATTATAGTTATTTATCTGGATATAACGTGTGGATTGGTCTGTACAGAAACAGACTGTGGTCAGATCAGAGCAGCTCTTCCTTCACATATTGGCTGCCACAGATTCAAAGTGATGTTGTACAACCAGATAATGGTGCAAGTGTCCCAGGAGAACAGGGAGCTCAACACTGTACAACTGTGTCTTTAAAATACTTTGGTCAGTGGACAGATGAGAGATGTTTTGCCACTTTGCCATTCTTCTGTTACAGCGGTGAGAAAATAAACCTTCTATTAATAAATAAAATAATAAACATCATGTTATTACACAGAAAAGTGTAACATTTGCTCATTACGCTAACATAATCTTTCTGTTTGCTTTGTGGTGAATCTGATGACTATTACATGAACCCACATTTGCAGATGTGTACGGTATGTTTGTATTGTTTTGCTAGTTTTTTTTCTGTTTTCATTACATAATGGGTGTTAATATAAGAATTAAACTGTACTGACATGTTTATTTATTTCATTTTTACTGATTAGTGATGGGAATGCGAGTAGAAGTTATGAGTCTAGAAAATTTGTCAAAGACACAGATTGAGGAAGAGGTGATTATACAGGTAAGTCACTAATAACAACGCTACATTTTCCTTTAAGATTTTATGTAATTGGTTGATAACACATACACTTTCCTTTATAAATATGTTATGTTAAATTGCTCAAGACAACAAAGAGATGTTTGTCATAATTTGTATATATTTTCAGTTACAAGAGGAGCTGATGAAGCTTGGAGTTCCCAGCAACGTCACCATGCATCTGAGAAACTATTATAAGACCAAACCCTGATGAAGGACGATAGCGCTTTACTGTTTCCACATTTTAGAGTTTTAGACTCAGTTCTTACCACTTGCATATCATATAAATTTATTTTCTTTACTTTTATAAATGAATGATCTTAATCATAATAGTAATTGTATCTTAAATATTAATAATTAACAGGTTCTGTGTTTAGTGAGTCACAGTTTTTCCCATTTATTTACAGTTATCAGTTGCGATATGGGACTACAATCCATATTCCTCAATTTTATTGACATTTTAGTAGTCTGAAAATATCTGTCAATAAAAATATTATATAAACTATATTAAGTCCATATAAATAAAAGAAAGAGTTTTGGCAGTTTACTACAGGGTTTTTTCCCCATAATTTACAACACCAACCCAAGTAATATCACTTCAAACTATTAAATAAGAAATTTTAGAAAAAATGCAATTCAAATTCATAAACACAAAAGGGGAAAAATACATTACAAAAAAAAGAACACTTAATTTGCTGATATTTTATTTTACTTTTCAATGCTCTTTTCCCCATAATAAAATAGTATGTCATTGTATTTGATTTAGTTTTAAAAGACCAATCAGTGAAGCGTTGATATCAAAATTGATTTAGCTTGAAAATAATGATTGGGTTTATGGACTATACTGTATAAAGTTTGATCATTAGCTGGTAATGAAAAGGTATGTAAGATGAAACAAAAATTCCAATAAATAAATTATACAATAAATTGTATATATATTACAGTTCTGTGCGGTATTCTGGAGTATCAGAACTCGTACAGCCTCTTCACTCTTGTGTATTACTCTGCCCACATAGAGTGACAGCAGATTAATAAATTTATTACAGTTTGACAAATATTGCAGCTTTTGGACCACATAATGTACTTTTGAGGCAATATTTAGTTTATTTATAAGGATAGTGCCTATTTTAAATATTTATATAAATCTCCATCAGCCTGTCATTAAGCAGAGCAAAAGCAGTTGACGTTGTCCATCCACAAGATGGCGACGGAGACCGCATAATAAGTCCTTAGAAGAGAAAAACAGCGTAATTTCAAACTACAGCTGATTAAATCATTATAAAACTGGTATGTGACTTTCTAAGTCGATCTCTCTTATTTGTATGATGTAGTGCTGTATTTATACCATAGTAATTGTAGTATATTGAGTGTGAGATGGGACTCATATCAGGAATGTATGTATTTTGTGTTGGCCACTATTTGTAAAACCTTGAGTTACTTTTTTTTGGTTGGCCATCTGTTTGTTCCTAATGAGTCTCTTGTTTTCGTTACTGCAGACTAGTTCAGTTAAAATACACTTTCTTGCATGTGTTTAGTGCTTATCCTTATCTCAATAGTAATCTTGTAGTGATTGTGCTGCTTTGACTTTTTTAGGGTTAATTATTGTGATCTCCCGATTGCAACTGAAATACTTTGAAATCTTTGTAGACTGATGGCATTTCATGCCGTTCAGCCTTATAATCTTAAATGCAAGCAAAATCACCTCTTTAGTCATCACTTTAGACGTTACTCTAGAGAATCATTCAAACACTAGTTCTCAACTGACGTTAGCGAAGTAGTGAACACGTCTGCAGCTGAGCATCAGAAGGTATGGCAGAAGAAAGTAGTTCCTCTTACAAAAGGATTTTTAGACTCTGTGTTTGATTTTCTTTTTATATACATGATTATGTTGTTGAATTGTTATATAAATGCAATGTCACACAAGTACAAGTGCAATATGGTTGTATATCGTCACTGGTGGGACACTAAGGCACTCGGCCTGCAACCTTATTCCAATGCACGCCTGAGTGTGATATTGCTCATATATATTGGTGTTTGTTTTGAAATGGTTTTGTTTAGAACAGTGGTTCTCAAACTGTGGTACGTGTACCACTAGTGGTACGCGGCCTTCCTTCAAGTGGTACACGGAAGAATGAATTATGTCATGTACATGCTGCATATAATTCAAAATTTATTAAAAATGATGTATATAATATGCCATATATTATATATAGCCTATATTTCCTAGGTAATTTGCCAGGTTTTTTAACTGTACAGAGTTTTAGCTGCTTTACTGGGCCAACTATGCTACTGTATTTCAATACTGCTCAATTTGGTGGTACTTGGAGAGAAAGTTTCTTTCTGAGGTGGTACTTGATGAAAAAAGTTTGAGAACCACTGGTTTAGAAAATACAGAGTTGGAATTACAATAAATTTACAATAAATTGTAAAGTTTTCAAAGGAAGTGGTGGTATTTTTTTTTAGGTCTTATGGTACATTGTAGAACAAAAAATGTATATCCTTACCCCTGAAAGCGCATAAAATGTCATGTATCACAATATGAAATCTTTGCTATGTTTATAATATATGAACTTTTAATTTAAAGTTCACTTAAAGCTATTTAAAAGTGAATCTTGTGAACATATAAAACAAAAATAATGACTTTATTCAACAGTTTCCTCTACTCATTGTCAAGGGGCACATTCATGTTATGTCTTGGCAGCACCTATGATGTATTAAAGTACCTCGTGCATGGCATCCGAGTGTATATGTCACCCAGGGGTGACCTAAAGTGACCTAAACGGCATTTTGTTACCTTGTACTTGTATCTATAAAGTTGAATCTAATCTAATCTTAAGTAGACAACATTTCAATTCAAGTAGTTTTCATCGGGTCAAACAGGGAACACAAGAGAAGTCAAGATATAGCCAAACACATCACACCTGCAAACAATGATCTCCCCAATAATGAATCAGTAAATAAGAAAAATACACAAGTTGAAACAAATAAAAAAAATAAAATGTATATAATAAAAAAAAAATATATATATATACACTTACATATACACATATATAATTATAAAAAAAAGATTTCAAGTCAAGGCAATGAGGTGGCATAGTAGGTAGAAAGTCGCTTGTTCGAGCCTCGGCTGGGTCCGTTGGTGTTTCTGTGTGGAGTTTGCATGTTCTCCCCGTGTTTGTGTGGGTTTTCCTCCGGGTGCTCCGGTTTCCCCCACAGTCCAAAGACATGTACAATAACTTGCCTAATTACCCTGCCTAGTTAACCTAGTTAAGCCTTTAAATGGCACTTTAAGCTGTATAGAAGTATCTTATTATCAAATATTATTTACTGTCATCATGGCAAAGAGAAAATAAATTAGAAAGTAGTTATTAAAGTTTTTTTAGAAATGTGTTGAAAAAATCTTCTCTCCATTAAAAAAAGTCCAAATAGATTCCAAAATTCCAAAATATGAGTAATAACTGCTTTACACAAAAAAATCTTGTCATGTCAGACAATTTTGCAAAAAAATAAAAATAAATAAATAACAGGAAGTTATTTGCTTTCCTTTTCCAAACACAACCAATAAAAATGCTACTCTTTCAACCATTCAGCTCTCTCTCTCTCTCAATCTCTATCTCTCTCTCTCTCTCTCTCTCTCTCTCTCTCTCACACGCACACAGACACACATGTTTGTTTTTGTGAAAAGCGGGGACATTACATAGGTTTCCATTCATTTTATACTGTTCAAACCGTATATTATATTGCCCTCACCCCACCCCACCCCACCTCTAAACCCAACCATCACAGGAGACTGTGTGCAGCTTTACTCTCTGATTAAACTCATTCTGTAGGATTTATAAGCATTTTGAAAAATGAGGACGTCACCAATGTCCTCATATTTCACCTCCTTTTTGTAATACCTGTGTCATTCCCATGTCATTATACAGATTTGTGTCCTGATGTCACAAAAACACTCACACACACACACACACACACACACACACACACACACACACACACACACACACACACACACACACACACACACAACAACAACAACAACAACAACAACTTGCTAAACTGATTAGAGAAAACAGAAATAAAATGTAGCCAAGGGTAAATATATTTCAGTTTTCAAAAATGTAGCCCTGGGCACATATTCTCGATGAGCCTGGGTTGGATTTGTTTTAGAGGATTGGAACATCATGAGTAATTAATCACAACACTGTTATGTTGGGTAAACTAACCCTTTATTTATTTATTTATTTATTTATTTATTTATTTATTTATTTATTTATTTATTTATTTATGTATTTATGTATTTATTTATTTATTTATTTATTTATTTATTTATTTATTTGTTTATCTATCTATTTTATTATTTTTTTTAAACTAGCAATTAGTCTGTAGATTAAGGAAGATACATAAATGGTTTCCATTTTTAAAGTTCTATTATATGGTCCTCACTTTCAATAGGCAATACAATGTGAACTATAAGCATTTGTTTAACCCTCTCACATCTTGTTTATCTGGTTCCGCCTTATGTAAGAAGCATGTTTTTTTTTTTCTTTTATGGCCACAATGATCACACATACCAGTAGTAAAGCAAATTTAGCTGTATAACTGAAAAGTAAGACACTGAGTTCTATACTGCAAAACAAAAGCTTTACTGATATGAATAAATCAGATATTGCAAACAATAATGTCGATATTATGACAAAAATTCTTATTGGTCTATTTTATTAGAGATAAAATCTAATTAAATAAAATAAAAAAATCACTATTTGAGAATGACAGAGCTAGCACAGAGACAAATAACAATGGCTATCTGTGTTATACATTCCTTTTTCTCATGTGGGTATTTTGCTTCACTTTAATCCTGCTCCCTTACTGATAAGTGTTTGTCGTATAGGCATTTTCCTTGCATGTGATGTTCTTTGGTTAAATATTATTGATTCTTTCTTGTATTTTATTGAATTTAAACAATCATCTACAATGATAAAGACTGTGTTTTTATATTTAATGCTGGTAAAGAAACTGTAAGGAAAGCATGTAAGGCAAATACAAACATGTATTCTTTAGCATTTGTCTTCTAGTCTAACAGGTTTGCTGATATTGTGTTCACATTCTTTTATAGTTCTGCTAAACAAACCCATACTGGTAGCTTATTTAGACCAATTAGTAGGTTTTATACGTATAAAGAAAATGGTCACACCCACATACTGTGCTCTGCTATAGAAAGATCTGCCAAACAACAAACAGAAACTGGCAAGCAAGACAAGGGAATGGTAACAGCTAAAACAAAATACATTAACTTTTGCTTAATGGTAAACAAATATATAGCTTTTCAAAATTAATCATGCATGTTTTCCTTATACAGAGCCATGTTTACACTGGTACTATTCTCAGGTATGAAACACTTTTATTTTTACTCTTTCCTCATCTTGTTATTTTTGCTAATTAATAACTTTTTTTCTGCTTCGGTAGATTTGTACTCTTGCTCATCCTCACAAATGTGCTTATCTGAATACTCACTGTGACTTAACTTTCTTAAAATGATTTCAACTCTGATTTCCTGTTAAATTATAGTTTGTATGCTCATTGTCTACGCTGTCTATGGAGTTCAATTTAAGTCTAAACTTGAAGTTAAAGAAATCACTTGCTTTTTTTATTACTACATTTTGTTGACAGAATAAAAAACAACAACAACAAAAATATAGCTTGAACCAAAAATAATAGGCTACCTAGTAATGGAAAGCAGAGTTACTCAATACATTATCAACACATTTATCAAGCTACTGATCGAATGTAATTATTAAATGAACTGCACTTTAGTTGAACACATATCAGTCATCCAGATTAAATAGTCAACTGCTCTTGTTACAAATCTCTCGTTATCGTCTTGCTACATATAATTTTTGAAATTCCTAAAGTTTAGGAATGCTGTTAGATAAAAACATAATGATTAGGAATACATTTATTTATTTGTTACAGACAAATACGAATGTTATTTTTGTCTTATTTTTTTTCTACAATTTTTAGAATGATTAGCCCCCTGTATATTTTTGTCCCCAAAATCTGTTTAAGGGCGAAACGATTTTTAAGAACACATTTCTAACATAATAAATGTTTCTGTAGACAATCGGAAAAAAATATTGCTTAAGCAGGCTAATGATATTGACCTTAAAAGTGTTTTTAAAATATAAAATTATTATAAAAACAAACAAACAAGACTTTCTCTAGAAATTTTTGAGGAAATACTGTGAAAAAAATGTTTGCTCTATAAACATCTTTGGGAGATATTTGAAAAAAAAAGTAAAAAAAAAAACAGTTGTGCTAATAATTATCACTTCAACTGTATTACAGTTTTTTTCCAATTTTTTACACACATTTTCTGTAAGCAGGTCTCATATTGTCAGAACTCTACACACAAATCACAAAACACACACACATTGGGCAAAAGTCTAAAATTCTTATGCAAAATGAAACTCTATGTTTAAAACGATGCAATTTCTTCCCAAAATGGTATTTTGTTTTCAAATGACACACTCAAGCCATCACATGAATAGACATTTATAAGAACAGTTGAACACTGATAAGCTTAATGTAAAACACTATGACCATTCATCATAATGACTTACTGTCAGTCTTTTTTGTTCAGTGTTACACTTACTACAGACAGACAGTACATAGGCCTACAGAAGTGCACTGTAAAATATTTCAGAATATTGTTTTATACAAAACACACAAATACCAAATACATTTTACTGTATTTTCCCCACAAAAACTGTGTACACAGTGTTTGTCCCAACCAACACAAAGTTGCAGATAACGTGGTCTACATGTACCATCAACAGAAGTATTTACAGAACACAGTTACAGGGAAAAAAAAACAAGCCATGAAAAGCATCAACTGCTATAGGGGTATACGTGTGTGTGGATTTCGGTCATACACTTTCCATCTCCAGGCAGAAAAACAATTCCTCATAAGGATTGAGGAATGGTGAATATGGAGGGAGATAAACTACTAAAAATTGTGGGTGGGCAGAGAACCAGTTATGAACCAGATGAGCTCTGATTTCTAAATTCTGTGTGAAAGTTGTTTACTCATGTGATGAGTTAGTATGTAAAGTAAGGCAACTGACTTAACAATTGTGAATGACAGTGTGTTCCTTGTGAAAACAAAAGATTTTCTGCATGAAGATTGTGCAAAATGCAGAGAATTGTGTGTAGTGTTTTGAAAAAAGTGTGTTTTAAACCTGCAATTTGAGTGTAAAGCAGGAATTGTGCTTGTAGTTTAGCAGAATTGGTTCAGGGAGTTTGTGCATCAGTTACATGTAGAAGAAATTCTGTCTGTAGTACAATAAATTGTGTGTAAACAACTAAGAAAAACTGTAATACATTGATATCATATTAATTTTTATTACATTTTAACTTAGTTTGATATTGTTTTCATAAGTGTACATTTTCAAATCTCTTTGTACAAAACTTTAAACTGATCCCACTTGTAATACCAGTTGTCATTCTTTCAACACCTGATGTTATGATTATGTTAGTTGCAGATGTTTTCATTCTACACAATCATTGTTTCATACACAAGATCATTGTGATATGTGATGAGAACATTCAGTTTGATTACAAAAATGCAACAGTAAAACCGGTTTTCAACGTAGCACATTCATGTAGTAGCAAACAATACAGGGTACAGGTTTAAATTTCTCTCAGTACTGAATGAATGTAAAACAGTATACATGACCATCACAGCAAATGTTATGCTTCCGTTTAGGAAAAAAATGACAAATATTAAATGTGCTTTATGTATATATGCTAGAGATGGGAAGATTAATCGATATGTATCGATACGCGGTCATGCGCGTGCACGATGCGAGTGCATCGGTAGAGCAGCAGAGGATGAATGAAATTTTGGAAGCAAATCGAGATGCATCGATTTTTGCGAGATGCATCGGTTTTTCCAAGATACAGCTTATATTTTTAATATAGAATTTATTTTTTATTTATTAACAAGTGTTGTCAACCTGTTCTTGGCGCATAATTTAATCGACCTACATAAAGTATGCCTTAGCAACGGATTTGCGGATGTGTACACTTCAACCAGTGTATCAGGTGTGCGGATGAAGCTAGTGGAGCGCCCTCAGAAAGCGCGAGAAGCAAAACAAACATTTTATTCCCCACTGAGTTTTAAATCTAAAGTATGGCAACATTATGGATTTAAGGATGGACGACTTGACAGGACAGATGCAATTTGCAAAATGTGCCGCGCATATGTAAAATACGTGGACAGTACGAGTAATCTGAAATCTCACTTGAAGCGGCGCTACGGTGTTGTTGTGGAAGCATCTTCCAGTGTTCCTGCATCCCCGGCTTTCGCACTGCTTCAACTGTAGCTACCAGCTCCAAAAGTGGTGAGAAAAGCATTGCAAGTTTTTTTTCCATGCGCAACAGTTTTGTGCGCTCTACGCCAATAACGGATGTTATTGCATTGTTCATCATGGAGAACGAAGGTTTTAAACACCTCCTCCTGTTAATTTTTTATTTAATTATAATAATAATAATACTATTAATAATAATAATGATAAAAATGATGGGTGGCACGGTGGCACAGTGGGTAGCATGACCACCTCACAGCAAGAAGATTGCTGATTTGTTATATTTTTATTAGCCTGTTGTTTACAGTGACAGTGATGTTTCAAAGCAGCATAACACTGCTAGTTCACGACCTTAAGTTTTGAATATTCAGTGGCACAATATATCTTTGTAAAACTTGTTTTCATAGTTGAAAAGTTAAATCACAATTCTTGTTGTGAAATGCTAAACCTTTATGTTGAAAGAGTGCAAATATATATAATTTAATATATATGGCACTTATACATTCTTTTTATCTTGAAAATACTTAAATAATATGTGCTATAGGTTATAAAATGGCTCTCTGCTGTAAACTGACACTCTGGCTCTGAGAGAAAAGCCAGTTTGTAAAAAAAGTCTTGGTTTTACTTGGTTAATAAATAATCAAACTCATTCAATGGCACAGCATCCTCTTTCACATAATCTCATAAACTTGATTTAATTAGTTTAGTGCTGAATTATCGCATTGTATCGTGATATGGGTGTGAATCGTATCGTGTTGCATCGCAATGTCACAAATGTATCGCTAATATATCGGATCATATTCTTTGTATCGAGATGCGTATCGGATCGGCATTATAGCTTAGATGCCCAACCCTAATATATGCAGATATTTAGAGAACATGCGAAGTGAACATTCTGTACTTGTTTATCTGGAAAAAAGAAACAATTAGTGATTCTCTATTGAAAAGGTGTGTTCCGTGTTGGAATGTCTGTCTTTGTGTTGGTCTGTTTAATTCTGCCAACTGCAAGTTTACCAAATTATATTTCGGCACTGCCTCCATGTGCAAAAATGTGTGCAAAAATGTGACCTTCGCAGAACAGTAGCAACCTTCAAAATGAGACGCAGATTCAGAGTTATAAAGCTCGTGTGAGTTAGTTCTTTATTTGCAAACAACACAAATATTAACAATGTAAACATTACCTGAGCAGTGTACAGTGTAATGCTGGGGTCACACCAAATTCAGAACACCATGTCACTTGCTCTAGTTTTCTTGTAAAATGTCAGCTCAAGCCAACATTGTGCTTAAATTAAATTCTTTGAATTTCTGCTGAAGCTGTGATTGAGGTGAATTTAGCATGTTCATTTAAAATCCATTGCATAATCCACTTCATTCATGCAGAAATCAATCTGACCTGCTGCTGTGGATTCCGTGCATCCCTTCCCATCACCCCGTTCTTCACTTTCAGATCGTTTCCCCTGTTAGCATATGTAATATCCTCATGTGAATACTTAATTTAGCTTTTGGCTTGTTCCTGTTGGGGTCAACAAACTGTGTGTGCTCCAGTTTGAGGAGGGACCGGGTAATTAAAAAAACATTAATATTTTGAATTTGGACTGCAATTCCTTGTTCATTCCTTGGTCCTACACACAGCACCATAAACATATATACAACATGAAATGTTTTCAAATAAAATATTGAGTCATTTACATTTACTGTACAAGCAATAAAAAGTATTTTGTAGTTTTGAAAATTTACCAATTGCTTATGAAAATTGTGGCAAAGTAATATTTTAAAACTGTAATGGCCAGCTCTAAGTGCTGTAGTAGACGTCTTGCAGTCTCACTTTCTGCACTATGGGAAAGTGTCTTGTAAAGACATAACTAATCATATTTAACTGGCTGATTAGATCCTAACTCAATGCAGCTTTTGTATTTTGAACAGGTTTCTTTGCCCTCACATTGTGTGACCTTCAGTATGTGTTTGTGAATCAATCCAAGACCTGGGCAGAAGCTCAGAGATACTGTAGAGATAAATACACTGATCTGGCCACTATTGAAAATAAACAACAGACAATCCAGTTATTGGACACAGTGAATGATGATTCCATTGATTTAGCCTGGATTGGACTCTACGATGATCTGAACAGCTGGAAATGGACTCTGGAGGACAGTGATTTCTTCAAGGCAGGAGAGAAAGACTTCAGGAACTGGTATAATCCAGATCCATACAATTATGGGGCACAAAGCCTCTGTGTGTATGTGTACAATGGGATATGGTATCCAGCGAGTTGCTTTAATACATTGTATACTACTGTCTGTTATGATGGTGAGCTTATACATTAAAAATGGACAAGACAATTAACAAAACCGAAAGCAACCAAAACAACCTCTCTTTAATCTTGAATTTTTACCTTTCAGGAAGAGAAAATGCCAGTGCTACTTATGTTGTTATTTATCAGCATAAAAACTGGACTGAAGCTCAGAGTTACTGCAGAGAACATCACACAGACCTCATCAGTATCAGGAATGAAACTGAAAGCCAGAAGTTCGAGTATTTTATAAAAAGTTTTTCTTATTATGCTGTTTGGATTGGTCTGTACAAAACAAGATCTTGGTCAGATCAGAGCAACTCTTCATTTAGTTACTGGAGCTCAGGGCAACCAAATATAGCAGGATCCTGCACCGTGGTCTCATTTAGTGACTCTTGGAAATGGGCTGATGAAAATTGCAATTATGCATTTCCTTTTATTTGCTACAGTGGTGAGTAGATGTTTTAAAAAAAGGTTTGCCTAAAATTTATATTTTGATTCAAACCTGACTGCATTTCTATGATATCTTGAAGCAAGTTATACAGTTTAAAAAACAAAATTATTTTATTTAGTTGCACCAAATGTGAAAATAATCCATGACATCACTTATTGACTCAATGTGCTTACATCAATTTCAGGAAACATAGATATACTGTTGAATGCGGTCAGAAACATATGACACAATTGCAAAAAAAAAATATATATATTTTTTTACATTCTAACTGGCAAGAAATGATTTTATATGAAATATATATTAAAATGTCTGCCATTAAAATGTAGGTCACTGACCTATTTAACAACTTTTCATTGATCTTCATATCAACAAAAAATATGTTTTCTGGATCATCCCAAATAATTCTGAATAATGCAGTCAGTGGGTTTGACAAATGTGAAACATTCCTGAAATTCTAAATGTTATTATAGTAAAAAACAAAATACACTTTATTTTATTTTTATTTATTTTGCTGAGGAAATAATTAAAAATAAAAGTTTTTTTTTTTTTTTAAATAATAGTTGATGCTAATTATTTTGGATGGCGTTTTATTTAAAATACTAAATATCAAAAATATTAAGTGAATTTCGATATATAACCCTTGAATTGTTTTATCATTAGCAGGATTGGGATCATCTCGTCAGTATTACTTCATGAATCAGTTTTTGAGCTGGAATGAAGCTCAGAGATTCTGCAGACAGAATTACACTGATCTGGCCACCATTGATAACATGGAGGAAATGAACAGGCTGATTAACACAGTCAATGGCAGTTACAGTGGTTCAGCCTGGATTGGTCAGTATGATGATGTGAACAGCTGGAGATGGTCACTGGAAGACAATGATTTCTATCAGGAGGGAGAAAGAGATTACAGGAACTGGTATCATGAACCTGACAACACTGGTGGAAAAGAACTGTGTGTTTACATGAATTCTAATGGAAAATGGTATGACACATCATGTGATTACACACAGAAATTTGTTTGCTATGATGGTAAGGACACTTGATTTGTTAAGAAATCTTTTTTTTTTTCTTTTTTTTAAGCTAACATGCATATATTTATAAAATGTCATACCACAGGTAGAGAGAACGCTTCACAGAGATACATCACAATTTATGATTATAAAACCTGGACTGAGGCTCGTAGATACTGCAGAGATTATTACACAGATCTAGTGAATGTGAGAAATCTGACTGAAAACCAGAAGATTCTTGAAAGAACAGGTGGAGGAGTCTGGATCGGACTGTACAGAAATAGGATTTGGTCAAACAATCAGAATAGCACTTATCAAAACTGGAGGCCACAGATTTCTGGATCACAGGCACAACCAGACAATGGTGTTAATCAAGGTATCGAATATGGATATCAACATTGCACTGCAGTATCATTCAGATATTCAGGACAATGGACAGATGAGGTCTGTGTATCCAGCATGCCTTTCATCTGCTACAGCAGTAAGTTCACTTTCTTTGCTGGAAAACATTATTTGGTTGAAATAAGAACAACGTTTCATACCTATATGCAGCATAATAAACATTGTTTAATTTAGGATTTTTGTACATGACTGATGGATTTGATTTGAGTTATGTTGTGAATTATTATTTTTTTAAATATTCAAATATTCATCTGATTATTATAGTACAAAATCTCTAATCACAGTTGTGACAAACATTTGTTTAGATTTTTAATCATAATACAGAGCAGTAGAATGCTTGATCCTGACTGTCTTATGAACAAACTTAGATGTGTAAAACAAAGCTAAAGTAGTTTAAAGCAGGTCTTGATCACATTTCATAGCTCAACAATGTCAGTTGTTTTAAACTACAACAGTCAAAAATCAAAATACAGCAAAAGGACGAACATTTTGCTGTTTTAATTAATGAACTACAAATATAAAACAAATTACAGTGTATGTGGCATTAACTATACCATAAAGTCATGCAGAAAGTTCAAATCTCAATATTATCCAGTTTTTTTACAATAAAAATTAACAGGTGCTAATGTTGTCTTGCTCAACACACACATATCTGTTAAAATCTGAAAAGTAGTGGTTTCATGAACCTTTATAATCATCATCATTTTATCAGACCTCCAACATTTATATAATTCTGGTAGGTCACTAAGGTCTTCTGATCAGTTTATTCATATTTTATGGTCAATAAATGAAATGATAATTTTTTAATAATGTATACATTATTTCATATTTTGACAGAAAGTGAAGATGTACTCACATTGCCTACATTTGTCTAGTGACTAATAATGCATAGCTGTGGCATATAAAACATGTTAATTTGTATTTTGTTTAGTTTAAATATATGATTTGTTAGATTTATATAGATGTCCTTCGTTATTGAAATTAAAAAATTATATTATAAGCTATAAAATAAAGTAAAATGTTTATTCACCGCTTCAAATGTTGGTCATGTAAAATAAGCAGGCTAAAGCACTACTGTACACAAAGATGAACATCACTTTGGATGGCCTAAGTAATAGCACACTATTGATGCCAATAGAATAAAATATTACAGTAATTCTCCATATATTCTGGTATATATATATATATATATATATATATATATATATATATATATATATATATATATATATATATATATATATATATATATATATATATATAAGAAAAAGCTGTTGAAAACTATTAGGTACATTTGTCACGTTACTGATGCAAGGTGCTTCTGTCCCTGTTATCTTAGTTATTATTATAGGATTGTTAAAATTGTTAATAATTAAAGAACTTATAATTCATACAGCATCTGAAAAACATGGCTGTATTGTTTGCAATTAACAAAAATTACGTAAATGTAATGGGTTTCTTGTATTATATGAGATCATATCCACACAAATGCACAATGAGAAGGTCTTTATCTGCGTAATCAAACAAGTCTGGAAAACAAACGAGATTTAAGCAGGTTATTTGTGGATGAAAAATGTTAAACAAACAATAAAGACAACAACAAATTCATGTGAACTTTAAAAAATATATATATATTATTTTAAATTAAGATTTATTAAACCTGCAATTTCTTTAAAGTTGTTGCGCTTCTAATTTCAGTCACATGATAACGTAACATGGCGGATGAGGTACGATTCTATTCATACTCAACGAGATTTGGCTGTTGAGTGCCTACTCTTTTAGTTCTCGTTTAGTAAGTACTTATTGAAAAAGAGTACCTACTCATTGAGTATGTGGTTTCAAATGCAGCCCCTGTGTTTGTTCTGTCAGCATCGTGCTGCTTCATTCTTGGCGCCTTCGTCTAGTTAGTTTCAGTTTTGGTTGGCGCTGAGATGAAGCATGCGCGTTGCATATGTGTGATCGCAAGTTGGGTATCTTTTATTTATCGTGTGCTCGTGTCTTGTGTTCTCTTGTGTAGCACGTGGTTTCATGTTTACATCGTAACCACGTGTATCTTGTTTTATGTGAGCATGCAGTCAATGAGCTGTCTCGTTGGCTGCGTGTTCTAGTCCGGTTTGTATGTAAGCACATGGTTGTTCTTTTGTCTAGCGTCTTGTCCCACCCACCTTGTTATCATGTTTGTAATTATTATTTTCACCTGTCCGCCTGTCTGTTTATTGGTTTGTCTTTCCTATTTATTCTCCTAGTGTGCTCTGTTCTGTGCCGGGGTTCGTTCTTCGTACTTGGATTACTCAGTTGGATTTGGATATTGACGATTTGACACGATCCAGGATCGTTTCGTTCTTCAAAGCTGATCCGAGAGTTGTTGTCATGGCAACAGTTCTGCTAGGTCAACCCTGATCGGGAGCAGGTTCAATTCATATAAACATGATTAGATCGGCTCAGTTCAAGCAAAGATAATACAGAAAGTATGTTCCGAATTCTGATATTTTCTTACAGTAGTAGTTATATACACTTGGGAAAATGGTACATATTTTAAAACTATATATATAAAGTTATAGTCATTAATAAAATAAATAAAGTTATACATATTAATAAAATGTATGGAATCTGCACCCTCGAAATGAAAGTACAAAGACCGACACCTGGTGGTAAAAGGAGAAAACTTATTGCTATGAACTTTTTAGATCGCTTTAGTACAAATTGTGTATAATGAAATGCACAATATGTGACTTTTTTTTTAAGCAATAATACATTTATGCAGTCATAAACATGTTTTAATAGTTAATATGTCAGTGATTTGATGCTTCACAAAAGTTGCAGACACCTTTACCAATACGAAAATGCTTTTGTAAACAACCAGTTATTCTTTACACCGATTAAAAAACGGCTACTATAATAAAGAAAATCTTTTCTAAATGTAGAACTAACTACATTGATTTGCATTGAAATACATGATGAATACTCTTGTCTTGACACATGAAAGTGTAAAGCCTGCAGCTCACAACAAATGTGGAAGGTTATTGCGTGTCATATTTAACAAGCCGTTTACTGCTAATTTGATGTAATTTTGCTCACATGGATAATTGAATATTAATCAGATGATGTCATTACGCTTCTGTGCCGTCAGCCAATCATTGCATTGCTGATCATGATTTCGAGGATCAATAGATCTGTCCTTCACAACACACGCAGCGATCTCAGATCAGTTCATCCAGACATTCTAATCTGATTCGCGAACTTGTTTGAAGAACCAAATTAGCGAGAGATCAGTTATCAAGATTAAAAGACCCAGGATCTGCCAAATAATCTTAGATCATTTAAGCGAGGTACGAAGAACAGACCCCCGGTCTGTTGTTGATTGTTTCCTTTCTCTTTTGTATGATGTCTGTTGATATCTGTTCTACAACTGTGGTTTAAAGTAGTGTGTCATGCCAAGATCCAAATCAAGTCTTGTTGAGTGTGCAGTATAATGTTGTGTTTTTTCCCCACATGGGGAGATTTGATTTTTGTTTTTTGTTTTATTTTTTAATAAATCCTTCATTACCTGCATTTGAGTCCTCGCCTCCTCTCCATCCACCCCCACACCCTGACAGTTATCACTCCAAAACTCTGGACTGGGCTCTTCCCCCACGTCAGAGACGCTCCAACTTGATCTGTTTTTAAAAAGCTTATGAAACTCCATCTTTGTTCTTTAGCATTTGAGCCTTTTCAATGTTGAGGGGTTGGCCTTATGTTTTAATTGTTATGTATGTGATAGGTTTTATTTTAAATAGCATTGATTGTGTTCAGCATTTTGGGCAATGTTGTGTCATAAAAAATGTGCTAAAAAATAACTAACTAACTAACTTTAACAAAGTTGGACACCACAGTCTTGAAGTCATGAAGTCAAAGAGACAAGTTCTCACAAAGTTTTGATTTATTCAATAAGTTTAACATTTTTCTAATGCGAGAGTTTCCATATCAGAAACAAATATCAAATTTTAACACAGCTAGTTCTAATATCAGTTTGGTTTGTCCATGTTGGCAATCAACACCAATGCCAGTTTACCATGGTGTAATGGTACATCAGTGACAATGTGAAGGCAAATAATTTTTCTGTTCTGTGAAATAATTCCCAGGAATCTGCACACAATATTCATGCACTCGTCAGTATCACTTTGTATCTGAGTCTAAATCCTGGACTGAAGCTCAGAGATTCTGCAGACAGAATTACACTGATCTGGCCACCATTGATAACATGGAGGAAATGAAGAGGCTCATTAAAACAGTTCGTGGGACTTACTATGGCAAAGCTTGGATTGGACTGTATGATGATCTGAACAGCTGGAGATGGTCACTGAATAATACAACTTTACAGGGAGGATTTAAAAGCTGGTTTGTCCAGAAACCAGTTAACTCAGGCGGAAAGAGTCTGTGTGTGTACATGTCAAATAGCCAGGGTATATGGAGTGAAGCCCCTTGCTCATGGACACTTCCCTTTATTTGCTATGATGGTAAGAATTGATGTTGTACAAGTAATTTAAATGAAACCTTTATGATTTCATGAACAATGACAAACATAAATTGTTCCCCACAGGAACAGTGAATGCTACTACAAGTTATGTGTATGTTTACCAGTTTAAAAACTGGACTGAAGCTCAGAGTTACTGCAGAGAACATCACACAGACCTTGTCAGTATCAGGAATGAGATTGAGAACTACAGGGTTCTGGCATTAACTTCAAATTATTATTATACTTCTTGGATTGGACTGTACAGAAGCAGGTCTTGGTCAGATCAGAGCAACTCTTCATTCAGTAACTGGAGGTCAGGACAGCCAGATAATGCTGGAAACAGTGAATACTGCACTGCAGTGTCATTCAGTGACTCTGGTAACTGGACAGATGAAAACTGCAATACTGCCTTTCCTTTCATTTGTTACAGTGGTGAGTAGAAATCTAGCCTTAAAATAATATGACTCTGTTAAATACAAAGAGCAAATAACAAATGAGAATATGGTTTTGGTCCATGGCGATTGGGGGTGGGGGGAAGTAGTTGACCATGATTAGCTTACCCATTGGCTGATGATAAAAGTTTACCCTGACTAATTCATTTTACAAGCACATACTTATGAGCTGAATATAAACATATTTAGCAAATAATTTATTAACTAAAATTAAACAAGCATTTAAGATTTGTTTGTGGCATTATTTCATAAAGGCACATGCACAAGTGTGAATGGTCCACAAACTGCACCATCTTGTGCACTTCTCTGTTACAAAGACAAGAGTTGCATATTATAGCAAATGCAATAGTTTTAAACAGTGTCCTATGAATCAGGAGTGATTGTTCAGGAGACATTTTTTTTTCATATGTGTGGAGAAACAGCTAAATTAACAAAAGATATTGAAGAAAAAAATGATTTAACATACTGTACTATTAAGTTGTGTTTAAATATGACATCTTTGACATATTTTAGACATAAAATATTATTTACTACTTAAAATGCAATTTTAGGGCAGTGTTTATCATTTAGCATTTAACAATTAATTAACTTTTTATTTAATTAGATGCAAATAATCTACAGTATATTATGCCCACAATACTTCAAATAGAAGTTAAGGGGTGTAAATTAATTTCTAAGAATCTTTTTTTTTTTAGCATTACATCTACAATATTATAAAAATACATTTCCCCCATCTTGACAGTATTGGGATCATCCCGTCAGTATTACTTTGTGAATCAGTCTTTGAGCTGGACTCAAGCTCAGAGATTCTGCAGACAGAGTTACACTGATCTGGCCACCATTGATAACATGGAGGAAATGAACAGGCTGATTAACACAGTCAATGGCAGTTACAGTGGTTCAGCCTGGATTGGTCAGTATGATGATGTGAACAGCTGGAGATGGTCACTGGAAGACAATGATTTCTATCAGGAAGGAGAAAGAGATTACAGGAACTTTTATCATGAACCTGACAACAATTATGGGAATGAATTGTGTGTTTACATGAGTACTGATGGAAACTGGCATGACACATCATGTGAGAGGTATTACACACCTGTATGCTATGACGGTAAGACATTTAAAATATATATATTTTTATGTACCTATCAGTAAAACATTAATTGCTAAAGTCTCAACAAAAACGTTACACTGTAAAAAAAAAAAATCATAAATATTTTATAGTATTTTTTGTAATTTCAAATTATATTCAAAACTTATTAAAACGACAAACAATCTCTCTTAATTAACAGTTGAAAACAGATGAAAACAGACTTTCATTTTAGGTACTTTATCATTAAAGAAAAATTACTGACATTTTTGTTTTTTACAGGAAAATCACAGTATTATTTATACAGTATTTTTTTTTAGTTATTTTAAATTATATTCAAAAGTCCTTAAAAATTAATCTGTAAATTAACAGCTCGACTGTTGTATTATGTACTAGATCATTCCCGAGATGAAGAAAGTATGAAGGCAGTGTTTTTTAAATTCATGTAGGCTAGAAAATAATATGTTTTGTAATATTAATCCTTTATATTTATATCCTATATATATTTTAATTTTAATTTTTTATTTTAATTATGTAAAGATATTTACATGGCTTACACACTGTTTAATATACAGAAGATGTAGAGCAATGTGCACATACCTTTACATATGAAGAAGAATTAAAATATTAAGGAAATAAATAGGATATAATAAGGATATATATAGGATATAAATATAAAGAATTACAATATTACAAAACATATTATTTTCTAGCCTACATAAATATAAAAACCACTGCCTTCATCTTCATCTCGATAGGCCTATTCAGTTTATTCATAACAATTTGTTTTTGTATAATGTTATCATTATTATCAGTATTATTTATTATATCCATATTTATATTTTTATATCAGTACATTTAATATATCATATTTATGTCAGGTTTTAGACCATATGGGGCACAGCATGTGTTTTAGGATATAACTCAGGTTTTTAAACACACTTCGTTAATATTGTTCATTTATTCATTTGCTGGAAATTAGAAATGAATTTTAGAAATAGATTTGAAACAAATCTTTGTGCTTAACAAACGAAATTAATTATTTATAGGCTAATGGATGTCTGTGCATACAACACATTTCCTTATCCATGAGAGTGAAAGTGAAAGTAAATAATGAGGAGGCTTATTTCTCATTTTCACGCTGTAGATGCTCTGGTTAACTGTTTTCTTGCTAGTGAAACGCTCAGTTTTTTTTCACTTACAAATCATGTAAATAGCAAATGCACCATGGCGCGACGCAACTGACTCTTAAAAGGAATGGAGGATGAGACTCTGATTGTTTTTTCTCAAAACACACCTATAACTCATAATGAAAATAAACAACTTTTTTAGACCATGCGCCATGGCGAAAAGTGGATTTTTCTGTCCTTAAATTAGCAAAAGTGGATTCCGACACACCATTAAAGCATTTGCGCCCCAAGCTTTGGGCTTTTGCATGGATCGTCAAAATAGAGCCCTTAGTGTGTAACTTTATCGAATAGATTTGATCGTAATAATCTAATAAAAGTCTGTAAAATGCCAGTGTTTCTTTGTAAAACTCTTAGTGTGTAACTTTATTGAACGGATTTGATCGCAATAATCTAGGAAAAGTCTGTAAAATAACAGTGTTTTCTTCTGTAAACTTTTAATGAAAATATCTGTAGATTTATAATTTTTTGCACTTTATTTAAACAAATAAATTTTACCGTAATTTTACTGTTTTTGTTTGGCAGCCGTAGCATCCAGTTTTACAGTGTACAGTGAGGGTTGTTGTGAGATCTTCAGAATATATCTTGGCTTGGATGGGTTGGATCAAAATAGCAACCATAAAATTAAAATATAAATGTATTGTAGTTGTACTGGACACATTTAAAATGTGGATGACAGACAAGGTAACAAATAACATGACATTGAATTTATGTTTCTGTCCTAGGTAGAGAAAATGCCACTCAGAAGTATATTGTGGTAAACACAGGTATGCCGTGGACTTCAGCTCAGAGCTACTGTAGAGCGACATACACAGACCTGGCCAGTGTGAGGAATGAGACAGAGTGGCAACAAATACTGAGCATTACACGTTATAGCTATTATGGCTATTATTCTGGATATAACATGTGGATTGGTTTGTACAGAAACAGACTGTGGTCAGATCAGAGCAGCTCTTCCTTCACATATTGGCTGCCACAGATTCAAGGTGATGTTGCACAACCAGATAATGGTGTAAATGTCCCAGGAGAACAGGGAGCTCAACACTGTACAACTGTGTCTTTAAAATACTTTGCTCAGTGGACAGATGAGAGATGTTTTGCCACTTTGCCATTCTTCTGTTACAGCGGTGAGAAAATAAACCTTCTATTAGTAAATAAAATTATAAACATCATGTTATTACACAGAAAAGAGTAACATTTGCTCATTAAGCTAACATAATCTTTCTGTTTGCTTTGTGGTGATCCTGATGACCATCATATGAACCCACATTGGCAGATGTGTACGGTATGTTTGTATAGTTTTGCTAATTTTTCCTGTTTTCAATACATAATGACTGTTAATCAGCTAAGAAATTCAACTGCACTGATATGTTACTAAAATGTTACTGATTAGTGATGGGAATGCGAGTGGAAGTTACAAGTCTGGATAATTTGTCAAAGGCAAAGATTGAGCAAGAGGTGATTATACAGGTAAGACACTTGACAGTATTTATGAATTAATCAATAATACTTTGAATATTGTATGTAAAAGATTAATACCACATATACTTTTTATATAAACATTTCCTGGTAAATTTGCTCAAGACAACTGTGTAATAAATACTAAATCAGTGACATTTAAATGATGAAAGGGGAAACAAAGAGATGTTTGTCATAAGGTGTATATATTTTCAGTTACAAGAGGAGCTGATGAAGCTTGGAGTTCCCAGCAATGTCACCATGCATCTGAGAAACTATTATAAGACCAAACCCTGATGAAGGACGACAGCGCTTTACTGTTTCCACATTTTAGAGTTTTAGACTCAGTTCACTTGCATATAATATAACTGTATTCACTTCACTTTTATAAATGAATTAGCTTAATCATCATAATAATCTTATCTTAAAAATACCCATAATTAACAGGTTCTGTATTTAGTGAGTCAGTTCTTTTGCCATTTATTTACAGTTATCAGTTGCATTATGGGACTTTTATCTCTGCTTTGTCAACTTTTGGTGTTGAAAAATCAACTCTACTGTAGAACAAAGTGATTTTAATTGGCATTTTAGTAGTCTGAAAATATGTAACATAAATCAAATATTATATAGACTATATTAAGTTTATATCAATATTATAAAGAGTACTGGCAGTGAATTGCTAGGTTTATTTGTACATAATTTACAACAACAACATAGGAAATATACCACTTTAAACTATTAAAAATGATAATAAAAGACAATTTTTCCAACTGTTCAACATCAAAATTTGAAAAATGCTATTTGAATGCATAAATTAATTAGGAAAAAATATATAAATCATAAAATATGGATCACCCTTAATTTGCAGACTTTTTTACAATGTATCTTTTTCTTATAATAAAATATATCATTCTAATTATCGCTTTAAAGGACTAATAAGTAAAGTGTTTCATATCAAAATTGATTGAGCTTGAATTTAATGATTGGGTTTATGGATGATATATAGTTTGATCAATAGCTGGTAATGGGAAGGTATGTAAGATGAAACAATATTTACGATAAATCGGTATCATGATGGCATTTATATATTGGTATATATATTGGTGCTTGTTTTGAAATTGTTTTGTTTTTAATATACAGAGGGAAAACTTATGTGTGTAAAATAAATTGAAATAAACTGTAAAGTTTTAAAAGGAAGTGGTGGTTGTTTTGCCTTACAGTACATTGGAGTACAGTACAAACAAAAAAATATCTTGTCACATACTATAAGCTGCTGAACCCGTTTTAAAGGCATATCCTTCCTGAGAAACAACAATGGTGAATATCTATACCAACTGACATAGCTCATTCAATGTCATGTGTTACAATATGACATCTTTGCATTTAGAATATACAAACATTTCATTTAATTTAACATTTCATTCAAGTTTTTAGTTCACTTTAAGCCATTGAAAAGTTTATTTTGTGAGCACACAGAAACTAAAATAATGATTTAATCAGCAGTTTCCCCTACTCATTGTCAGTATAGGGGCACATTCATGTTATGCTTGGCAGCACCTCTGACGTATTAAAGTACCTCATGCACGGGCATCCGGATGAACATGACACTCAGAAGTGGACTGGGACATAGGCCAGAAAATCCTGCACCCACTCTGGGCGTCCTTTGGTAAATATTCTATCAGGGATTTTTAGGATTTGGCATATAGACGAGTATAAAGAGTGAGACTCTTCACAGTATGTGAGCCATACTGCATTCTGGCTTTGCTGAAGTAGATAAGAGCTTGTTTTAGGAATTTCTGTGGATTATAGTGAAAGAGGCAAGATCCTTGGACTGAGGCCATGCAAAATAATAAAAAGCTTTGGTAATACTATTACACACTATCAATCATTTATTAAGCACTAGCTATTTGTTAGTTCATTATTTGTTAGGCATTAACTCTACATTAATAGACGTTAAGCAGTTTATAAATACAGCTACAAATGATGTATTCTTGACAGCAAATGTACTGCATCCCATGTGATAACACTTTATAATAACTACACATTATAAACCATTTATTAGGCATTAGCAATTAGTGAATTTATTATCTGTTAAGCATTAACTCTACATTAATAAACGTTAGTAAGCAGTTTATAACTGCAGCTACAAATGCATGAATCATTGACTTCCAACCACATTTATAATGTGCTTAATAATTGTACTTTCATACTTAGTTAATGATTTATTTTTCATTAATAAATTAAGTATTGCATTATTTACAAACCAGTTATTTAAGCATAGTTGGTTGTTTTTTTTATGGTTGTTTTTGGATAACTCAGAATGAGTTAGTAAATTATTAATAAACAATTCAAATTAACATTTATAATTCTTATTGTTCAGGCATATACTAATAGTTATTGTTTGTGTTAATAAATGCTTTAATAACTCAACTTCATGCAGTTTTGTGACCTAATCTAAGGTGAGGACTATTTATGCTGTATGAATCCCTTATAAATGACAATTAAAAAGTTAGTTAAATTCTTAACAGGAAAAAAGAACATAAATCTCGCTCCTCCATACCTTACTAATCTTGTTCATATCTTGTTCATTAGACTCTCTTTCACAATTTAAGTCCAAACTCAAAACACATCTGTTTAGAACAGCCTATTCTCTTTGACCTGATTGCATTTTTAAAGTTTGTATTGCTTTATATTGTTTTAATTGTGTTTTTATTTGAATTGATTGTTTTAGCTGTCCTGTACAGTGACCTTGAGTGTCATGAAAGGCGCCTTTAAATAAAATGCATTATTATTATTATTATTATTATTATTATAAACAAAATTATTTATTACTATTGGTTTGAAGATACACAAATGAAAATGTACTTCAAATGAAAAATTCATATTTGCAAGCTTATCTAAAAAATACTGTACAGTTTAAACATTGCATGTTATTATATTGTTAAATTATTATATTGTTGTTGCTTTGATCAATTTTTATGTTATATTTTGAGTCACTCCTGTTATTCTGCAATGTTTAAACTTTAGTCCTCACTTTAGATTAGGTCACAAAACTGCATGAATTAGAGATAATAAAGCATTTATTAACATACATAGTAATATATACCTGAATAATAAGACATATAAACGTTGATTTCAATAGTTTATTAATCATTTACTAACTCATTCTAAATTATCTTAAAAACCACCAAATACTCTTAAATAGAAATGGTTTGTAAATAATGCAATACTTAATTTAGTAATGAAAAATAAATCATTAACAAAGTATGAAAGTACAATCATTAAGCACATTATAAATGTGGCTGTAAGTCAAGAATACAGCATTTATAGCTCCAATTATAAACTGCTTACTAATGCTTAATAATGTAGAGTTAATGCTGAATGAGTTCACTAGATACTAATGCTTAATAAATGATTCATAGTTATAATAAAGTGTTGCCAAAAGGGTAGTGGTAGTTTTTTCATGTGTGTGTTCTACTTTACTTTAACAGCGCTACCCTTATAAGTGTTTGTCCTGCTTAATTGTGTCGATGTTTCCCTTGACTAAATGGTGTTCCTGGTTAAGGATTATTGATCCTTTCTTGTATTTTATTGTATTTAATTCATCATCTAAAATGACAAAGATCATGTTTTTATATTTAATGCTGATAAAGAAAATAAATGGAAAGCTGACAAACAGAAATAAAACATGTATTCTTTAGCATTTATCTCACTTAATCACTTTATACTTACAGAAGTAGTCTAACAGGTTTGCTCATATTTCATTCACATACAACAAACCCATACTGATAGCTTATTTACGCCAATTAGCAGGTTTAATTAGTTTAAAGAAAATGGTCACACCCACACTGTAAACGATTTCTTGTTAAATTAACAGTAAGTTACTGGCAACAATTATCCAGTAGCTGCTGTATTTCATAAAACAGTAACATTATTGTAATACTAATTACATTAGTATTACATTTACTGTAAAATGTAATACATCATTTTACTGTTGTTGATTTTTACTGTAACACTAATTACAGTAGTGGTGCACATACTGCAAAACTGAAAACAGTATTTTATTGTACATTTTTACCATGAAGAACTACGGTATTTTAACGTTACTTTCATTATTACTGTATAGTATTTTACAGTTATTAAATGTTATTTTATTATATTTAATAGTGCTACTTTATAATGGGTAAAAATTTTTCAAAAATTGCACAAGTGTTATTTTAACTGTTCAAGACGTACAAGAAAAATAAAGAAACTGAAACTTTAACTTCACAATAAAGGTTTATTGTGTAAACCATGCTAAAACAGTAGCAATTATTCAATAAAACAGAGCAACAGAACACTAATAAACAATTGATCATTAAAACCAGTCAACAATTAATGCATCAAAAATTATTACAATTTTAAAAACAGGTGAAAATACTGCTACAAGACAGGAAATGATGAAGGCCAAATGATGTGGAAAGGGACAGTGAAAAAGGGCAGCAGCATGATGATGATCCTGCAAAAATGACAAGCAAAATCAATCACTGAAGTAAAAACTAATTATCCCTCAAACCATTTAATTCATTCAGAAACGAAACACTGCACTGCAGTTTATATATACATATATATATATATATATATATATATATATATATATATATATATATATATATATATATATATATATATATATATATAAAACAGTTTTTTAATTGTTTTTGTTGGTGAAATACAGTTTGTTGTCAATTCACAATTACACTAACGTTAATGGGGAAAAGATCAGCGGGCATTGTTCAATATGCAGCAGTGATGGCATGTAAGCGAGACAAATAAACATTTTATCGAGTCATTTCATACAATTTATTTATTGATTTATTTTTTATACGAACACATCTCCAGTGACATTTCCTCAAACTAAATCATCATAACGTTACTGTGCACAGCATCAGTAAAATGTTGAGAATAATTTAAATACTTAATTTTTTAAAACAGTCACTGCTGATTACAAACTAACATTAAAGCTAAGCTTACAGAAATCCTGTATGCATGACAATATAAAGATGTATTACTCACTGATGTCGAAGCACTTCCAGGTCATCAGAGATGTAGACAGGACAGAATATGTGCTATCAAATGAGCTCTTGTGCAGCCTTTGTTGGACATCCAGGTAGTATGTTCACCCACACTGTAAGAAACAAAAACAGAAACAATTTATTAAAATGTGAGGGATAGTAAACATGTTTGGTCTACAGAGAGAAGAAAATGTTTACTTTAAGCATTGATCCCAATGAATCTATTTCTCAACTACATTTAACCTTATCACGGAAACAGCATTTTTGAGCTTTCAGACCAGGGGTGCTCAACCTTGTTTGCTTTAAATTAGAATTAAAACAATAAATCTCTATGTCAAATAAAATACTTCAGATCTAAATAAAGCAGGTGTTTTTACCTAAAGGTTCCTTCCCTCCAGTTAGTTTGGCTGCAAATCCCTCCACATCTGTGCTTTATTCGGTTCTTGTCTTAAGAGTAAATGGTGTCGCATTCCAGGTTCATCACAATCTGGGCTAGAAGGACAATATGACAAAAGACAAGACACATATAAATAAAAGTCTCAGAATAAAATATTTAAAGGAATAGTTTACTATTTTGCCACTATTTACTCCACGTGTTTTAAACTAGTTTGAATTTCTGTTAAACACTAAAGCAGATATTTTGAAGAATGTTAGTAACCAGTAACTATTGACATCCATATTTAAACCAAATTTCTTTAAAAAATACGAGTTTGTGTTCAACGGAACAAAATAAATATATAACTATTTTGAAACAAGTGGAGGATGCCAAAGATGCTATTATTTTCATTTTTGGGTGAACTGTCCCTTCAATTCAAGTGTCAAGCACTAGTTATAAAAACTGATGTGTCGCTTGAGGAAAACTAAATCAAGTACCTTCTGTGAACAAGCAGAATCATTATGCCATTGTATTCAGTGATTCTCTTTTACATTTTCCCACTATAAAACGATAGCTTCAACATGCAATCCATGTTAAAACAAAAATGAATAGCATAAAATAACATATTGAACTAAACTTACAGTTTCCAGTTCCATACGCCCAGTAAAATTGCTAATAAACAAAGACTGGTGTTTTAACACCAGATTTTTTTTATCTTAGGAACTGCTGGAAGAAGAAAAAGAGGTTTTACATGAAACTCCTCACAACAAATCTGTGAACAACTTGACATTTCAAAATCTAATCAAAATGAGGAAGACATCAACATTACCTTGAATAATCAAGTGAGGAGTGATTGGTAGCATCAGTTTTTTAACATCAATTACTGTAGCTGAAAAACAGATAAATATAATAAGAGTAAAATAAGACTTAACATTAATTAATCTAAATCTATGGTACAACGATACCAATCTGTATGGGGTTAAAATACATTTGTACACAAATCATTCACTGACCCCATCAATTTCTCTTAGAATAGGATATATATATATATATATATATATATATATATATATATATATATATATATATATATATATATATATATATATATATATAGTGATAATGACTTTGGCTTATATCTGTGTACTCAGAACGTACACTCACCTCAGGTACACCTGAACACCAAAAATTAAATGTACAATTAATGACACACTATACATCAAGCTCATTAACATTATTGAGAAATAGACAATAAATATGTATTTTGTAAATATTAACCTTAGCTTAAAACAATTCCACTGCATTTAATTTTTAGCTTCATTTAATAAAAGTTAAGACTCATTTCATTATGAGTTTAGTTTAACTTAAATAACTAACTTACAGTTGAAAAATGTTACCATAATGATAGCTTAGTCAAAATGATTATGTGAAGACCAGAGCTTACCTTAACGGTAACGTTAAACGTTTAACTTTTCATGGTGACTTCGCCTTCATTTCAGTGTTGTGCTGAAATAGGGAATTCATTAATGCAGTTACAATAAGTTAAAGTTATGTTTTTTCAGGTAACTTAACGTATGGTCAAAAACTTACTCAAGATAAACTCACTGTATCTAATACCTCGCAAACACTACAATGACCACCTGGCGTCTGTTATTTCTTGTTTAAAATACCATTTGTTAACGGATAGCGTGACATAACATAAGAACCTACAACTAATGTCACTTAGTTAATTCTTTTAAATTACACACACAATACACAGAAATACATACAAAACAATCCTTTAACGGACGGAATTTGACTTTAAAACACTTACCGAGGATGAATTCGCTGGATGAAAGACGACAGGTGAATTTCAAATTAGGAGAGCCGTTGCCTGCATGTCGAGTCGTGTCCGTTCGGTTCTATGAAACGGCTCCTTAGTGAACAGTAAAGAATCGAATCCGCCTAAAATTGATTCCTTTTTGTATATGATTCATTACTATTTCGTTATCCTGCTTGGCCACACGCATTTATACACTAATTATACACTAATTGCATATTGCTGAATGTGCTTGTGAACACGTGTGATCAAATAGTTCCCGAGCAAACGGTTCAATTCGGTTCAATACGAGGCGCTCGAGTGCTGAACCGAACCAGTGCAAACGTGATATTGATTACAATATAGTAACATTGTTTTTTATTCACTTTACCAGCGAGATTATTACATATATCTGACCTTGACAATAAGAAATAAAGTTCGTTTGAAGTGTTTTGAGAATTAATATTTTTCTTGTTTTTCTCCCAGAATTCATTTCACATCAACAAGCAAATGGTAATGGCGGATGAGAAAGCCCAGCTAATATTATAAATATTGCGTTTAATATGTCACGAAATGAAATTTTAACAGTGTTTCATGCGAGAATGTAGTTCTTACAAACTCAAATCTGTGGTTTATTTATAGATATCATTTGTAAATTTTAAGCGTGCTTTGCCGATAGCGGAGATTCGGACCTCCAGGGTGTCCATCATCACTCATGTGTCCGGCGAAACGAGGTTATAATCGGCTAGACATGTGAGACTTGCCCTGGTCTTAGATGGCTCTATAATGAATGTGTTATGAAATTTAGTTTTAACCGTTTTTCATGCGGGAATGTAGTTGTTTTAAACTCAAGTCTGTGGTTTATTTATAGAGATGGTGCGTATTTTAAAATATTGTTTTGAAAATGTGGAGATCTGTGACCTCCATGGTGATGACGGGTGCCCTAACCTCATGAATCCGTCTAAAGCAGGCTGGTCATTTTGACATTTAAGCTGACTTTGGTTTCATGAATGAATTACTTTTGTTCCAGTTTACGTTTTGGTTAAGCACAAAGTTATGTTGATTAAAAATGATTTAATATTTTCATGCTAACCTTATAAAATTAAGGTGCAGTACATCCAAAAATGGAAAACCAGGGGACAGTTTCATGCACTGAACAGTCTGAAGAAACTGGTTAGTTTATTTTTCTTCACAAAATACTTTGTCAAAAAATAAAATAAACATAATAATAATAATATAAAGTGTGTGTAGAGTTTTTCATGGTCATTTGCAGTACTGTATTTAGATGCACAGTAACTGATTTTTTCCCAAAATTCATTATAAAATCTGCAGTAGCATACTGTTAATCATGTTCACAGTATGGAAATGTTGAGAATACATTATCATGCTGTGAAAACAGCAATATATACAGTAACACACTGTGCACAGCTTATACAGTAAACAACTGTTGAGAAATGCAGTATAATACTGTGAAAACAACAGAAATCGTTTACAGTGCACATATTGTGCTCTGCTATGAAAAGATCTGCCAAAAGACAAACAGAAACTGGCGAGCAAGACAAGGGAATGGTAAACACAAAAACAAAAAACTATAAAATTTGCTTAATTGTAAACAAATGTATAGTTTTTTTCACAATTAATCATGCATATTTTCCTCATGCAGAACCATGTTTACACTGGTGCTATTCTCAGGTATGGAACACTTTTATTTTTACTCTTTCCCCACCTTGCTTTTTTTGCTAATTAATATCTTGCTTCAGTAGATTTGTACTCTTGCTCATCATCACAAATATATATATATATATATATATATATATATATATATATATATATATATATATATATATATATATATATATATATATATATAGCTTGAACCAAAAATAATGAACTACCTAATTATGGAAGGCAGAGTTACTGAATACATTATCAACACTACTGATCTTTATCAAACTACTGATCGAGCTATTTGTCAAGCTACTGATCAAATGAAATAAATATAAAATGATATAAAATGAACTGCACTTTAGTTGGACACATATCAGTCATCCACATTACATGCTCATTTAGTCTTTTTACATAGATTTAAACATTTAAATGAACAGAGGGTGAGTGAATTTTTATCATCTTGCAACATATAGAATTTTAAATTCCTGAAGGTTAGGAATGTTTTTAAGTAAAAACATAATGATTGAGAATACATTTATTAATTTATTATAGACAAATAAGAATGTTATTTTTGTCCTTATAATTATACTCATATTTTGATACATATTAAAACAATGATATCCAATTACTGGCAGCTACTAGAAAAAATGATATCTTTATTGCGTTTTTAAATTGGTTTGATTTTATTTTCATAAGTAAAGTACATTTTCAAATCTCTTAGTACAAAACATTAAACTGATCCCACTTGTAATACCAGTTGTCATTCTTTAAAACCACCATTATATTAGAGTTGCACATATTGTATTTTCATTCCGAACACAAGATCATTGTGATACTGTATGGGTTGAGAACATTAGGTTTAATGACCAAAACACAACAGTCATATATTTTTTCAACAATCATCTCACTCAGTAGCTAACAATACAAGGTACAGGTTTTAAATCTCTCTCTGCGCTGAATAAATATAAAAATGTACACACAACCATCACAGCCAATGTCACACTTTTGTTTAGAAAAAACTAAAAAAGCGTTATTAAATGTGCTTTATGTATGTTGTTTTTACTCTTCTAAAGCATAAAATTACCATAATATGTTTGCAGATATTCAAGGAACACGCTAAGTTAACATTCTGTACTTGTTTATTTGGAAAACAATAATACGGTTAGTCATTCTCTATTAAAAAGGTGTGTTCCATGTAGGAATGTCGTACCATCATGACTATGCAGAGTGCACTGCCAAGCACATGAAAAGTGTAAAAGAACTCTAAACACCTTAAGATATAATGGACCTTTCAGTAAAAGGAAAACATCCTAAGATGGTCACAGTCAAACTTAGATGTGGGGGGAGAAAAACTGTATAAAGGGCAGGCCCGGATTAAGAATTCAGTGGCCCCTTGGCACAATGTCTTGTAGGCCCCCTACCTAGCCATACCCCTGTTGCTGAATATAAAAAAAGAGATTAATTTCATATTTTTAAAATAAAATTAATCTATAATGTATTGCCTGCATTTTTAAAATGAATGATATACAGTACATATATTTCTAGTCTACAAAATTTTGACTTATTTTTAAAGCATTTAAAGCACTTTGAAAAAAAATGCTAATACCTTTAGTGAAAATTAATGGATTTTAATATACTTGTTCAAGTTCACTACAGCAGTACTAAAAATGAATATTTAAGGGTGTTTTAAATATATAACTTCTACAAACTTATAATGCAAATGATTTAGATATAACACTTCCACAATTCAGTTCTATGAATATGAGTCCTCCATAATACACACACTTAATAATGATTTCTACTTGTCTTCCTCGTGATGAAGACTAGGCAAAATGTGATATGTAGTGGGGGGGAAAAGAAGAATATGTTTGTCAGGTGCTATATTCGAACGGGGTTCATGATTGATCGCGTCAAAAGAAGGTGCCATGTGCTCTACGAGCTACGCCACTCACTCTGCTGTCTGTTGCGTTCTTTAGTTATGTATGTTGTCTCTGTCAATCAAATGGTGATGAGCGTGAATTGCTTAACTAGCTTATTCCAATGAAGTGCGCTATTTGCACTTAGCTTAAAGAGACACTTCAGAATCTGCATTTCCCCCCCCGCGCAGGGGCCCTAAGTTGCACTGGCCCCTGGGCCTGTGCCCATAATGCCTGTTGGGTTATCTGGCCCTCATAAAGAGTGCACAGAACACAGACACTTCAGATTGTTTGGGAAAAAGGTTTCAGATTGTTCTGAAAGGCTGCTTTCAAACATATCAGCTTTATTATGTAAAATAAAGTCTATCTCTTGTTATTGAAAATCAAATCATTATCAAAATCATTAAAATTAATTAATGATAAGGCCGGAAATATGAGTGTAGTTCATTTCAGTTTGAAGGCTGCCTCAATATACACAAGGGGCAGCCAAAATCAAAAATGAGAAGCAGATTCAGAGTTATAAAGTTCACATGATGAAAACTAAATTCTACACACTGCACCATTAAAAAAAATATACATCATGAAAAGATTATCAAATAACACATCAAGTCATTAACATATGAAAGCAAAATATATATATATTTTGTGATTATGTCTATTTCATAACATGCTTGAAAATACACTGCAATGTATGAATAACTGCACTTTTAATGATCTGAAATAAATTTTAAGAGTTTAAACCAATTGCTTTCGAAAATTAAGTCAAAACAATTAAATAAAACTACAAAGGTTAGCTCTCTGTGTTGTAGAAGAATCAAATTTTTGCAGCCAGACATTCCGCACATCCGAAAGTGTCTTGTCGTCAGAAAATAACTAATAAGATTTGATTTGCTGATCCTGATTCATCGCAGATTTTGTATTTTAAACAGGTTTTATTACTTTCACCTTGAGTGTTCCTCATCAGTATGTGTTTTTGAATGAATCCAAGACCTGGGCAGAAGCTCAGAGATACTGTAGAGATAAATACACTGATCTGGCCACCATTGAAAATGAACAACAGACAATCCAGTTACTAGACAAAGTAAATGATGATTCCATTGATTTGGCCTGGATTGGACTCTATGATGATCTGAACAGCTGGAAATGGACTCTGGAGGACAGTGATTTCTTTAAGGCCGAAGAGAAACACTTCAGGAACTGGAAAAATCCAGAACCATACAGTTATGGGGCACAAAGTCTGTGTGTGTTTATGAAAGATGGGATATGGAAAACAGAGGTTTGCTCTACAAAATATGATCAAACTGTCTGCTATGATGGTAAGTTTATGCATTAAAATCTACAAGACAATTAACAAAACTGAAAGCAACCAAAACAACCTCAGTATTAATATGATATTTTTACCTTTCAGGAAGAGAAAATGCCAGTGCTACTTATGTTGTCATTTACCAGAATAAAAACTGGACTGAAGCTCAGAGTTACTGCAGGGAACATCACACAGACCTCATCAGTATCAGGAATGAAACTGAAAACCAGAAGATCAATTATTTTTAAAAAAGTTTTTCTTATATTGCTGTTTGGATTGGTCTGTACAAAACAAGATCTTGGTCAGATCTGAGCAACTCTTCATTTAGTTACTGAAGCTCAGGGCAACCAAATATAGCAGGATCCTGCACCTTGGTCTCATTTAGTGTCTCTTGGCAATGGACTGATGAAAACTGCAATTATGCATTTCCTCTTATTTGCTACAGTGGTGAGTGGATCTTAAAAATAGTGTTTGCCAAAAAATGTATACTTTGTAATCACTGACTCACCCCCATGTCAGTCCTGGATGCATTTCTAAGATAGTTTGAAGCAAGTTATACAGTTTAAGAATAATACGATTTGTTTATTTATTCGGTTGCACTATTCCTTTATCTGGCATAATAACTCATGACATCACTTATTGACTTAATGTGCTTACACCAATTTCAGAAAACATACTGTTTAATAGGGTCAGAATCTGAGACAACATATGACATCTGGAATTTAAAGTGTATTTTTTTCTGACATTCTAACTGACAAGAAATGCTTTTATGTGAAATATATGAAATTAAAATGTAGGTCACTGAACAATTACACAACTTTTCATTGACCTTCATATGAACTCTTTTGAACAAAAATAAGTTTTGGATTGTCTCAAACTATGTTGAAGAATGCAATCAGTGGGTTTGACAAATGTGAGACATTCCCTGAAATTCCTGAAATTCGAATGCTACTATTGTAAAAAGCAAAAGCTACTTTATTTTTAAATAATTAATGCTAACAATACATTTAAAAATAATAGTAATTTTGGGAATGTCTAATTTATAATTGTTTTGGATGATGTTTTATTTACAAGATTAATTCACAAAAAAAATATTGAGGGTATTTTGATACATAAAACTTGAATTGTTTTATCATTGACAGTATTGGAATCATCTTGGCAATATCACTTCGTGAATCAGTCTTTGAACTGGACTGAAGCTCAGAGATTCTGCAGACAGAATTACACTGATCTGGCCACCATTGATAACATGGAGGAAATGAACAGGCTGATTAACACAGTCAACAGCAGTTACAATGGTTCAGCCTGGATTGGTCAGTATGATGATGTGAACAGCTGGAGATGGTCACTGGAAGACAATGATTTCTATCAGGAAGGAGAAAGAGATTACAGGAACTGGTATCATGAAGCAGCCAGCAGTTATGGGAATGATTTTTGTGCTTACATGGATTTTAATGGAGACTGGTATGACACATTATGTGAGAAGAAATACATACCTGTCTGCTATGATGGTGAGACATAAAATTTATTTTTTGAAAATGATTTCTTTTTGAATATTTTTAAATGTACATAAGAAGTTTTCTTTTAGTTAAACATTAATTGTAATTGTAATGAATTTAAAGTTAAAGAATCAACAAACCAAACAGTAAGAGTTGTGGTAAGATCTCCAGAACATGGCTGGGCTTGGTTATAGGCTGGATCAAAACCCAAGTAGACAACACTGAATCATTACTGTAAAATTGAAATTTAAATGTATTGTAGATTTACTGGATGCATTTAAAATGTAAAAAAACAAAACAAAAAAGGTAACAAATAATTAAACACTAAATTTATGTTTCTATCTTAGATGGAGAAAATGCCACTCAGAAGTATATTTTGCTAAACACAGATATGCCTTGGAGTGAAGCTCAGAGCTACTGCAGAGCAAGATACACTGACCTGGCCAGTGTGAGGGATGAGACAGGGAGGCAGCAGATAATGAGCATTATAAATAATTATTATAATGGTAATGATTTCAGATTTAACGTGTGGATCGGTCTGTACAGAAACAGACTGTGGTCAGATCAGAGCAGCTCTTCCTTCACATATTGGCTGCCACAGATTCAAGGTGATGTTGCACAACCAGATAATGGTGCAAATGTCCCAGGAGAACATGGAGCCCAACAGTGTAC
Source organism: Danio rerio (assembly GCF_052040795.2). NCBI lineage: Eukaryota > Metazoa > Chordata > Actinopteri > Cypriniformes > Danionidae > Danio > Danio rerio. The sequence goes on from NC_141041.1 coordinate 16,578,927, forward strand.
AACTGTGTCTTTAAAATACTTTGCTCAGTGGACAGATGAGAGATGTTTAGCCACTTTGTCATTCTTCTGCTACAGTGGTGAGAAACTAAACCTTCAATTAATAAGTAAAATTATAAACATCATGTTATTACACAGAAAAGCGTAACATTTGATAATTATGCTAACTTACACCTTCTGTTTGCTTTCTGGTGAACCTGATGACCATCATATGAACCCACATGTGCAGATGTGTATGGTATGTTTGTATAGTTTTGCATGTTTTACATTTATATTTAGTCATTTAGCAGACGCTTTTATCCAAAGCGACTTACAAATGAGGACAAGGAAGCAATTTACACAACCAAGAGCAACAATGAATAAGTGCTATACACAAGTTTCAGGTCTGTAAAGTCTAAGAAGGGACTGTTTTGCTGTTTTGAACATAATGACTGTTCCTTAGCAAAAATTAAAATGCATTTAGTCACACAGAACTCTAGTGTTAATTAAACTGTACTAACATGGTCATTTATTTAATTTTTACTGATCAGTGATGGCAATGGGAGTGGAATTTACATGTCTAGATAATTTGTCAAAGGCAGAGATTGAGGGACAGGTGATTGTATAGGTAAGACACTTGACAGTCATTATTAATTATTTACTAACAGTAACACAACTTTTTTGTTTGAATATTTTCTTTGATACTTCAGGTATTTGATTGATACCACAGATACTTATTTAAACATTTAATGCTAAAATAGCAATAAATACATTATCAGTGACATTTAAATGACAAAAGAAGCACGATGATACATTTGTCATAACTTATATATATTTTCAGTTACAAGAGGAGCTGATGAAGCATGGATTTCCCAGCAACGTCACCATGCATCTGAGAAACTATCATAAGATCAAACCCTGATAAAGGAGGACAGCGCTTTACTGTTTCCACATTTTAGAGTTTCAGACTCAGCACTTACTACTTGTAATAAATATAACTGTACTGTCTTTACTTTTACAAATAAATGTTCTTACACTGTAAAAACATCTGCTAATTAACAGCTTTTGTATTTAGTAAGTGACAGCTTTATTTAGTTTATTTACATTAATTGTTTGCTTCATGAGACCTTCATGAGATGTTGAAAATAGAAGTCTGCAGTAACAAAATGAATTTTTTTATATTTTAGTTGTACATTGTTGAGAAAAAATATATATAGAGAATTAATTATGGCTTTTCAATATGAAAGCTGTTAGAGGAATTATCAAGCCTTCAAAATGCTATTAAAACGCATAAACAAAAAAAAAAAACATAAATCACAAAATATGCAAAACTGTTGATTTAAAGATATTTTTTACAGGGTGCTTGTGAAATATCTTAATCTCATGATAAAATATTGTTTTGTTGTGTTTATTTTGTTATAAAAGACAAATCAATGAAGGGCTTTGTATCAGAATTGATTTAGCTTGAATTTAATGTAAAAATAATGGATAAATGGGTTTATGGACTTCATATACTTTGACCAGTAGCTGATAATGTAAAGGTAAGACAAAACAATAATTACATTATTTTAGTATCATCTTGATAAACACAACAAAGGTTAAAAGCTGTGTGTAAAATTAAATAAAGTTTGAAGGTTTAAATGAAGTGGTGGTTGTTTCATAGGTCTATATATAGGTCTATATCACAATAGTGTGCAACAAAAGTATACCAGTCACTTAAAGAAAAGTTAAACTCATACCCATGTGGAATTAAACATTTTCATAAATTGCAGAAACATTTTAATAACAAATTTATGATCATGGTGTTTTGAGCATTAAAAAAGACATTTGAACTAATTTTCGAAAACAAACAACCAACCAAACAAACAAACAAACAAAAATTCAGTATCAGAACAACGAATAGCTCATAAGGATGGTTTACCCAATATGGCCACAGCCATATCACCCTGCAGTCCAAGACTGGTTACCCACTGAAGCTAAGCAGGGCTGAGCTTGGTCAGTATCTGGATGGGAGACTGCATGGGAAAGCTAGGTTGCTGTTGGAAGTGGTGTTAGTGGGTCCAGCAGGGGGTGATCAACTTGTGGTCTGTGTGAGTCTTAATGCCCCAGTAAAGTGAAGGGGATGCTATACTATAGCATGTGCTTTATTTTGGATGAGACGTTAAACTGAGGTCATCCTATGGCACTTCTCGTAAAGAGTGGGGGTGTAACCCGGTGTCCTGACCAAATTCCCTCCATTACCGGCCTCCCAATCATCCCCATCCATCGAATTGGCTCTATCACTGTCTCTTGACTGCACCTACAGATGGTGTGTTGTGAGCGCACTGGCGCCGTTGTCCTGTGCCTGTTGTCGCATCATCCAAGTGGATGCTGCACACTGTTGGTGTTGTGAAGAGACCCCCCCCCCCCATGATTGTGAAGCGCTTTGTGTGTATGGCCAAACACAATAAATGCACTATATAAATACACATTACATTACAAAAATGTAAAACTCTGTCATCAAACCTTATTTACTCAACCTCCACTTGTTCTAAACCAGTTTGAGTTTTTTTCCTACTATGAATGTCAGTGGTTACATGTTTCGAACATCCTTCAAATTATCTTCTTTTGTGCTCAACTGAGCAAAAAAAGTGAAGATGAAGTTTGGAGCAACTTCTTACCATTGTATGACAGTGTTCATTTACAGACTTTTTAATAAGATGCTTACATGAATCTGTTTGGAGATAAATCATGAATCTGTTCTCCCCAATTTTTAATGAGCAGTTCTGGATAATCAAACTCAAATCTGAATCATTCAACTGCTATGGCAGTGTCAGTTGTTTTTTTTTTTTGCCCTGAATATGCATATCATATTCCCTCATTTGTTTGCAAAGGGCAAACAACTAGTAAACCTGGATTTTTAGGGAAACCTTCCTAGCCTTCCTACTAAGGTCAGATTGGCACATGTTTTTGATTGCACTCAGTGCATTTGAAGCTTGGGTGGCTTTTAATAGTTTCATTCATTCAATAGCATACAAGCATAATAGAGAATGTTCAAGGTTACAGAAGTAACCCTTCATTCCCCGAGGAGGGGAACGGAAGTGCTGTAAGTGGATTTGATGTTAAAATCCACGTATGGGAGGTTTCGGTTCAGAAGCCGCTTGTCTGAAAGAGTATTGAACGTGCCAATGAAAACAATGAATTGGCAGCGTAAGCTTGCGCAGGTGTGCTTCATTGCCAATTATCCCAGCATATGAGCACACCTGGCGCCAGCAAATGCCATCCTTTTAAGCTGAAGAGACTTTTTAAACAGCTAAGGGACAGTCATTATGGCGACGGAGTATAGCACTTCCGTTCCCCTCCTCGGGGAACGAAGGATTACTTCTGTAACCTCGAACATTCCCCTTCGGTTGGGGAACTCCAGTGGATTTGATGTTAAAATCCACGTATGGAAAACGCCATAATGACTGCATCTTACCAACGCCTCCGATGAGAGGGCAGTCAAGCAAGCGTGACGTACCCAAATCATGGAAGGCGCGGTCCTTCAACGTGCCCTTGGCCCTAACGTATCCCCACTTCAAAAGAAGTCTTACGGTATAGGTATATTTTTTTGGGAGTCGCTAGCGTCTAGATAATTCGTTGGGAAGCGTGCAATCCCAGTAGGGAGGACGCTGCGGAGACCATCCGCACCCATTGAGGGAGACAAAATGGAAATATATATGGACTAGCCCTAAGAATGGGGAGTGCGCATAAGAAGATGGTTAGCGGATAGGGAAGACACGGGTCCACCCGAGAGGGGGGACTGAACCATGGCGGAAAAGCATATGGGATCGCCAGAGGGGATCGCACATAGCCGGCACCTATACCCAAAAACGTAGGCTGACCAGCGGGCAGACCTAACGTAGTGGGCCAGCAAGTGACTCCTCTGCTGAGTCAGTGCTGGGGGCCTCGGAGGAATCTGCAGGGCTCACCGAACGGGGAACTTTACTGACAGACAGGAAGGTGCTCATCTCTCCGTGTTAAGGAAAAAAGGGTTACCTAATACCCTTGAGGAAACTGGCTCCACTCGCAGATTGTAAAACCTTGCAAATGTGTTGGGTGTCGCCCAGCCCGCAGCTCTACAGATGTCTGTTAAAGAGGCGCCGCGTGCACGCACCCACGAGGATGCAACGCTCCGAGTGGAGTGCGCACGCACTCCCGGGGGACGCGGCTGACCCCTGCTCAAAAAAGCACAAGAAATGGCCTCCACAATCCAGTGGGATAATCTTTGTTTGGTCACGGCACTTCCCTGCTGCCAACCACCATAACAGACAAAGAGCTGCTCGGAGGATCTAAAGTACTGAGTTCGGTTCACATAAATGCGCAGAGCGCGAACTGGACAGAGTAAGGAAAGGGCTGGGTCTGCCTCCTCCGGGGGCAGCGCTTGCAGGGTTACTACCTGATCTCTAAAGGGAGTGGTAGGAACCTTGGGCACATAACCCAGGCGGGGTCTCAGGATAACGTGAGAAATCCGACCTGAATTCCAGGCACGGGTCACTGACCGAAAATGCCTCCAGGTCCCCGACCCTCTTAATGGAGGCCAACGCGACCAGCAGAGCTGTCTTCAGGGACAGAAATCTTAAGGATACCGAATCGAGTGGCTCGAAGGGATCTGAACGCAGGCTCGTGAGAACGATGCCGAGATCCCAAGAGGGCATGAGAGGGGGGCGAGTTGGATTAATTCGCCTAGCGCCTCTGAGGAACCGGATGATGAGGTTATGCTTTCCCATGGTGCCGCCAGCTACCGCGTCGTGATAAGCGGAGATGGCGGCAACGTAAACCTTGAGAGTGGAGGGCGACAGCCTGCTCTCCAGCTTCTCTAGAAGGAAAGAGAGCACAACACTGATCTGGCAAGTTCGGGGGTCTTCTCTGTGAGAGACACACCATTAAGTGAATAGACTCCACTTCAGGGCGTAGGCGCGCCTCGTGGAGGGGGCTCTAGCCTGAGTGATGGTTTCAACCACCGCAGATGGCAGGTTACCTAAGTCTTCCTCGCATCTAGAGACCACACGTGGAGGTTCCAGAGATCGGGGCGAGGGTGCCAGATGGTGCCCTGTCCCTGAGAAAGTAGGTCCTCTCTGCCAGGGGTCTGTAAGGGCTGTAAGCAGCCTGGTCCACAGCTTTGTAAGCTCTAGCTCAGAGGGAGCAGAAAACTTACAGGCTTTGGATGGGAGACGAGGTGGACCCCGCCAAGAAGAGGCGCCATGCGGATTAACCGCCATCGCGCACTCAACCTGAGGAATCGCCACATATCCCCTGGCCGCTCCACCATCAAGAGTGGTGAGGGTGGAGGGACACGCAGTACGAGCAAAAAAAAAGTGCCCTTCAAGTCCGCGTGAGCCTACTGTGCACCTCTGGGAAGAAGGGAACGCCCCTCTAGCCCCTCCCGAAGCAGCCCGGGAAAGCACGGCTAACATGTCAGTTTCAGGATCCGTTTTGACAGCGCTCACCTGCCCGAAGGGGGCGAGCGGGTCTGGATCATCATTTGACAATGAAAGCCCACCCTCCGATGCTGCGGTGGATGTCTGGTCTCCGGTGTCATCGAGCGTAAGGGCTACCATCTGTTAGACGGATCGCTTCCCTCGCCCAAAGCTTAGATAGAGCGCTTGGAGGAGCGAGAGGTCCGCGGGCCCGTGGGTGACGGATTATCTCTCGTTGAACCCTCAGATCTGCCCGAGTGCCCGCTGCAAAGCAGGGGACTACTGGGGTGGTTTTCCCTTTTGCAAAGGCTAGCTGCGATCTTTACTGCCCAACAGCCATAGCATCGCAATGACGACATGAACTGCCCGCGAGCAGCGCATTAACATGCTGGAGCATGTAACGCAGTGCCCGTGCCCATCATCCGAGGACAGAAACCCACAGCATCCAGAAACGCACAGTCGGAGCTGCGTCCTGAAAAGGACGTGCTGCACAACTGTGTGGCTCTCTTTGTGAAGTTGCAACTTTATACGCACCGCTCTGGATTACCGGACCCAAAGGATCGCCAGGCAAGGGAGAAAACCCAGCTCGACCGTCTGCCGCTGCGTTGTACACACTTTGGGCTGGGAGAAGCTCTCGTTCGCTCTGCATCACTGGATCACAGCAGGAGGAACCCTCATCGACTCGATCAGAAAGTCTCTGACACGAAAAGGATGGCGTTTGCTGGCGCCAGGTGTGCTTATATGCTGGGATAATTGGCAATGAAGCACACCTGCGCAAGCTTACGCTGCCAATTCATTTTTTTCATTGGCCCATTCAATACTCTTTCAGACAAGCGGTTTCTGAACCGAAACCTTCCATACGTGGATTTTAACATCAAATCCACTTATAGCACTTCCGTTCCCCAAACGAAGGGGAACCACAATTGGCAACCAAAATTCTTTGAAACACATTTTGACGAATGGAATGAAAGTCATGCATCTCTGGAACAACATTAGGTAGATAAGCAAGTAACTTTTATTTTTGTGTGTGCTCAATTCATTCATTATTAATCAGCTTTAAGATTTAGTAAATAAACAAACTAATGGATTTAATAGGGGAAGGGAGAAAGTTCATTATGATATTGGATATGTCTGCTCTCATTTTAGATTTCTGTGTATTTTGGGGATGGAATGCCTGCTAGACGCAGATGGAGGGCAGGAATGTCATACAAGTGGTTTTATGAAGTAGGACTAAGATAATCAGACATTTTCTAGATAATTCTATGATGTCTTCTTCAGTTTGAGTTTTCATACAATAGCAAAATGTAAACAAACAGGATTTTTGTAACTCATCTAACATCTCTCATCTTACGAACTTTAGAATGTAATGATACAATCTAACAGGTTTGCTGCTTCTCTAAAACACTACTTGTTCAGAATAACAAATGAAAACAACAGACCTTTTTAGGCAAAGGTAAAACATTTTTATATATATCACACCCACTTATTTCAAGTTGATTTGAGTATAAATAATACTGCAGAGACAACAAACAGAAACCAGCAAGCAAAAAAGGAGACTGAAAGGAGACCTGAACAGTAAATATAAGACTTGATGATCAAAAAATGCTGGGTTCATATTTAATGTACTATTCATTCTTAATCATATTTTTTTTTTCTTTCCACAGCCATGTTTTCATTGGTTCTACTTTCAGGTACTGAACTTTTTTCCAGACAATCAAAATAATGTGAATCTTTTATTATTATTTTTGTTTTAATTATAAATTGTCCATACAGTTGAAAGCAAAAAGTTGATAATCGAACAGGGAAGAAGCAAACACTTTATCTTTCAAAAAAAGTATTATTTTTAAAGCACTATCAATCATTTTGTCGTATGATTAATATATTTGTGCTAGATTAATTGGAATTTAACAAAAAATTTGCATTATTAAATATTTAATTTAGATTGTTGTTGTTGTTAAATAATCACTTGGCTTGGTCAGTTTATCATTGCTGTTTAATTGATTTGGCTGCTTTAATTGTCCTCATTATGCAAGTCACTTTGGATCATTTTATTTATTTATTATAACCCTTTTGCCTTGTCTTGTGTTTTGTTATCTGACTGCAAATGCATCCATTGCAGCAAATGAAGTTTATATAAATATAAAGATTAAGAACTAATCAGTGTATTCTTTAATTATGAATATTTGGGCTGCTTTAATCGTTAATGGTATCAGAACCAAATTTGCAATAAATTTAACTGCTCGTCTGTTTGACTCTTTAATTTCACTGAATATTAAATTCTAAATATAAGTAAAAAAAAAATCTAATATATGTAGGCTTTTATATAGACATAATAAATAAACACAGTCCACACAAACATATATTACATCAAACCAAACTTTGGAAGCAATTAATCGCAATTAAATTTCTGCCCAGCACTAAAAAACTCGGATAAGTAACCAATGAAAAGATTATTTATTTTAGATTAGAGGTGTATTTTGTTTTCCTTATTAACCAAGGTAAGATTGCCTAGTGAGCCTTCTAAGCTTTCAACAGGTTTGTTTACCTTCACCTTGAGTGTTCCTCGTCAGTATGTGTTTGTGAATGAATCCAAGACTTGGGCAGAAGCTCAGAGATACTGTAGAGATAAATACACTGATCTGGCCACTATTGAAAATGAACAACAGACGATCCAGTTACTGGACACAGTGAATGATGATTCCATTGATTTGGCCTGGATTGGACTCTACGATGATCTGAAAAGCTGGAGATGGACTCTGGAGGACAGCGATTTCTTCAAGGCAGGAGAGAAAGACTTCAGGAACTGGTATAATCCAGTACCAGAGAATTATGCACAACAACGTTTGTGTGTATACATGTACATGGGGATATGGAAAATATCATTTTGCACTATGGAATATCTTCCTGCTGTCTGCTATGATGGTAATCTATAAATTTATACATGATCTGCGGGGTAAAAAAGTGTTTGTCTCTTACAGATTTCTTATTTTTTGCATGTTTGTCACACTTTAATGTTTCAGATCTTCAAACAAATGTAAATATTAGTCAATGATAACACAAGTTAACAACACAGCATGCAGTTTTGAAATGAAAGTCTTTATTATTAAGGGAAAACAAAATATAAAATTATGTGAGAAAAAAAGTGTCACGGTCTTTACTTCCCGTGTCTGTGTTGCCTGTGTTGTAATTACATGGGTAATTATGTAATGCCTATCAGCTGTTCTGATCAGCAGCTTAAGCTGTGCTTTATTCAGTTGCATCTATATCTGAGCAGCAGGGGCCCTTTTCAGAAAGAAGGTTAAGTGAAAACTCAGAGTATTTTAACCCTGAAATGAGAGAAACTCTGGTTTTTCCGTTTTAAAATGGCTGGTTTGGTAAACTCAAGAAAGCAGGGTAAGTCAAGCCTGTTTCTGAAAGAGAAGTAACTAATTCAGAGTCAGTTACTGTGGTAACTTACTCTGTGAACCTAACCTGGTCAGGACCAGGTTTTATTCTTTAAACTCTGAGTTTCTGTCAGTCTCCTCCCCTTTTTTAAAGGCGAAGTGGTATTTCTCGCCTTAGCCTTAAGTTTCCACCCATCCATTTTAATGCTCATTTTGGATATGCACATAAAAACGATTGATGGAAACGTCATGATGCACATTACTTTTGAAAATTTGCATAAATAACATGTGCATAACTAAGTAGGATAAACTTTTATTAGATAAAAAAAAAATGCACATGAACTACGATGGAAACACTTTTATTGAACAAATTACAGTATGTGATTAAAAAAGGTTTGTTTTAAGATATGATGATGAAAATGTGTGTGAATGGACAAACCAGCAGGCTGAGCACACTGTAACATCTTTTATGTTGTTTTGGTTATTCATTATAAAACGCCTTAACCGTTTCAGTATTAAAGTTATTATATTATTTATGACCTCTAGAGCATCCAGAGCGAGTGTCTGGAGCGATCGTCTGGAGCGAGTGCGTGTTCTCCGCGTCTCATGGGCTCAAAACGCCCCCACGTGTTTATTGTGTGTCAGCATTGTCTTCTGAGGCACAAGTACATTCATTAAGTGAAGCAAAGACTGACACATCTTCTTCTTCCGCAGAAAATTAGGTTTTTAATGTTGATATTTGGCGCCCGTTTAATCAGGAAGTGATGATTTTGTTCTCTTTGACTCGTTGGATGGAAACGCTGCTTTATTCGAACGTCTTTTATGAGTTCCAGTTTTGCACATAAATTAATATATTTGAATGGAAACATAGCTATTGCCTACATTACAGTCACACAAAGAACAAAGTCACATACAAGAATCGCTTGTCCTTTTTAATAAATAATTAGCTTAAATTAACTGACCCTTAACATGTACTGTTACTAGATTAATGGGATTATTATATTCTTTCTAAAAACTATTGTTTAGTTCTGCTTACATTCTAAATGTTGTATCAACCTTTATCCCTTGGTCAATAAAAAAGGCAGACACACAAGTGCACTGTTAAATCTATTAAAACTGATCAACGTGTATAAGTGGGAACGTGTGTAAAAATGTTATAAACGTCACACATTACATTACTTATTATATTATACTTAAATATTTTAATACTTTAAATGTCAAATTACGCATTAATTTGAGCAGCTGTTTTCTAACTGTCTCTGTTTCACTGATGCAGTGGTAACTTTGCATGAGCACATCAAGTTCAGCTGGAAAAAGAAATAGTAATTTCACTCGTCACTCGTAATATCTGCGATCCATTGATAATGCCTTTTTATAGTCATGGTGTGCGCGCTTAATTCTGGGTTGGTCTACTCAAAGTTGATTGACCCAACTCAGCTGTTCTAAAACCCAAAAACTGAGTTTTTAATCTCTCGGTAAATCAACTCAGAGTTCAAGTTTAAACTCAGAGTTGATTGAACCTTCTCACTGAAACAGGCCCTAGTACTTTATTTGGTTGTCAATATGTTATTGTTTGTTCATGGTCTTTCTGTGTTTTGTCAGGACTCGCCTTGGATGCTTCTCTGCCGTGTATCTGAAGCATTATTTACACCCTGTGTCACGGTTGCAGGTTTGTGCGCTCTTCCGGAGTGTCTGTTTGATCATGTGGGTTTGTTTTGTTTTTGTTCTCCACGTGCATCTGTTTTGATCACGTGTGATGACGGCACTCAGCTAGCTTGATGAGCCCGCCAGCTGAGGTTCATATTCGTGCCTATATATGGGCGACATTTTCTGTGTGTCTTTGTCAGTTCGTTACGTGTGCTTATGTGTGCTATCTGTCTGTGCTCAGGACCTGAGGAGTTTTTACTGGACCCTGTTTCCTGCCTGATTCCTGCCCTGTTTCTCCTAGCACTAGCACTGCACTCATTCCTTGCTTTCGTTTTGACTGTCAATAAATATTTATTTTGTTCACTCGCACTTGGATTCACCTGAACATTCCTTATTTGTGACAAAACGAACTGACCCTCACCATGGATCCAGCGAGTGCGTCACAGATTTCTGAGTTCCTCACAACCAGCAATGCCAGGATCGATCGCCAGAATTAAGCGTTGGCCACCAGAGCACAGGCTATTTAGGCCCTTGTTGGTCAGGTTTCACTGCTGACAACTCAGGTACAACAGCTGGTTGCTGGAGCAGCTCAAGCGGATCCTGCACCAGCCCCGGAGGTGATGCCTGCGCCAGCTACTGCTAAAGTTAGCCGCTCTGCTAAGCCTCGCCTTCCTCCTCCGACCTGCTTTGCTGGAGAGCCTCACTTGTGTCAGTCCTTCTTGTCCAAATGCTCCCTGTATATCACCCTGCAGCCGTCCTTGTTTTCGTCAGAGCAGTCCAAGGTGGCTTTTGTAATCACCCTTCTTTCAGGAAGAGCGGCTCAATGGGGAACCACAGCATGGGAGAAAAAGCTACCATGCTGTTCATCGTTCGACCTGTTCTCCAAAGAACTCAAGTAGGTCTTTGATCGGGCCGTCTCTGGGAGAGAGGCCGTCCGAGTCCTCGCTGAGCTCCGCCAGGGGAATCGGAGCGAGGCGGACTATTTAATCGAGTTTCGCACTTTGGCTGCTGAAAGTGGCTGGAACGCGGAGGCTCAATGGGACATGTTTCTACATGGTCTTTCGGATCAGCTCCAGGACGAGGTCTACTCTTTAGATCTGCCTAAGACTCTGGACGAATTAGTGGATCTGGCCATCCGGGTGGATTCCAGACTGCTCCGCCGTGAGAGTCGCTTGAGGCAAGGCAGGTTTCCGGATCCTGTTCCTGAGCTTCCGGTCTTGGCGGTAGCGCCGGAGGTTGGTAACGCTGACCCAGAGAGCCCATGCAGGTGGGCAGATCCCGCTTGTCCGTACAGGAGAAGCGCCATCGGAGAACTGAGGGACTTTGCCTTTACTGCGGTGCGGCGGGGCATCGGGTGGCTTCCTGTCCCGTAAAAGACAACACCCATCAGTAGGTAAGAGATTACTGATGGGTGAAATCAGTTTGGACAAATCCTCTGCGGCGGCCACATTACTACCTGTCACCATAACATGGGGTTCCGGAAGCCAGAACACCCACGCCCCTGTCGATTCCGGGGCGGAGGGAAATTTCATAGACTCCAGTTTTGCTTTCAGTTTTAAACTTCCGGTTATAGCACTGTTCCAACAGACTGGTGGTTTTAGGTCATCCTTGGTTGATTCTCAATAAGCCTCATATTAACTGGGGTCTTAATACTATATTTTTGTGGAGTGAGAACTGTCATGAGTCTTGTCTTTCGTCTGCTCGTTCTGCTGTTTCTTGTTCTGTGTTTCAGGAGGAGCGCATGGACCTGTCAAACGTGCCCAGTGAGTACCTCGACCTGAAGAGAGTGTTCAGTAAGTCTCGAGCTGCTTCTCTGCCTCCTCATCGTCCCTATGACTGTGCAATAGACTTATTGCCAGGTACGTCTCCGCTTAAAGGCAAGTTATACTCTCTTTCTATTCCTGAGAGAAAAGCCATGGAGAAATATATTTCTGATTCTCCAGCGGCCAAGATCATACGGCCCTCTTCTTCACTGGCGGGGGAGGGTTCTTTTTCGTGAAAAAGAAGGATGGGTCTCTTAGACCCTGCATAGACTATCGAGGACTGAACAGCATCACGGTGAAGAATACATATCCTTTGCCGCTGATGTCTTCAGCGTTCGAGCGTCTGCAAGGGGCTTCGTTTTCCACGAAATTAGATCTACGCAACGTATATCATTTGGTTCGCATGAAGCAGGGCCATGAGTGGAAAACCGCATTCCTTACCCCCAGGGGGCATTTTGAATATTGTGTTCTTCCTTTTGGGCTTTCTAATGCTCCTGTGGTTTTCAAAGCACTCGTAAATGACGTGTTGCGAGACATGATAAATCAGTTTATTTATGTCTACCTGGATGACATTCTGATTTTTTCTCGTTCTCTCCAGGAACATGTGCAGCACGTCAGGCGAGTGCTTCAGAGGCTACTAGAGAATGGGCTTTTTGTCAAGGCGGTGAAATGCGTGTTCCATGCACAGTCTGTTCCCTTTCTAGGACATATTGTGTCAGTTGAGGGAGTGCGCATGGATCCAGAGAAGATTCAGGCTGTGGTAAATTGGCCAATTCCGGAGTCTCGTAAGGCCCTGCAGAGATTTCTGGGCTTCGGCAATTTTTACTGCCGTTTTATTTGCAATTTCAGCCAGCTCGCTGCCCCTCTGACATCCTTAACCTCCTCCAAAACTCCCTTCAGGTGGTCGAGTGCAGCACAGGCTGCATTCTACAAACTGAAGAGCTGCTTTGTTTCAGCTCCCATTCTAGTGACACCTGATCCCTCCCAGCAGTTTGTGGTGGAGGTTGACGCGTCAGAGGTGGGGGTGGGCGCTATCCTGTCCTAGCTCACTGCCTCGGATGACAGAGTTCATCCGTTTGCTTTTTTGTCGCACCGATTATCTCCAGCAAACAAAAATACGACATTGGTAATAGGCAGTTGTTGGCTGTCAAACTCGCTTTGGAGGAGTGGCGTCATTGGTTGGAGGGTTCGAGATCCCTTTATCGTTTGGACTGATCATAAGAACCTCAAGTACATTAGGTGCGCCAAACGACTCAGCTCCAGGCAGGCTCGGTGGGCATTATTTTGCGGATGTTTCGACTTTACCATCTCTTATCGGCCGGGTTCCAAAAACATCAAACCGACGCGTTATCCCGTCTTTTTGGTTCTTCAGAGCACAATACGTCTCTTGAGCCCATCGCTCCCCAGAGGATTTGTATTTCTGCAGTGACATGGGAGATTGAGAGCAGGGTTCGTACAGCCCTGGACGGGGTTACGCCCCTGGTCGGATGCCCACCTAGTCGATTGTTTGTGCCAGAGGGGATTCGGTCTGACATCATTCGATGGGGACATTCCTCCAAAGTGGCTTGTCATCCAGGGGTGAGTCGTACCTTATTTTTGGTTAAACAGCGATTCTGGTGGCCAGCTATGGCACGGGACATACGCAAGTTTGTTTTAGCCTGTTCTGTTTGTGCTGTTTCTAAGACTTCTAATCACCCTCCTGCTGGACTCCTTCAGCCGCTGTCAGTGCTGTCAGTGCACATTTCGCTAGATTTCGTTACCAGTCTCCCGCCATCTGGTGGCAATACGGCTGTTTTGACCATTGTGGACCGGTTCTCGAAGGCTACTCATTTTATTCCTCTGCCAAAATTACCTTCAGCCAGAGAGACAGCGGATGCTGTCATTAATCACGTCTTTTGCATTCATGGCCTCCCGACGGACGTGGTTTCTGACAGGGGGCCTCAGTTTGTCTCTAAATTTTGGAGAGAATTTTGTCATTTATTGGGAGCGACTGTAAGTCTTTCTTCTGGTTTTCATCCTCAGAGTAACGGACAAACAGAGAGGGCCAACCAAGATCTCGAGCGCATGTTACGTTGTTTGGTTTCCCAGAATCCCTCCTCTTGGAGTCAGCAGCTCCAATGGGTGGAGTACGCACACAATTCATTACCAGTGTTGGCTACGGGCCTTTCTCTGTTTCAGTGTAGCTTAGGTTACCAGCCACCAGCTTTTCCCAGTCTGGAATCCGAAGTCGCGGTCCCCTCCGCCCACGCCTTTGTCCAGAGGTGTCGACGCACTTGGAACAGGGCCAGACAGACCCTCCTCCAAGTGGGTGCGCGCACCAAGGCTAAAGCCGATCGCCACCGGTCGAAGCCTCCTGTTTACGTCGTCGGTCAAAAAGTGTGGCTTTCAACTAAGAATATTCCCTTGCGTTCCGTATGTAATAAACTTGCACCTAAATTTATTGGCTCATTCACTGTCATCAAGATCATTAGTCCGGTGGCAGTCCAGCTCAAACTTCCTCCAGCGTACAGGAGAATACATCCCGTGTTTCACGTTTTCAAATTAAAGCCCGTTTTCATACGGCAATTAACCTGCCCACTCCAGTCCTCTTGCTCTTGAGAGAGTGGTAATGTCACGGTTGCAGGTTTGTGCGCTCTTCCGGAGTGTCTGTTTGATCATGTGGGTTTGTTTTGTTTTTGTTCTCCACGTGTATCTGTGTTGATCACGTGTGATGACGGCACTCAGCTAGCTTGATGAGCCCGCCAGATGAGGCTTATATTCGTGCCTATATATGGGCGACGTTTTCTGTGTGTCTTTGTCAGTTCGTTACGTGTGCTTATGTGTGCTATCTGTCTGTGCTCAGGACCTGAGGAGTTTTTACTGGACCCTGTTTCCTGCCTGATTCCTGCCCTGTTTCTCCTAGCACTAGCACCGCACTCATTCCTTGCTTTTGATTTGACTGTGTCAATAAATATTTATTTTGTTCGCTCTCACTTGGATTCACCTAAACATTCCTTATTTGTGACACCCTGCTACTATACTAATCATTGTTATTTTGTTTTGGACATTTTGCACCTTTTAATTTTTTTAACCATTGGTCATTAAACACTTGCAATTGGATTCACCTTGTTGTTTTCTTTTTTTTCTTATTTAGAGTGACAAAATATTTGCAGCTAAACCTAATAACTGGTTGCATCACCTTTAACAGCAACCACTGCAATTAAGCATTTTCGAAAACTTGCAGTGCTTCTGTTACAGCACAGTGGAGGAATGTTGGCCCACTCATCTTTGTAGAAATGTTGTAATTCAGCCACATTTAAAGGGTTTTTGAGTATGAGTGTCTTTTTTAATGTCATGCCACAGAATCTCAATTGGATTCAGGTCAAAACTTTGACTAGGCCACTCCAAAGTAAAGGCTTGATTTTGTTTTTCTACAACCATTCAGAAGTTGACATGCTGGTGTGCTTTGGACCATTGTACTGCTGCAGAACTTTGTTCAGATGGTCAGACATTCTCCTTCAGCATATTTTAGAACACAGCAGAATTTATAGTTTCATTTATCACAGCAAGTCTTCCAGGTCCCAAAGCAGCAAACCAGCCATTACATTACACTACATTACAACCATTACACTAATACCACCACATTATACTGTTGGTATGGTGTTCTTTATGAAGTTTATTTATAAACAAATTTCGAGAGGATCACATGCTTATGATTTCTGTTTCAACTTTAGCTAACGACTGATTATCCTATCAGACGATCCTTAACTCACTATAAATAACCAGACTTTTCTCATCTCAATATCTTCGTCTTGAAGAAACCCTCCCACCGAACACTACTTTCCCTCCTTTCAAACGGGCGTCACGGTGGCCAGCGATTAGTGCTGTTGCCTCACAGCAAGAATTCCCCTGGTTTAATTCCTTTCCAAACCAGACGGCATTTCTGTGTGAAGTTTGCTCATTCTCCCCGTGGTCGTGTGGGTTTTCCCCGGGTCCTCCGGTTTCCTCCCACAGTTCAAAAACAAGCATTCTAAACAATTAATCCAAATACTTTAGCTAAACTCTGAGTACCTTTCCACATCTATATCTGACACTTAGCTACAACAAGCAAGAGGGGGAGTCATCGAGATCTACCTGAGCTCAAATGCCATGCAATCCATGCAGTTCTTTGGATGCTGTTTTTGCTCAACTATTGTGACCACTTAGATGAGTTGTCATGGGCTCTTGAGGTAACTTTGGTTGGCTGGCTCTTCCTTGGAAGGTTCTCCACTGTTACAGTACGTGTTATTGCCATTTGTAGATAACATGCTCTCACTGTGGTTCTCAGCAGTCTCAAAGCTTTAAAAAAGGCTATTCAAAAACCATTTCCAAACTACTTTCATCTACCAGATCTAAATTATTTTCTTTCATTTGTTTTTGAATTTTTTTGGGTCTCTGCAAGTTTTCTTTCTTGAGGATCTTTTAATCTACTTAAAGGTGCAGTAGGTGATCTGCCAAAATGCTTACCGCTTAGCATATTATCTTTGGACGGTGGTGGAGGGTGGTGTGTTTTAAAGCCATGCCTCCTGAAATCACAAACACGTGCACTGAGATATGACAGCACAACCAACTAGTTCATGTCAATTAGAAATGTAGTTAGCGTTTGGCCGTCTGCGTGCAGGAATTTCACTTATTAAAGGGTAATGAAACAGTGTTGCTATTATAATTTGCTGCAGTGAAGTTTTTTATTTTTATTTACCCTCTATGAGAGGGCAGCTGGACTCGCGTGTGGATTACAGTGCACGCGACGTGCCATAGAAATACTCATTTAAGGAACATTGTTTACTCGAGAGCTTTTGTCATCTGGAAATGGTGAAATCTGGATTTACAGCGCCTTTTAATAAAGATGCAGATCCAGTTTGTGTGGATTGTCCTGTCTCTACAGATTTGGTAAGTGAGCGACCAGTGGTCTTTGTTTGTTTATTCAGAGGCCAGAAAAAGTTAATTCATATGGTCAGCAGTGCTCTTTTAGTGTTTAAAGATGGACCTTAGCCAAATGATTTTTAAGTTAATAAAGTTTACCGTACGTTAACATCAATATAATATTATGGACTGAAAAATCCGATATAAATGCTGCTCTCCGAGTATAAACATGTAAGCACCACAATCAAACTTACCGTCGTAGAGGATTTTCGCTGCATTTTGTGACAGGAATAACACATGCGGCTTTCTGACGCTACCTACAGAGTGCATCTAAGTTACAGAGAAATGCGGAGGTTTTTTTTTCTCTTAATCACTGTGCAGTAACAAACACTGCATGAAAGATACACGCTTTCAGCAATTCCTCGAATGAAATACCTTGTTTGTCACGAGAGGCATGAAAGAAATTTCTGAATGAAAGAGCCAAACTGCAGCTACAGTGCACCATTTAATAATTTGGCAAATAATTTGATTACTGATGTACATGTAAACACAGTCATTGTCTTTCTCCTCTACGTCTGTGTTTGTTTTGTGTGAAAATCAAATCCAAATTGACACTCCCATTTTTATGCAAATTTTTTCAGACCATGCCTTTTTTCCTCCTCCAACACTCCCCCCTAAACAGAGCTAAACACACCCACTTTCCTGACTTTTTCCAAAGTAGAGGTGTGAAAACACCCTGCTGAAACAAGGGGGTTTCATGGCCATTTAATAAGCCACACTTAGATGCGAGTTCAGAATAAATATTCAGAGTAGCATGGTAAACAGTATAGGGAGGCTGTGATTGTTCAAAAATGACCCAATGTGAATATAAAAGCAGCTTCAGCTCAGTAAAGCAGGCTAGGTGGAATAGCGCTATTTACTGATGTTCTGCTGTTAAACTAAATATAAATCTACATTTGTTGATGCTGTCAAAGGTTCCTTATGAAACTGAAAATAGTCGCATCAATCTATTGCCGGAAGATTTTAGTGGCTGAACAACACATCTGTGCATATAACCCATTCATACAAAATCATTAAGGGGCAAACACTTTTTCACGCCACTGTACGTATGGCAAAATTCATACGACAATGGTCATATATATATATATATATATATATATATATATATATATATATATATATATATATATATATATATATATATATAATTTTTTTTTTTTTCAGGAAGAGAAAACGCCAGCTCTGCTTATGTTTTCATTCCCCAGTCCCAAACCTGGACTGAAGCTCAGAGTTACTGCAGAGAACATTACACAGACCTGGTCAGCATTAGAAATGAAACTGAAAACCAGATAATAGAGTCCATTATAACAAACAATAATGCCTGGATTGGTCTGTACAAAACCAAATATTGGTCAGATCAGAGCAACTCTTCATTTCTTTACTGGAACTCATGGCAAGAAGGAACAAGTGGCCATTGCACTGTGACATCATTTAGTGACTCTGGGCTATGGCTGGATAAAGACTGCAGTTATGCATTTCCTTTTATTTGCTACAGTGGTAAGTAGAAATTAATATATTTATTAGTTTTGATAAATAATGATATCCATCACCAAGCATAACAATTATAAAGATAATGATAATGATAGAGTTTTAAAATTCATTCTGAATGTCAGAGTTCAGATGACTAGAAAAACTAAAAAGTTAGCATAACTTTAAAAATTATTTTATTTATTTATTTATTTATTTATTTATTTATTTATTTATTTATTTATTTATATATTTTTGTTAAAAATATTCCAGGTGGAATCCATTGAAACATAAAATGTTGCCGCAATTTAATACGCAAATTAATATCTTATTTTCGTTATCATTTTACAAGCAAAAAAATAAATAAATTGTCATATTTTCAAAACATAAAGTCTTTACTTTAGATTAGGTCACAGTACTGGATGAAGTTAAGTTAATAAAGCACTACTATGCACATTACTGTTTGCCTGAATAATGCGATTTATAAATGTTAATTTGAATAGTTTACAAAATATTTACATATGCAGTTTGAATGATCTTAAAAACACCAACTATTCTTAAATAACTGGTTTGTAAGTAACGCAATACTTAATTTAGTAATGAAAAAGGAATCTTTAATAAAGTATGAAAACAATCATTAAGCAAATTAAACATGTGCTTATAAATACATGTGCATTTGTAGCTGTACTTATAATTACTTACTAACATTTATTAATGTAGGGTTATTGCTTTACAATTAATGAACACATGCAAATGCTTAATAAATGATTCATAATGTTAGTTATTAAGTGTTATCAATTTTTCTTCTGTTTGCAGAACCAGCATCAATCCGCCAGTATCATTTTGTGTCTGTGCCTATGAGCTGGACTGAAGCTCAGAGTTTCTGCAGACAGAATTACACTGATCTGGCCACCATTGATAATATGGAGGAAATGAACAGGTTGATTGACACAGTTAATGGCAGTTACAGTGGAGTGGCTTGGATTGGTAAGTATGATGATGTAAACAGCTGGAGATGGTCACTGGAGGACAATCATTTCTATCAGGAGGGAGAAAGAGATTACAGGAACTTTTATCATGAACCAGACAACAGTGGTGGAAAAGAATTGTGTGTTTACATGGATCCTTATGGGAAATGGATTGATTACTCGTGTTATAATTTAATGCCCTTTATATGCTATGATGGTAAGGACATTATGTTTTGCTTACAACAAAAAAGCTGTTCATTTCTCCCCTTACTAGGCACTTATGTGCATTTATATTTGTTATATTTACTACATCAGGTAGACAAAATGCCACACAGCGTTACATCAGATTCAGTGGGGATAAGAACTGGACAGAGGCTCGTAGATACTGCAGAGATCATTACACAGATCTCGTCAATGTAAGAAATCAGACTGAGAATCAGAAGATCCTTAAGACAGGTGGAGGAGGCTGGATCGGACTGTATAGAAACAGAACTTGGTCTGACCAGCAGATTACCAGTTATGAAAACTGGAGACCACAAATTCCTAATTCTGGGTTGCAACCAGATAATGGCGAAGATTATGCTCTTAATTTTTTTGCTGAAAAGGGTCATCAGCACTGTACTGCTGTTTCATTTGGTAATGCAGGTCAATGGACAGATGAGGTCTGTGTATCCAACATGCCTTTCATCTGCTACAACAGTAAGTTCACTTATGCTAAACTTAATTTATTTATTTTTGACAGAAAAAAATGAAAGAGAAAAATGATAATTGTTTTGACATGTTTACAAGTTTTAATGTGACATACAGCTTAAAATTATAATCATTTCAAATCCACAATTCTTACAATTTCATTTTAAAATGTCATTAAAATGACAAAGTGTCAAAAAATGATTTATTTTTAGATGAACTATCAATTTAATCACACATTAAAAATAAATATTAAGACATAAAACTGAACTCAAAATAAGACTTCTTTTTGGAAAATGCTAGTTGACAGTTGATTGACTTCCATAGAAAATATCACTTTGGAATTCAATGCGTACAATCAACCAGAAGTCGTTAAATAACTTATTTTGTGTTAAAAAAAGAAGAAAGATGTTTGTAAAGGTTTAAATGATGATGAGCAATTAGTATGGTAACATACATTTTTTAGATGAACTACCCCTTTAAGGTGGATAACGTAATCACCGGGTATTTAAAAAAGAAATATTTAATTACCAATATTTTAATTTAATTTAATGTAATTATTTCAATTACTGGTTGTAATAAAAATGTTGCCATAAACCTATGACCTGTTGCAAACAAATCCAACATGGTTTAGATCAGGTTTAAATATTAACTGTCAACTCAGAGTTTGTGACTCTGGATTGCACGCAGCAAGCATCCAATAGCGTGAAAATGTAGAGAGTCAGTTTTATTAATTGCTCATGAGAGAGTCAGCGCAATTCACTTCTCTGCTGAAGACATTTATTAATATTTAAATGGACTTGCAAGACAAACATAAACACTGCTGATACAGGAATATATATATTAGAGAAGGCAACTTTAAGTTATTATTAATATTAATTGACAATATATTATCAATATAATATTAATAAGTTATTATATAATATTTATAGTTCAATTATATTTTAATATATAATATAAACTTTAAATAATTATAATTATTAATATAAAGATAATATGTTATTATATACTGGCAATTTGGATGCATACAATCTTTGAGTGTAAAATGCTTCAAAACGTTCTTCAAGGGTACTTGAAAAGTATAATTTTATCCACCAAATAAAAAAAAAGTAAGGTGAGAAGAGACAAGGTTATCATCTTGCCACACAATGATTCCTTATTCACAAACTATGTTTTGTTACTCTCAGGAACCTGCACGAAATCTTCATGTGTCCGTCAGTATTACTTTGTGTCTGTGTCTATAAGCTGGACTGAAGCTCAGAGTTTCTGCAGACAGAATTACACTGATCTGGCCACCATTGATAACATGGAGGAAATGAACAGGCTCTTTAAAACAGCACGTGGAACTTACTATGGCAAAGCTTGGATTGGACTGTATGATGATCTGAACAGTTGGAGATGGTCACTGGATAATACAGCTTTAGAGGGTGGATTTAAAAGCTGGTATGTCCAGAAACAAGTTAACTCAGGTGGACAGAGTCTGTGTGTGTGCATGTCAAGAAATCCAGGAACATGGAGTGAATCTCCTTGTTCACAGATATATCCATTTGTTTGCTATGATGGTAAGCACTGCTCTTGGCTTTCGAAGAACTATGACAACTTATGATACAGTATCATAATTAATTACGTAAATTATATTTCCACAGAAAGAGTGAATGCTAGTGCAAGTTATGTGTTTGTTTATCAATACATAAACTGGACTGAAGCTCAGAGTTACTGCAGAGAACATCACACAGACCTTGTCAGTATCCGGAATGAAATGGAGAACTACAGGGTTCAGTCATTACTTTCATATGATTACACTGTTTGGATTGGACTGTACAGAAGCAGGTCTTGGTCAGATCAGAGCAACTCTTCATTCAGTAACTGGAGGTCAGGACAGCCAGATAATGCTGGAAACAGTCAATACTGCACTGCTGTGTCATTCAGTGACACTGGGAGCTGGACAGATGAAAACTGCAATACTCAATTTGCCTTCATTTGTTACAGCAGTGAGTTTACACCACACTTAATTCAGATTGTAGGCTAGATTTGCAGTTTATTTTAGGAAAAAAGCCCAATTATAATGTGTTTACAATAATAATATTACTTAAAATAGTGTTGCTTTTTCCCATTTTTGCACCTTGACAGCAATAGCATCATCTCTTCAGTATCACTTTGTGAATCAGTCTATGAGCTGGACTGAAGCTCAGAGATTCTGCAGACAGAATTACACTGATCTGGCCACCATTGATAACATGGAGGAAATGAAGAGGCTCATTAAAACAGTCAATGGCAGTTACAATGGTTCAGCCTGGATTGGTCAGTATGATGATGTGAACAGCTGGAGATGGTCACTGGAAGACAATGATTTCTATCAGGAAGGAGAAAGAGATTACAGGAACTGGAATCATGAGCCAAACAACATAGGTGGCAGGGAATTATGTGTGTACATGCACAGTGGATACTGGTTTGATGTGCCATGTGACAGTTATTACCCATTTGTCTGCTATAATGGTAAGAAATTCCAGCAAAACAAAAATAAATTATTATTTTCTTATATTTTCTTATTTCGTATAATTTAAATTACTGGTTCGAGCCTTGGCTGGGTCAGTTGGCATTTCAGTGTAGAGTTTGCATGTTCTCCCTGAGTTCATGTGGGTTTCCTCCGGGAGCTCCGGTTTCTCAAAGACATGTGGTACAGGTAAATTGGGTAAGCTAAATTGTCTGTAGTGTATGTGTGTAAATGAGTGTGTATGGATGTTTCCCAGTGAAGGGTTGCAGATGGAAGGGCATCCGCTGCGTAAAATATATTCTGGATAAGTTGGTGGTTCATTCCGCTGTAACGACCCTAGATTAATAAAGGGACTAAGCCAAAAAGAAAGAACGAATTGATAAATGAATGAATTTATATATATATATATATATATATATATATATATATATATATATATATATATATATATATATATATATATTTCAGAGGTCGCGTTAACCGAATATTTTCAGTCATTGACAGATTTTTTTCAGAAGTGACGGAAAAATCTAAAGGTGATCCGTCATTTTGATGGATTATGCTGAGGGTGATCTATTGTAATTTGTAGCTAACTGTAATTCCCACTCCTGTCCAGCTGATGGCGATTGCCCTTGTTTTGTCTCCTCTTTGTCACCTCTGTGTACAGTTGCAAAAATCTCACAGCAGCTGAGTGTGAGAAGTTTCTTTAAACGGCCAAATAGTTGCGATATTAATCATAAAGGTGAAAAAAGAGGAAGTGATGCAGTGGACGATGAAGAACAAACAGACAAAAATCCTCAGTCGCCGACAGCTGTTGTTACGGGCCAACCAAGCGGCAACAATGAGGTCAGGTGCTTTAGAGTGCGTTGTGAGCACTACCGAACACAGAGGGGTGAAGCCGCACCCCTGGTGCTGAAGGAATGCGTGCTGCAGTATTTTTTCCCGGTGAACCAAGTGCTTTCAAGACCGGGAAATCCCACATTAAGAAAATCCAGCAAACTTCTGATCACTTCCTTAGGAGAAATGTTTCCTAACTACAAAACACTGCTGAAGTGGTGCTACCCAGATAGCAGGTAGTAATCGGCCTGAGCTCGGCTGCCCTTCAGCACCTCCGGCTCCGACTCGGCATCAGCGAGTGTTATCCGAGCCGAGTATGGCCCGCGGCTCGCTCCCGCACATGCGTTTGTGATGCTGCTGTAAAGCCTGGCCCGATTCCAGTTAACCATATCTGTTCCGAGTCTGTCTGTAGAGTCCGGGCCGCTTCTGGTAAGGACTCTGCAGTGTGGCAGCAGAACGCGGCTTCAGCCTCCAGAACAAAATTAAAACTGTCACCAAAATTACATTTTTCAAGGCAAAGACACAGAAATTAATGACAATTGTCTCTGCATCAGTTTCTCTTGATGCGTTTGATTACGCACAGGCAAGCACACAGTTCAGGTTGAAGCAGGAGGAAGAAATTAGGAAAGGGAGATATGAGTAATTGTTCATTTGTCAAATAAAAATGAATAATTTAGCCTATATGCTCGTTGTGCAAGTTCATTATTAAAATATGAATGAAAAAAGTAATTAGAAAATATGAAAATTAATTGATGGTCAATAATAGGTTATGACAGAATTTTTACAACCCTCTGTCAAAATGACAAAGTGTAACGGGACCTCTGATATATATATATATATATATATGTGTGTGTGTGTGTGTGTGTGTGTGTGTGTGTGTGTGTGTGTGTGTGTGTGTTTTGTAAACATACCTTTAGTTAAACAAAACCATAAATAAATGTACTACAATTGTTTAAAGATGTATTATTTGTTTTATTTTATAGGAAGCACTCAAATCTATGTTTTGGTTACTCAGACAAAGAAATGGACAGAAGCTCAAAGCTACTGCAGACAGAGATACACAGACCTGGCCAGTGTAAGGAATGAGACAGAGCGGCAACAGATACTAAGTGTTACAGGCTTTGGAAATTTTGGTTACGATGTCTGGATTGGTCTGTACAGAAACAGACTGTGGTCAGATCAGAGCAACTCTTCATTCTCATTGTGGCTGCCACAGACTGCAAGTGTTGATGCACAACCAGATAATGGTGCAAATGTCCCAGGAGAATATGGAGCTCAACACTGTACAACTGTGTCTTTAAAATACTTTGGCCGATGGACAGATGAGGGATGTATTAACAGATTGCCTTTTTTCTGTTACACTTGTGAGTTTATATACCTTATATTATGAAATAATAAACATCAGGTTGTTATTATTACACAGAATACAAAAACTCTTGAAAAGTGTAATATTTGATAATTATGCTTACATTTTTGCTAATGCAAGCCTTCTGTTTGCTTTGTGGTGAATCTGATGGCCATCATATGAACCCACATTTGCAGATGTGTACGGTATGTTTGTATAGTTTTGCTGTTTTGAACATAATGACTGTTAAGTTAATCAGCAAAAATTAAAATACATTTAGTCACACAGAACTCTAGTGTTAATTAAACTGTACTGACATGTTCATTTATTCCATTTTTACTGATCAGTGATGGCAATGCGAGTGGAATTTACAAGTCTAGATAATTTGTCAAAGGCACAGATTGAGGAAGAGGTGATTGTACAGGTAAGACACTTGACATTAAGTCATTAAGAAGCATTTATTAATAGTAACAGCATTTTTGTTTGAATATTTTCTTTGATACTTTACGTAATTGATTGATACCACATATACTTACTTATATAAACATTTAATGCTAAAATTGTTTAAGACAACTGTGCAACAAATACTGAATAAGTGACATTTAAATGACAAAAGAAGCACGATGATACATTTGTCATAACTTGTATATATTTTCAGTTACAAGAGGAGCTGATGAAGCATGGATTTCCCAGCAATGTCACCATGCATCTGAGAGACTATCATAAGGTTAAACCCTGATAAAGGAGGACAGCGCTTTACTGTTTCCACATTTTAGAGTTTTAGACTCAGTACTTACTACTTACAAATAATATAACTGTATTCTCTTTACTTTTACAAATGAATGATCTTACACTGTAAAAAATCTGGTAACAAATGATGTTGAAAATTCAGCTCTGCAGTAACAAAGTGACATTTTAATATATTTATTAGTCTGATCGCTCTGGTTACTAAAGTAACCCTCAGGGAACGGAAATGCTATTAGTGGATTTATTAATTAATTCACGAATTGGGGGATTTTGTTTCAGAAAGCCAATTGTCTGAAAGAGTATACAACGGGCCAATGAAATGCCAATGAATTGGCAGCGTAAGCTTGCGCACGTGTGCCTTATTGCCAATTATCTCTGCTTATAAGCACAGGGAAGCAAGGAAACGCCATCCTTTTAAGCTGAAGAGACTGACACTTACAGCTAAGGAACAGTCATTATGGCGATGCTAAATAGCATTTCCGTTCCCCTCCTTGGGGAACGAGGGTTACTTTAGTAACCAAAGCGTTCCCCTTCAGATGTGGAACTTCGGTGCTGTAAGTGGATTTATTCATTAATCCACGAATTGGGGGAATGTATGGAAAACGCCATAATGACTGCACCCTACCTTCGCCTCCGATGAGAGGACAGCCAGGCATAGCGTAAGCGCTCCTGCATCAAAGAGAGGCGCGGTCCTCCAACGTGGTCCCTGGCCCTTACTTATCCCACTTCAAAAGAAGTTTTACGGATTTAGATATATTTTTTGGAAAGTCGCAAGCGTCTAGATAATTCTAGGAAAATACAACAGTATGTTGGGAAAGCGTGCAGTCCCGATAGGGAGGACGCTGCTGAGGCCATCTGCTACCCAATGGGGGAGATATGATGGCAAAAATACATATGGACTAGCCCTGAAAAGGGGGAGTACGCATATAATAGAATGGTTAGCGGAGATGGAAGATACGGGGCCACCCGTGAGGGGGGACTGCACCGTGGCTGAATAAGCATATGGGATAGCCTAGTGGGGATCACACATAGCGGGCACCTATACCCAAAACGTGGGCTGACCAGCGGGCAGACCTACAACGTAGTGGGCCAGCAAGTGACTCATCCGCTGAATTTGTGCTGAAGGCCTCGGAGGAATCTGCAGGGCTCACCTGACGGGGAACTTTACTGACAGATAAAAAGGCGCACCTATCTCCGTGTTAGGGAGAATGGCGCAGCAAGCGTGTTTCAACACCTTCATCGAATTGTTTCCTCAATCACCAAGGGTTACCTAATACCCTTGAGGAAACCGGCTCCACTCGCAGATTGTAAAACCTTGCAAATGTATTAGGTGTCGCCCAGCCCGCAGCTCTACAGATGTCTGTTAGAGAGGCACCGCATGCACGCGCCGAAGAGGATGCGAAGCTCCGAGTGGAGTGCGCACACACTCTCAGGGGAAACAGCTCGCCTTGGCTCTGATAAGCGAGAGAGATGGCATCCACTATCCAGTGGTTACGGCACTTCCCTGCTGCCGACCGCCATAACAGACGAAGAGCTGCTCAGATGATCTAAAGCTCTGAGTGCGGCCCAGATAAATACACAAAGCTGGACAAAGTAAGGAAAGGGCTGGGTCTGCCTCCTCTAGGGGCAGCGCTTGCAGGCTCACTACCTGGTATTAAAACGGAGTGGTAGGAACCTTGGGCCCAGGCCGGGTCTCAGGAATGTGATAGTAAGCCTGCCCGAATTACAGGCAAGAGTCAATGACCGAAAAATGCCTCCAGGTCCCCGACCTTCTAAATCGATATCAACGCAACCAGCAGAGCTGTCTTCAGGGATAGAAATCCTAAAGATACTGAGTCAAGGATCGAAGGGATCTGACGCAGGCTCGTGATAATGAGGGTGAGATCCTAAGAGGGCATGAGAGGCGGGCGGGGTGGATTAGTTCACCTAGCGCCTCTGAGGAACCGGATGATGAGGTTATGCGTTCCCACGGTGCTGCCAGCCACCGCGTCATGAAAGCGGAGATGGCAGTCACATAACCTTGAGTGTATAGGGCGACAGCCTGCTCTCCAGCTTCTCTTGGAGTAAAGAAAGCACAACGCTGATCTGGCAAATTTCGGGGGTTTTCTCTGCGAGAGATGCACCATTCAGTGAATAGACTCCACTTCAGGGCATAGGCGCGCTTGAGGAGGGGGCTCTAGCCCGAGTGACGGTATTAACCACCGCAAGTGGTAGGTTACCTAATCCTTCCTCGCGTCTAAGGACCACCAGTGGAGGTTCCAAAGATCGGGGCGAGGGTGCCAGATAGTGCCCTGTCCCTGAGAGAGTAGGTGCTCTCTCAAAGGGATCTGCCAGGGGAGGGCCATCGCGGGGATGGAGAGCTCTGACATCCAGGTCCGGTTGGGCCAGAGGGGCGCAACCAGCAACCTGTTCCTCATCCTCCCTGCGGTTGATATACGCCACCGCCACCGTGCTGTCAGTCCTGACCAGCACGTGTTGCAGCTCCAGCACCGGAAAAAAACGGTGGAGAGCGAGGAACACTGCCAACAGCTCCAGGCGATTGATATGCCAATGCAACTAGGTTCGAAGCAGCTGCGAATGCCATATGCCCCAGAAGCCTCTGAAATAATTTCAGTGGGACGACTATTTGCTGTCGAGCTCTCTCAGACAGTTCAGCATCAGCTGAACACGCTCTCCGGAGAAGCGCGCTGCCATGGTGACCGAGTCCAGCTCCAGCCCGAGAAATTGGTTGACCTAAAACCCCAACAGGTGGAGGTGCCGGAGCACCTTGTGTCTGTGCATAATCAATTGCTCTCGAGTGGGCTGAAATCAGCTAGTCGTCGAGATAATTGAGTATGCGGATGCCCGCGAGCCGAAGGAGTGCTAAGGCACCCTCCGTGAGCTTGGTATGGACCCGCGGAGACAGAAAGAGCCCGAAGGAGAGGACAATCGCTGACTTACTAGCAGTGGGGCAGCGCGGAGTGGGTGTGCTGATCCGGGAAGCGCGAGGGTCCCGCGGAAGAGCTGGAGGCGAGAGATCTGCTCTCACTCCTCACCCAAACTCCGGAGGGGAGGCTCGAGGGGAGGGAGAAAGGAGACCGTCCTCTCAACGCTCGTGAGCCACTGGCGAAACACACCGAACCTGCGAGCTAGAAGCATAGCGTCTCAGACTGGCAGATTTCAGCTGTCACATCCGGGGAAGTGGAAAAGTGCTCTTTCATTGATGTTTTCATGGCAGTAAAAAGTGCCGTTGGAAATGGGGCCCCGCCTTCCAGCCGGGAAAGAGCAAGTTCCCTATTCTCCAGATGACCTGTCCCAGGGACGCTTCGCGGTCCGTTACCGGACTTAGCTGTGCTCTGGGCAGGGGGGGCTGCCTGCTTTCGAGGTGCTCAACACGCTCACTTCGCCGGAGGTGTGTGCGGAGGCGGTGCAGCTCTCGTAGGTGGGCGCCTTCGGTGAGGAGCAGCAGATATGGATGGTACGGCGGGCGGAGCGGGCTTACGTTCCCGCTGATAGGTGACATTACCCATCGCCTCAGACTGCTCTCTCACCGCCTTGAATTCCTGGGTGAATTCACAGATGGTGTCGCCGAACAGGCCAGCTTGGGATATGGGGGAGTCAAGAAAGCTGACTTTGTCGACTTCGCACATATCAGCCAAGTTTAGCCAGAGGTGGTGCTCCTGGATCACTAATGTGGACATCGTCCTCGCCAACGCACACGCAGTGGACTTAGTGGTCCGAAGAGCATAGTTGTATGCGGTGCAAAGTTCACAAGCCTGGGTTAGACCCATCCTCTTGCAGCTCGGCCAGCGCTTGCATTTGTTAGCGCTAGTAGGTGGCCATCGCGTGCAAGGCGGAAGCAGCATGGCCCGCAGCCTTGTAAGCTTTAGCTCAGAGGTAGGCAGATAACTTACAGGCTTTGGATGGGAGACGAGGCGGACCCTGCCAAGAAAAGGCGCCACGCGGACAAAGATTGACCACAATCGCGCGCTCAACCTGAGGAATCGCCACATACCCCCTGGCCGATCCACCGTCAAGAGTGGTGAGGGCGGAGGGACACGCAGCACGGGCAGAAAAAAAGTGCCCTCCAAGACTGCGTGAGCCTACTATGCACCTCAAGGAAGAAGGGGACGAGAGGCTTCAAAGGCTTCGCCCTCTGGTCCTCTACGTAGCACCCATCTAGTCGGTCCGGCCGCAGAGCTGGGGGATAAACCATCTTCAACCCACGGCCGAAGCAGCCCGGGAAAGCACAGCTAACATGTACGTTTCAGGATCCGTCTTGACAGCGCTCACATGCCCGGAGGGGGGCGAGCGGGTCTGGATCATCATCGGACAATGAAAGCCCACCCTCCGATGCCGCAGTGGACGTCTGGTCTCCAGTGTCATCAAGCGTAAGGGCTACCATCAGGTTAGACGGATCGCTTCCCCCGCTCGAAGCTTGGATGGAGCGCTTGGAGGAGCGGGAGTGCCGCGGGCCCGTGGCCGACGGATTATCTCTCGCTGAAACCCTCAGATCTGCCCGAGTGCCCGCTGCAGTGCAGGGGACAGCTGGGGTGGTTTGTCCTTTTGCAAAGGCTACACGCGATCTTAACTGCGCAACAGTCATGGCATCGCAGTGATGACATGAACTGCCCGCGGGCAGCGCATTAACATGCTGGAACCCCAGATATGCAACGCAGTGTTCGTGCCCATCATCCGGGGACAGAAACCACCGCATCCAGAAACGCACGGTCGGAGCGCCATCCTGAAAAGGACGTGCTGCACAACTGTGTTGCTCTTTTTGTGAAGTTACAACTTTATACGCACCACTCTAGAGGACCGGACCCAAAGAACGCCAGGCAAGGGAGAAACCCAGCTCGACCGTTTGCCATAGCGCGTACACACTCTGGACCGGGAGAATGCACAGCAGGAGGAACCGTCATCGACTCTCTCAGAAGGCTGTAATAGTCTCTGAAGCAAAAAGGATGGCGTTTCCTTGCTTCCCTGTGCTTATATGCGGAGTTAATTGGCAATAAGGCACATGTGCGCAAGCTTACGCTGCCAATTCATTGGCATTTCATTGGCCAGTTGTATACTCTTTCAGACGATTGGCTTTCTGAAACGAAATCCCCCAATTCGTGAATTAATGAATAAATCCACTAATAGCATTGAAGTTCCCCATCCGTAGGGGAAACAATATATTGTTGAGGAAATATTATATAGAGATTTATGTGTGGCTTTTTAATGTCAAAAGCTGTTGTCAAGCTTTCAAAATGCTATTGAAATGCATAAAAAACATGAATCACAAAATATGCTAAACTGTTAATTTACAGAAATTTCTATAGTGTGCTTGTGAAATATCTTGATCTTATAATGAAATATTGTGCCATTGTGTTTTGTTTTAAATTTGTTTTACAAATCAGTGAAGGGCTTTGTATCAAAATTGATTTAGTTTGAATTTAGTGTCAAAATAATGGATAAATGGGTTTATGGACTTCATATAGTTTGATCAATGGCTGATAATGTAAAGGTAAGACAAAAGAATAATTACATTATTTTAGTATCATCATGATAAACAACAAAGGTTGAAAGCTGTGTGTAAAATGAAATAAAGTTTGAAGGTTCAAATGAAGTGCTGTTTGTTTTTTCAGGTCTTGAGTTCTGTAAAAACAAATGGACGAAAACTTTTTTTTACCAAGTTCACAAAAGTTTGCAACAACAGTGTACCAGTCTCCTAAAGTCAAATGTAACTCATACCTATGTGGAATTAAACATTTTAAAATTGCAGAAAAAATTGTAATAATAGATTTTAAACATTAAAACAGACATTTTTACCAAATAAAACTCTGCATCTGAGCAAAGAATAGCTGTCACAGTCATTAGCGACCCAGGCTTGTAGATCACTGAGAATCAATCACTTTCACTCGGGACTACAAATCTGTCAACAAATTGAATACAAATCCTGTTATGCACCACACAATCACACCTGTTTTGGTTTTCCCTGCCTGTATATATCTGTTTGACCCTGTTAACCGTTGCCTGCCTGACCATACTTGATTAAATCCTGCATTTGGAAGCAAACCTGTGTTGGCAGCATCCCATCATATTACAATAGCCTACAAGGATAGTTCACCCAAAAATGAAAATTCTGTCATCAAACCTCCTTTACTTAACTCCCAGGGGTCTGAGGTGATTTTGGGGCCAATGAGATGTTTTGACATGCCCTGACATTTGTGTGTTTTTCAGCTATTGATTACATAATATTGGCCAACATCTTTGTTTTTCTTTCAGCAAAAACTGTGCTACAAGAATATGTGAGAAATATTGATGTACATGATTGCGTTTTTTAGAAAAAAAAATATCATGCATGGTTAGTAAGTTTTGGAGAAAAAATGTAGCTGAATTAAGGTCCAAAAAACACACTGAATGTGCTTGAACAAGACTTTTGAGTTATCAGTCTTGTAGGCTAGAATATTTACTTCCCAATTATGTGAAAATTATTATGTTCTCTCATTTAAAGAAAACATTACAATGAAACACGATTTGTTAATATTGCAATGTCCATCTGCAAAAGTTCGCCCAAACTAAATGCTTGTATGACCTATATATATATATATATATATATATATATATATATATATATATATATATATATATATATATATATATATAGTTGAAGTCAGAATTATTAGCCCCCCTGAATTATTAGACCGCTTGTTTATTTTTCCCCCAATTTCTGTTTAATGGAAAAAAGATTTTTTCAACACATTTCTTAACATAATAGTTTTAATAAGTCATTTCTACTAACTGATTTATTTTATCTTTGCCATGATGACAGTAAATAACATTTGACTAGATATTTTTCAAGACACGTCTATACAGCTTAAAGTGACATTTAAGGCTTAACTAGGTTAATTAGGTTAACTAGGCAGGTTAGGGTACTTCTACAAGTTATTGTATAACAGTGGTTTGTTCTGTAGATTATCGAGAAAAATATATAGCTTAAACGGGCTATAATTTTGTCCCTAAAATGGTATTTAAAAAATTTTAAACTGCTTTTATTCTAGCCGAAATAAAAAAATAAGACTTTCTCCAGAAGAAAAAATATTATCAGACATGCTATGGAAATTTCCTTGATCTGTTAAACATCATTTGGAAAATATTTTAAAAAGATGAAAAAAATTCGAAGGGGGCTAATAATTCTGACTTCAACTGTATATACTAGTACACCTGTGACGATCACCAGCGATCTAACAACCAAAGATCTTTGGAAAACATTCACATTCACACAAAACTACAAATTTGCCGGTTTATGGACTACAGATACTAGTTATGCAAAACACACACTCACCTGCTCCAGGTCACTATTGATTAGACACTCACAGCTGAAGCTGCTTTTGGACTAATTACACAGACTATAAATACAGCACACTAACACACAGTTGTGGCTGAGTCTTGTTATCTGTTTAGTGACATTACAACACGTTTTCTTTTGTCTTGCTTTGCCGTGATTTTTACCCTCGCCTCGTTTATTTGTTTTTCCTGTTTGCTACCTGCCTTGTGACCATCTCCCTGCTATTTTGACTACGACTCTGGATTGCCCTTATACATCTGTTTGCTCCTGTGTTGAACATTGCTTGCCTGACCATCCTGATAATAAACCCTGCTTTTGGATCCTTACCTTCGTTGTCAGTGTCACATCCCTGGTTACAACACCCCTCACAAATCTCTCTTTTAAATTCATATTTTTAATAGGAAGCTCAACAATATTATGTTTGTGCATATACATTAATCTGTAAAGGCCAAATCTGAAACTCATCTAACACAATAACTTAAGATAATGGTCTAAAAACTTGTACACTCAAATTTGTATGTTATAGAAAAATAATAAATAAAAATTTTAAAATGAGGAAAAATCAAGAGAAGCAAAAAAAATGAAAAAGTGTCATTGAAATTTTGTAGGTTATAATATTTTTTTGCAATATTTAGCTTGAATGTAATTATATTATCTTTCCATTTTTTATTATGTTTGGTGACTTAAATATTATTTTAATAAATATATTTGTTTAGGAAATCTTTTTGGTTTAAAAGCACCAAAATACAAATCAAATCAAATCAAATTAAATCAATTCAAATCAGTCCTTTATTTGTCACAAACACTTTCCTATAGTGAAATCAAACCCCCCTGACCGTACACTAACATCACAATTTTCAGGGGAAGACAGGTCACAGGAGGTAGCATTTAGAAAAAAGAAGTAAGATACATTTCAGGAGAGGGGGGCAAAAAAACTCCCTCTCGCCTTGCTCTTGAACTAGGGCAGTGTGAGACCAGGAAGAAAAAAATGCCTATACGTTGCCTATATTCACTGAGAAATGAAGGAAAATATTCATTTTCAAAATGGGCTGTACTCAATTATGGTGAGCACTGTATGTGCACTTATACAGCATGCACAAAAAGAAATGGTATAAAACGTGTCTCCAGAACTGTTGTAATAATTTTTTTGTGCATTATTAATTAATAATTTCTGAATGACTCTAAGACACTGAAGTAGCGTAATGACAAAAGCTTTAAACAAAAGAATGAATATTATTTTAAACATGAAAAACAATTACTTTAAATGAAAATAATATTTTAAGACCTTTTATATATGTTGATCCCAGGAGATTAATTGGGTCATAATTTTTATTTATTCCTGGGAGTAAAAATGAAAAGACCTTTCTAGCGTGCTGTGTTTGCTTGTGGGGGCATCTTTGTTTTGGGGTGTTGGGGCAGCTTTCGTCATTGTTTTTAATAATGGTGCAAGGGAAGAGCCAGCGTGATGGTTTGGAGCTTATACAACCTACCATTGTATGACTGTTCATTCACAGCATATAACTGTTCATTCACAGCCTTTTCAATAATCTCTTACATGAGTCTGTTTAGAGAACATATCTGCAATTTTTAATTCCAATAAGCAGTTGTGGAGAACTCAAGACTGAATCATCCAACTGCTATGGCAGTGTCTGTTTTATCATTTTTACCCTGCATATATCACCTTGTTTGTTTAGGTATTTCACTAGATCGGGGAACCCTTCCTAGTCTTCTGATTATGGTAAGACTGGCTTTGAAAATAAGCTTCTTGTCATATCCAGTCAGCAAACATGTTTTCGATAGCACTTAATAGTTATCCATTCAGTAACATCCAAGGATAGTCTAGAAAACCACAACCAGCGTGGAATGGAATCCATGTATGTCTCCCACAACATTAGGTTGAGTTAGCAAGTATATTTAATTTATAATCCATTTGCTTTAAGATTTATCAAAGAAACAAAGTAATGGATTTAATATAGAAAGAGAGAAATGTCATTCTAATTGTGATAGACATATCTGTTCTCATTTTAGATTTCTATGTAACTTAATATGGATGAAATGCCTGCTAGAAGCAGATGGAGGGCAGGAATGTCATACAGGTGATTTTATGATGCAGGACTAAGATAATCAGACATTTTCTAGATAATTCTATGATGTATTCTTCAGTTTGAGTTTTCATACAATAGCAAAACTTGAACACACAGGATTTTTGAAATTCCATCGTCTAAGCTCAGAGATACTGCAGAGATAAATACACTTATCTGGTCTCTCATCTTATGAACTTTAGAATGTAATGATGCAGTCTAACTGGTGTGCCTAAAACAGATCTACATGTATTTATGATAAACAAAACAATAGCCTACATACGTCAACAGATTTCTTTATGTTAAGGTTAAAAAAAAACATTTTTCAAGTTGCTTTAAGCATAAAGAGTACTGCAGAGACAACAAAACAGAAATTAACAAGCAAGAAAGGAGACCGAAAGACAGGAATGGTAAATATAAGAATTAATGATCAAAATATGGTTATTATTCAATGTACCATTTATATGTAAAGTTGTATTATGAAATTACTTTCTTTTTTCTCTCTCCACAGCCATGTTTTCATTGGTTCTACTTTCAGGTACTGAAATTCTTTTAGATTTGTCAATATCTTTAGATTTTTTTTAAAAAAAATCAAATTATCAAAATAATATAAACCTTTTATTTTTTATTATAGAAAATTGGGCATATAGATTCTGTAAATTTAACAGTAACTAATGAAAAAACTTTGTATTGTAGAATGGGAGGTGTATTTATATATGCACATATTTTCCTTATTAACTAAAGTAAGATTAAAATAGAACCTAATGAGTATAGCTTCTGTGTTTTCATCAGGTTTTATTACCTTGACCTTGGGTGTTCCTCGTCAGTATGTGTTTGTGAATGAATCAATGACTTGGGCAGAAGCTCAGAGATACTGTAGAGATAAATACACTGATCTGGCCACCATTGAAAATGAACAACAGACGATCCAGTTACTGGACACAGTGAATGATGATTCCATTGATTTGGCCTGGATTGGACTTTACGATGACCTGAACAGATGGAACTGGACTCTGCAGGACAGCAATTTCTTCAAGGCAGGAGAGAAAAGCTTCAGGAACTGGAATAACCCAGTCCCATACAATTATATAACACAAAGTCAGTGTGTATACATGTACATGGGGATATGGCGTGCAGCCTATTGCACTGGGTCATATTATCCAGTTGTCTGCTATGATGGTAATCCATACATTAATGTATGATCTATATGTGGCAAAATACATATGGCAATTGTAAATATCAAACCAGCCTCTCTCTTATCTGAATATGACTTATTTTCATTTCAGGAAGAGAAAATGCCAGCACTGCTTATGTTTTCATTGCCCAGTCCCAAACCTGGACAGAAGCTCAGAGTTACTGCAGAGAACATTACACAGACCTCGCCAGCATTAGAAATGAGACTGAAAACCAGATAATTGAGTCCATTACAACTTACAATGGGTATGCTTGGACTGTACAAAACCAGATCTTGGTCAGACCAGAGCAACTCTTCATTTAGCTACTGGAGCTTGTTGCAACCGGGTTCAGCAGGATCCTGCACTGTGGTCTCATTTAGTGACTCTGGGAAATGGATAGATAAAGACTGTGGTTATGCATTTCCTTTTATTTGCTACAGTAGTGAGTAGAAATTAATATATTTATTAGTTTTGATAAGTAATGATATCCATTACTTATATTGTGTCTATGTAGTCAAATAAAAATAGGCACTATAAAGTACAATGTGGTCCAAGAATCTGTGTATATAACAAAAATAGTATAAAGGCCTGTTTACACCATGCACAGTAATCATAGATAAAAAAAGAAGAGAAAATAGAAGATAAAAATAAAGAATGTTTCTAACAAAACATTCATTCACAAATATATTTATCATTATATTTATATGTATAATTACTGTATACATATACGTCTTGCCCTGCCGGCACCAGCCCGGCTCCTTGCCCTGCCGACACCACCCAGACGCCTTGCCCTGCCGGCGCCACCCAGACGCCTTGCCCAGCCGGCCCCAGCCCGGCTCCTTGCCCTGCCGGCGCCACCCAGACGTCTCGCCCTGCCGGCGCCACCCAGACGTCTCGCCCTGCCGGCGCCACTCAGACGTCTCGCCCAGCCGGCCCCAGCCCGGCTCCTTGCTCTGCCGGCGCCACCCAGACGTCTCGCCCTGCCGGCGCCACCCAGATGTCTCGCCCTGCCGGCGCCACCCAGACGTCTCGCCCTGCCGGCGCCACCCAGACGTCTCGCCCTGCCGGCGCCACCCAGACGTCTCGCCCTGCCGGCGCCACCCAGACGTCTCGCCCTGCCGGCGCCACCCAGACGTCTCGCCCTGCCGGTCCCAGCCCGGCTCCTTGCTCTGCCGGCGCCACCCAGACGTCTCGCCCTGCCGGCGCCACCCAGACGTCTCGCCCTGCCGGCGCCACCCAGACGTCTCGCCCTGCCGGCGCCACCCAGACGTCTCGCCCTGCCGGCGCCACCCAGACGTCTCGCCCTGCCGGCGCCACCCAGACGTCTCGCCCTGCCGGCACCACCCAGACGAATCTCCCTGCCGGCGCCACCCAGACGTCTCGCCCTGCCGGCGCCACCCAGACGTCTCGCCCTGCCGGCGCCACCCAGACGTCTCGCCCTGCCGGCGCCACCCAGACGTCTCGCCCTGCCGGTCCCAGCCCGGCGCCTCGCCCTGCCGGCTCCCCTCTGGTCTCCTGCCCTGCCGGCTCCCCTCTGGTCTCCTGCCCTGCCGGCTCCCCTCTGGTCTCCTGCCCTGCCGGCTCCCCTCTGGTCTCCTGCCCTGCCGGCTCCCCTCTGGTCTCCAGCCCAGCCGGCTCCCCACAGGCCTCCAGCCCAGCTGGCTCCCCACTGACCTCCTGCCTTGTCTCCCCTGAGACTCTCCCTGGGTCGTCCCTCCTGCTCCTCCCTGGTGTTCCCTCCCTGCACCCTGGACGGACCCTCCGGCTCCACCCTGGCTCCCTGCCGGGGCCCCCGACCCACTGAATCCACCCTGGACTGTCCCTCCTGATCCTCCCTGGTCTTGCCCTCCCATCCCTCCCTTGTTTGTCTTGTTGGGTCTGGCTTGGCTTCCCTCCCTCCCTTCATGTCGTCTTGCCTGTTCACCTCCCTGTCTTGTGTCTGTTGATGTTGCCTGTTTTGTTGTCTTGTGGTGTTTCTTGTCTGTCTTGTACCTTGTTCGATGTTCCCTTTAGGGACGCCAGGTGGCGTCCCTTTTGGGGGGGGGGTAGTGTCAGGGTTCTGCCACTCTGATCTTGTAAATTCTTGTTTTGGTGGCAGATCTCTGACACTACTCGTGTCTGGTCCTGTTTCTGTGTCTGTGTGCGCGCGCGCGCGCGTCGTCGTGGGTGTACGCAGAGTGTGCGCGCTCCTGCTTGACGCGGCCGCGTGCGCGCTCTGCTCCAGCCCCAGAGCGCCCTCCAGTGTCGGCTCCAGCCCCAGAGCGCCCTCCAGTGTCGGCTCCAGCCCCAGAGCGCAGCTCAGTGCCGGTCCCAGTCCGGCTCCTTGCCCTGCCGGCGCCATCCAGACGTCTTGCCCTGCCGGCTTCAGCCCGGCTCCTTGCCCTGCCGGCACCATCCAGACGTCTTGCCCTGCCGGCTTCAGCCCGGCTCCTTGCCCTGCCGGCACCACCCAGACGTCTTTCCCTGCCGGCACCACCCAGACGTCTAGCCCTGCCGGCACCAGCCCGGCTCCTTGCCCTGCCGACACCACCCAGACGCCTTGCCCTGCCGGCGCCACCCAGACGCCTTGCCCAGCCGGCCCCAGCCTGGCTCCTTGCCCTGCCGGCGCCACCCAGACGTCTCGCCCTGCCGGCGCCACTCAGACGTCTCGCCCTGCCGGCGCCACTCAGACGTCTCGCCCAGCCGGCCCCAGCCTGGCTCCTTGCCCTGCCGGCGCCACCCAGACGTCTCGCCCTGCCGGCGCCACCCAGACGTCTCGCCCTGCCGGCGCCACCCAGACGTCTCGCCCTGCCGGTCCCAGCCCGGCTCCTTGCTCTGCCGGCGCCACCCAGACGTCTCGCCCTGCCGGCGCCACCCAGACGTCTCGCCCTGCCGCCGCCACCCAGACGTCTCGCCCTGCCGGCGCCACCCAGACGTCTCGCCCTGCCGGCGCCACCCAGACGTCTCGCCCTGCCGGCGCCATCCAGACGTCTTGCCCTGCCGGCTTCAGCCCGGCTCCTTGCCCTGCCGGCACCATCCAGACGTCTTGCCCTGCCGGCACCAGCCCGGCTCCTTGCCCTGCCGACACCACCCAGACGCCTTGCCCTGCCGGCGCCACCCAGACGCCTTGCCCAGCCGGCCCCAGCCCGGCTCCTTGCCCTGCCGGCGCCACCCAGACGTCTCGCCCTGCCGGCGCCACCCAGACGTCTCGCCCTGCCGGCGCCACTCAGACGTCTCGCCCAGCCGGCCCCAGCCCGGCTCCTTGCTCTGCCGGCGCCACCCAGACGTCTCGCCCTGCCGGCGCCACCCAGACGTCTCGCCCTGCCGGCGCCACCCAGATGTCTCGCCCTGCCGGCGCCACCCAGACGTCTCGCCCTGCCGGCGCCACCCAGACGTCTCGCCCTGCCGGCGCCACCCAGACGTCTCGCCCTGCCGGCGCCACCCAGACGTCTCGCCCTGCCGGCGCCACCCAGACGTCTCGCCCTGCCGGTCCCAGCCCGGCTCCTTGCTCTGCCGGCGCCACCCAGACGTCTCGCCCTGCCGGTCCCAGCCCGGCTCCTTGCTCTGCCGGCGCCACCCAGACGTCTCGCCCTGCCGGCGCCACCCAGACGTCTCGCCCTGCCGGCGCCACCCAGACGTCTCGCCCTGCCGGCGCCACCCAGACGTCTCGCCCTGCCGGTCCCAGCCCGGCTCCTTGCTCTGCCGGCGCCACCCAGACGTCTCGCCCTGCCGGTCCCAGCCCGGCTCCTTGCTCTGCCGGCGCCACCCAGACGTCTCGCCCTGCCGGCGCCACCCAGACGTCTCGCCCTGCCGGCGCCACCCAGACGTCTCGCCCTGCCGGCGCCACCCAGACGTCTCGCCCTGCCGGCGCCACCCAGACGTCTCGCCCTGCCGGCGCCACCCAGACGAATCTCCCTGCCGGCGCCACCCAGACGTCTCGCCCTGCCGGCGCCACCCAGACGAATCTCCCTGCCGGCGCCACCCAGACGTCTCGCCCTGCCGGCGCCACCCAGACGTCTCGCCCTGCCGGCGCCACCCAGACGTCTCGCCCTGCCGGCGCCACCCAGACGTCTCGCCCTGCCGGTCCCAGCCCGGCGCCTCGCCCTGCCGGCTCCCCTCTGGTCTCCTGCCCTGCCGGCTCCCCTCTGGTCTCCTGCCCTGCCGGCTCCCCTCTGGTCTCCTGCCCTGCCGGCTCCCCTCTGGTCTCCTGCCCTGCCGGCTCCCCTCTGGTCTCCAGCCCAGCCGGCTCCCCACAGGCCTCCAGCCCAGCTGGCTCCCTACTGACCTCCTGCCTTGTCTCCCCTGAGACTCTCCCTGGGTCGTCCCTCCTGCTCCTCCCTGGTGTTCCCTCCCTGCACCCTGGACGGACCCTCCGGCTCCACCCTGGCTCCCTGCCGGGGCCCCCGACCCACTGAATCCACCCTGGACTGTCCCTCCTGATCCTCCCTGGTCTTGCCCTCCCATCCCTCCCTTGTTTGTCTTGTTGGGTCTGGCTTGGCTTCCCTCCCTCCCTTCATGTCGTCTTGCCTGTTCACCTCCCTGTCTTGTGTCTGTTGATGTTGCCTGTTTTGTTGTCTTGTGGTGTTTCTTGTCTGTCTTGTACCTTGTTCGATGTTCCCTTTAGGCCAGGTGGCGTCCCTTTTGGGGGGGGGGGGGGGGTAGTGTCAGGGTTCTGCCACTCTGATCTTGTAAATTCTTGTTTTGGTGGCAGATCTCTGACACTACTCGTGTCTGGTCCTGTTTCTGTGTCTGTGTGCGCGCGCGCGCGTCGTCGTGGGTGTACGCAGAGTGTGCGCGCTCCTGCTTGACGCGGCCGCGTGCGCGCTCTGCGTCCCTCAGACGCGTGCGCTCTTGTACTCGTGTTTGTGTTTTCGTCTGTCAGCAGCATGGTGTTTCATTCCCAGCGTCTCAGTCTTGTTGGTTTCGGTTTTGGTCGGCGCTGGGATGAAGCATGCATGCTGCATATGTGAGCGCATGGTGAGTTTTCATTCATCGTGTGCTCGTGTCTTGCGTCTTTTGTCAAAGCACGTGGCTCGGTGTTTACATTGTGGTCACGTGCTTTTGTCGTGTGCTTCAGTGTTGTGCTATGTGAGCGCATGGCTTGTATTGTCTCTCTGTGTCATGCGCTCTCCCGTCTATTGTCTAGTCCCACCCTCC
This sequence comes from Danio rerio, assembly GCF_052040795.2. Taxonomy (NCBI): domain Eukaryota; kingdom Metazoa; phylum Chordata; class Actinopteri; order Cypriniformes; family Danionidae; genus Danio; species Danio rerio. The sequence continues at coordinate 16,620,324 of NC_141041.1, forward strand.
TTGTCAACCTATTATTAGTTAATTGTGTTCACCTGTGTGTCAATTTACTTTTTTGCTTTATAATCCCCCTCATGTTTTCAGTCCTTTGCCAGTTCGTTGTCTACACTCCCCGTGTTCCTGCTCCAGTCTTGCCTTGTTCTTGTTGAGCCAAGTTTGTGTGTTTTGTTAATGTTTTCCCCCTCGGGGTAGTTTTGTTTTGCTTTTTATTTTTATTTTATTATTAATAAATACCCATTGTTTCTTTGCACTTGAGTCCTCGCTCCTTTTCCCCACCACAACCGTGACAGAATGGGCCATGAGTCTAGTATTCACAATAAAGTTTTAATTTGAAATCTGATATGAAAAAGTAAATTTAAAGCATTGATTCTCAGAGTATAAATGATAAGATGTTCCTGTTGACGGAAAAGATTCTTTTCGAAATCTTATCTGATAACCTTTTTACACTTGTGGTATTCATGAAACTCAATTGTTGCTGTCATAGTCAACTAAATATCTGGTATGAAATCAAACACAGATCAGACACTTTGTAATGCAACCAGACTTAACAATTTTGGCTTTTACATCATTTTTGATTGACTTGTTGAAATTCTGCACTGTTTAAAAACCATCCTCTTTCTGCTTAACAGTTGACGTGTTCAATCACACCAGTGTGATTTATCTAGACTGGTTTCTGGAGTGAAAGATTGAACTAGTTTGGTTAGAATGTTCAGTGCTTATGATCAGCTGTCAAATTCAAATCTGCTTTCACATGTTGGCTGTCAGTTAACAACTTTTTGTGTAAATGTGGGCAATTCTGTTTGAGATAATTTTTCTTTTGTTTCCAGAGCTAGGAGCAATCCGTCAGTATCACTTTTTGTCTGTGCCTATGATCTGGACTGATGCTCAGAGTTTCTGCAGACAGAATTACACTGATCTAGCCACCATTGATAACATGGAGGAAATGAACAGGTTGATTGACACAGTCAATGGCAGTTACAGTGGATTGGCGTGGATTGGTCAGTATGATGATGTAAACAGCTGGAGATGGTCACTGGAAGACAATGATTTCTATCAGGAAGGAGAAAGAGATTACAGGAACTTTTATCATGAACCTGACAATTCTGGTGGGAAGGAACTATGTGTTTATATGGATGGTTATGGAAAATGGTTTGATTATTCATGTTACAATTCATTACAGTTTATATGCTATGATGGTAAGAACCTTTTGTTTGGTTCTCAACAAAAAATCTGTAATTGTTTTCCCCTAAATTGCACTCATGTGTATGTATATTTGTTATATTTCATCCATCAGGAAGACAGAATGCCACACAGATTTACATCAGAATCACTGATAGTAAGAACTGGACTGAGGCTCATAGATACTGCAGAGATCATTACACAGATCTCGTCAATGTAAGAAATCAGAGTGAAAACCAGAAGATCCTTGAGACAGCAGGTGGAGGAGTCTGGATTGGACTGTACAGAAACAGAACTTGGTCTGACCAGCGGAATACCAGTAATGAAAACTGGAGACCACAAATTCTTGATTCTGTGTTGCAACCAGATAATGGCGAAGATGGGTTGCAACCAGAAATGAGTCATCAGCACTGTACTGCTGTTTCATTTGGTAATTCAGGTCGATGGACAGATGAGGTCTGTGTATCTAGCATGCCTTTTTTCTGCTACAACAGTAAGTTCACTCCCTATAGTAATAATTTCAGCTATGGGTTTGTTGTTTGGACTATACGTTAACTTATTTCATGCAAAGTTTCTTACTCGGGGCAGTACTAAAAAATAACAAGCATTTTGTATGAGGTCTCTTTTTCAATGCAGTTTTAAAAGATCAGAGGGGTTGATATAGATAGAGACATGAGATGTTTTGCAATAAATATTGTTTTGTAATGACCAAAACTGCATTTTTAGCCTGAAGAGTGAGAAAATGGGCGAATGAATGCCAGCAAGTTGGCATAGCTCAGCAAGTGCTGGTGATTATTTATTAGTAGAATGTATAACCAGTGCATGTGGAGCGAACAGTAACACTTTTCACTTCAGAGCCTCTCACATCAGACTGAAGAGATCTTCTACTGAGCTGTTTTTACAAAGCAGTAATTCCATCAGTGTGGGCGACTATGTGTACAACAGCGGTGGAACATGGTTTATTTCCTGTTCCCTGGACATTTCACTGGCGGCTAAAAGAGCTGTTTCTACTAAAAGAGCAGCACGGTCAAGCAACACATCTTTTTAAAGATTTCATTCCAACCATGTGTTTCTCGATGCAGTGGTTCCCTCTCCCCGGATGACAGACACAAGCACTATATGACATGTCTGGGGTTGCAGCCTGTTGAAGAAGTGCTCGTTGACAGCTCATGCCTTCAGTGCTAGGGCATGACTAATGAGCAATTTGCAAGGTCGCTGAGCACTACTGCTGCTCTCTGCAAGTTGGTTAGCACACGGTAACAGTAGGTGCTTAATCCTCAACTTTAGACCAGCAGACCCCATTCACAGTGTGGTTCATCCAAATTTCAATTGAGTGAGATGGTGCAACCCCTGGGATTACTCTCATTAAATGACACAGAGAACCAGATGTCCATCGCTGCATCTGAGGTTGGGTTAACATGTTCTAATGATAGTTCAGACCCACTTCCGCCCTCTGAGGTTGCCAGTGAGGTCTTGGACTTGGAATCAGACATGTAAGTTATTCTAACCGGAGCTGCTTCTGAGTTGGGGTTGGAGATGGCTTGTCCTCCAGCTCGACCTTTGGACCCATTAGATGGGTGTTACTTACGGGGCAGGAAGAAGGTCTAACCTTCCATGCCCCCCTGTCCCCTTGCAGTGAGTTCATGCATGCAATGAGTGCACCTTTCTCTGCCTGGTCCTAATGCACTCCTGCCCTCACTACCCTTGAAAACAGAGCAGCCTGGTGGTACAAAGCAATTTCCTCAGGTGGTGCACGATCTCGCAGTCAACTTTTGCCCACAAGGCACCGCTACCTGGAGGAGTCTGCCTAGGCTCCCGTAAAAGGCGTGTAGATTATCTGAATCATTTGTGGCCAGAGTCTATACAACTGTGAGCCAGGCCTCCTTCGCCTTTAACATTATGGCCACCTATCAGCACTACCAGGCGCAGAAGTTGACTGAGCTGCAGGAGGCTGAAATGGGCAAGTCGATGAGCGAAGTCATCAATCAGAGGGCTCGGAAAACTGCTCTCCCCACTTTCCTGGGGAGAGGGCCGGGGATCACAGTCAGCAACATGGACTTCAAAATTATTGCTGTCCTCTGGGCCGATGGTAACCAAATTGTCAATAAAAGAGCAGTTTTCTCTCTCTCTGGGTGTGCAAATCCTAGCCTTGCCAGTCTGGGACAATCCGCCTTCCAGCTCTCAGCTATGGCCCACATCGCCACGGGCTCTGAGGGTGCAAGAAGACGGTCTCATTTTGCTCACTCCTCCAGCCTTATTGTGGGATCTAGGGAGAAGGGTAAGAGACAATTTCTTATTTTCAGCTCTTTCTCAAGATGCTCCACTTCCCGATCTGCCCCTCTTCTAGCACATCAGTGATGGTTCCAATGATGCCATTAGCGATAGCTCTGCCAGACTTTTTTTAACCATGCAGCTGATGTGCTTTCATGAAAGCGAGCGTCTCAAGAAGAGTGGAGACTCCACCCTGGTACAGTCCAGCTGATATGGGAGCACTTTAGGTCGACCTGGGATCTCGTGAAAACACCCATTGCCAGTTATTTTATTTTTGTTCCCTGATTTTTCTTAGAGAATTGTGCTTGGAATTCAGGTCAGCCTACTCTCACATTATTCTGAGACCCCAGCCTGGTTATGTGCTCAAGGTTTCTACCTCCCCATTTAGAGACCAGGTGGTGAATCTACAACTGCTGCCCACAGAGGAGGCAGACTCAACCCTTTCATGTCTTTATGTGGACCGTACGCAGAATATAAGATCTTCTGAGCAGCTCTTTATTTGTTATGGTGGTCAGCAAAAGGGAAGAGTCATATCAAAAAAAGGGGTTTGTCCAATGGATAGTTGATGCCATTGCCGTTGTCTATCAGTGCCAGCCATGTACCCAGGGAGTGAGAGCACACTCAACATGAAGTGTCACCTCCTCTTGGGTGTTAGTAAATCGTGCCTCTTTTATAAATATATGTAGAGCTGCGGGCTGGGTTACACCTAACACATTTACAAACTTTTATATTTTCAAGGAAGCCTTGTTTTCTCCTTATAACTGGGCAAACCAGGTCAATCAGGAGGAAACTAAGCTCAGTGTCAAAAACGCTTGCTACACCATGCGTGTGCTTATTTCACTCTGCTAAAGCGGATCCGCTATTTGGTAAACCATAGAGAGTTTCTCCCACTTCGGGCACTTGCGTGTTTCCCAATGTACTGTCATACTTTAAAAAATCCCTAGATTACAATAAGCTAGGTAAAAGTGTAACCCAGGTTACTGTAGTCCTTATCAAGCCCTTTAACCAAATAAATAAATAAGAACAATAACTGGAGTACATGTAAAATAATTTTATTTGTATTTTGTAATAGTCACAATGTTATCAAAAAGAAAAAAAGAAACATTATATAATCGTAGAATACAGATAAAATTAAATGCATCTATTTAACTGCGAGTGAAAAAAATACTAGCTCCGCCTCCCGGAATGACGTCATCTGCGCGCGTTGAGTTGAGAGAGAGGCAGAATCACAGCGTGAGAGAGGAGTGAAACGAGAGAAACGTGAACAGCTGGAGCGAGCTTGCGGCCCGCGTCGTGTATAGCTGTAAAATTTGAGAAATTAGAAGTAAAACAAGCAGTTGAAACTTGATTTAGTTGCTGTAATATACTACTGTCCGTACTCAAACCCCCAATCGCGTTTGGACCAAGGACAGGAATCGTCTGAAGCACAGATCTGATTAGGCTGTATTTTTTTTTTGGTTCATAAGTGATTTTTTCTTCAACTATAACTACTATATTTCTTGGTTGGGTTTTTTTTTTTGTGTGTTCTTTTCCTCTGTTTTTGTTTTTCCATCTCCTCTGTTCGTGATCCTGACACCTGACATTTGGAGTGTGGAGTTCTAGAAGTCCAAAGTATTCTTGTTTCTGCCATCTTGGAGGACATTCGCTGTTGGTGGAAACTGGCGAGCCGCCCGGTTCTATGGAACCAATATTTCGTGTTGCCCAATTCATCTGATTGGTAGGAAATTTGAGTTTATATTTTCCATCGTCTATCGGACACAGGAACGACTGGAAACCAGAGTCATATTTAGTTCTATTTTTCTGGAACTGAGCTACTAATCAGTGTTAAAACAAAACACTGCAACGGGTGCATTATAAACATTTGAGTTTATTAAACTGAACTTGAACATTTCGCAACCAAAGAGGTGACCAATCATATTTGTTTGATGGACTAGTGAATTATTTTGCCGAATCACTTTGGTATCTGACAAGAAATTATTTTCTGGGTTCAATTTTCTAGCCGTTTTTTTCCTAATTGAAGTGTTTCAATTATTACTATGGTCTTACTTACCTGAGGAGTGCTGAAGTTGTTTATATTTACCTTTTACATTTTGTTTTTGTGAAGAAAACACTTGACATAGTGTGAAAAGCCTTTATTTTATTTTATTACTTTATATTTGGGGAAATATACATTTCAAAGTCCAAATTTGAGAATAATTAGTTTGTTATTTTATTTAATTTATTTCATTTCTCACTAATATTTACAATATAAATCATATATATTTTGATACAAAAATTCCTGTCTTGTGTCATCATTTCCCTTGTCTTGCTGCAAAGTTGGCTCCAGAGCGAACTTAAACTTCTGATAACTTGGTCCAAAGTTGATAGTATAATATTGTAATCTCCTTGGTTTCTATATCGTGCGGGTTACAGTTAAGTTGGCGAGCCAGCCAGGAGTCTAATTATTGCAGCAAGGGTGTCAAACGACAAGAAAAAGGGAATTGTATCAGTAGCAAACCGTTTTAAAAATTTGAGCTGTCATAATGGATGTCGTAAGACGAGAAAATATAAATGTAGCGAACTCTCTCATAGTAAGCGGTCTAACGTTAACTGAGTTAGATAATGAGCTGGAAGCATATTTGCTGAGATACGGCTCTATCCGTCGCAACGTGATAATTGATGACCCAGCATCAGACTTTCACAAGCTGCTGATTGTGGAGTTTAATGAAAACTCTGCGTTTCAAACTTTGCATCCCCATTTGCCCCTGACTTTGGGAAGTCTTTCTGATCCAAGCATTACCTTTCGGGTACGCGCTTTAGCCGCTGTGTGTGACCCACCTGTCGTTAGCACTGCCACTGAAGGGTACCTTGAGCAATTGAAGGCCATAGCCAAAGAGAGTGGAAGGCCTTTCCAAACCGTGTTGCAGGAGGAGTTAGAGAAACTTAAAGAAACTCATTCAGTAGACCAAACTCTAGCAGAATCTCAAAAGATAGAGGTTGCTGACACACAGTCTAGAGATAACACTCTGATTTCTGAGTCATCTAATGTAGCAGAGATAGACCCCCAAGATTCCGAATCCAAAAACCCAACCAAGAATAGAATCATTTATGTGTCCCCGCCTTCACCCGAAACTACCGCTGATGATAACCTTACAACAGTTTTTCCTTCCTCTTCGACAAACATAATGGGCGATCCCCAGGTTCAAAGAATGGTAGTTGAGCATGTAGTAAAAACGAGTGATGCAATGATGTCTCAGCAGACATCCATTCGTCTTAGGGTCTTTTCAGGGAAGAGTCCCCGCCCCCCTAACGAACCTGATTATGACACCTGGCGTGCCAGTGTTGACTATTTGCTTAATGACCCATCTATTTCAGACCTGCATAGAACACGTAAAATCCTGGACAGTCTCTTACCTCCAGCCGCAGATGTAGTTAAACATGTGCGTCCCCCAGCCCTTCCTGCTGTCTATCTTGAGTTGCTGGAGTCCGTTTATGGTTCTGTTGAAGATGGAGACGAACTGTTAGCAAAACTAATGGGTACTTTTCAGAATCAAAATGAAAAATCACCCGACTATCTCCATCGCCTTCAAGTCCTGTTAAGCGCAGTAATCAGGCGAGGTGGTAAAAAGAGAGTGAACGTGACCGTTATCTTATAAAACAGTTCTGTAGAGGGTGCTGGGATAGCCGCCTCATTGTTGATCTTCAGCTTGAGAAAAAAGAGGGCCAGTTACTTACCTTCGCTGAATTAACCATACTAATTCGAACTCAGGAAGACAAAAATGCTTCTAAGGAGGAGCGTATGAGGAAACACTTTGGGATGACAAAGCCAGCAAATGTTTACCCAAAGACACGAGCTATCTCAAACCAAGTGTCAGCTTGTGCATGCGACGTGTCTAGCCCTTATAGTTCCGAAGCAGGATCTTTAAAGAAACAAGTCGCAGAAATTCAAGCTCAAGTCGCCACTTTAAAACAGTCTCCTGATAAAAAGAGTATTAAAGGTCAATCAGAAAGGGCTGAGTTAGTTGCTTTAAAGAGGACTGTTGAAGACCTTTGCGTTCAGGTGGCTGCTGTAAAAGCATCTGTTGCTGAGGGACTAAAAGGGAACAATCCAGAGCAATCAGAAATTGCCAGATTGCAGCGACAGGTAGCAGAGCTACAAGCACAAGGTATTGTACAGAAAGCATATCAAGCTCCTCATGTGCAGAGATCCCCTGGAACTGAAATTGACAGAGCTCTCAAGAAAGAGCCTTTAAGAACTAACAGACCTAGGCCAGGGTACTGTTTTCGATGCGGAGATGATGGGCATTTGGCAGTCAACTGCGAAAACTCTGCAAATCCTCCAAAAGTTGAGGAAAAGCGGCTCAAGCTGAGAGAGCAGCAGCATCAGTGGGATATCCTACATGGAAGACCCGCCCAGTTTTTAAACTAGGTGAGGTCTCTATAGCGGGGCATATGGAGGCCAAACTTTATAATAGCCGCCCTGGATGTTATAAACAGATACCCGAGCTCAGTCAAACCACTGTGTCTTTCAAACATTTACCCAAAGGTCTGGTAGGAACCAAATGTACAGCCCAAGTCACCATTGGGGGGATGGAGGTAAACTGCCTTATAGACACGGGGTCGCAGGTCACCACAATACCCCATTCGTTTTACAAAGCACATTTATCTGATTTCCCTTTGGAGCCCTTGAAAAATCTACTGGAGGTAGAAGGAGCTAATGGACAGGCTGTGCCATATTTAGGGTACATCGAACTTACCTTGAAATTCCCCAAAGAATTCATCGGGGCAGAGGTTGAGGTTCCTACATTAGCTTTAGTTGTTCCAGATTTAACCAGTTTTTCCCAAATTTTAGTTGGAACAAACTCGTTAGATGTGCTTTATGGTAAATGTGCTCAAGATTGTGCAGCTGATGTCAAGTCTAGTTTTCCTGGCTATCAAGCTGTGCTTAAAGTGTTGGAAGCTAGATGGAGGCAGGCCAGCAGTGAAACCCTTGGTTATGTAAAATTCAAGGGAAACTCCCCTGAGATAGTACCTGCAGGAGGAATGGTGGTGTTAGAGGGTCAAGCCCATTTTCATGGTCCCCACACAGAAAAACTGGTAACACTCGAACCACCCTCCGTTCCTTTGCCCAATGGTCTTCTTATTGCTAGTTGCTTGCACACATCACCGAATAAACGTCTTTCCAAGCTGTCAGTTCTGTTAAGAAATACCACGCAAACTGACATAGCAGTTCCTCCTAAAGTCATGTTAGCCGAGATTCATGCTATTCAAAGTGTCCTGAACCAGCATCATCAGAGTTCAGATGCTAAAGCTGAAGAGTCAATACCCACCTGTGCCAACTTAACATTTGACTTTGGCGACTCTCTGCCCACGACCTGGAAAGAAAGGATAACAAAACTGTTAAACTCTATGCCGGAAGTTTTCTCCCTGCATGATTTGGATTTTGGTCACACAAAGAAGGTCAAGCACCAAATAAAGTTAAATGACGAGACACCATTCAAACAAAGGGCCAGGCCCATACATCCCCAAGACATAGATGCTGTGAGGAGGCACCTCCAAGAGTTGCTAGTTACTGGTGTTATCCGGGAGTCTGATTCTCCATTTGCTTCACCCATAGTTGTTGTCCGGAAAAAGGATGGCTCAGTGCGGCTATGTGTTGACTTCCGGAAGCTAAATGCACAGACAATAAAAGACGCCTATGCGTTACCAAATTTAGAGGAGGCTTTCTCCACACTGACGGGCTCAAAATGGTTTTCTGTGCTCGATCTGAAGTCTGGGTTTTATCAAATAGAGATGGAGGAAGTTGATAAGGCCAAGACTGCATTTGTCTGTCCACTTGGCTTCTGGGAGTTCAACCGTATGCCGCAGGGAATTACAAATGCCCCTAGCACCTTTCAAAGGATTATGGAACGGTGCATGGGAGATCTAAATCGGAAGCAAGTCCTTGTCTTTATTGATGACCTCATTGTTTTTTCTGATACTTTAGAGGAACATGAGTCCCGGTTGTTGCAAGTCCTAAACCGACTTAAGGAGTATGGATTGAAATTGTCACCTGAGAAGTGCCGGTTCTTCCAAACCTCAGTGAAGTACCTTGGCCACATTGTTTCTCACAATGGGGTGGAAACAGACCCTGCAAAGGTAGAAGCTTTAAAGACCTGGCCAAGGCCAAGAAACCTAAAAGAGCTAAGGTCCTTTTTAGGCTTCGCTGGATATTACAGGAGGTTTGTGCGTGACTTTTCAAAGATAGTTAAACCGTTAACTGACCTTACTGCAGGATATCCTCCTCTTAGAAAGAGTTGTAACACGAAGCAGAAAGACTGTGAATATTTCAATCCCAAAGCGGAATTTGACACTCGATGGACTACAGACTGTCAGGATGCATTTGACTCCATAATCGACCATCTCACATCTGCACCTATATTGGGCTTTGCAAACCCCAAACATCCCTATGTGCTACACACCGATGCAAGTACCACCGGGCTCGGTGCAGCTTTGTACCAAGAACAAGAGGGGCAGCTGCGAGTCATAGCTTATGCTAGTAGAGGGTTGACTAAAGGTGAGAGCAGGTACCCTGCACATAAACTTGAATTTTTAGCGCTAAAATGGGCTGTAACTTCCAAGTTTAATGACTACCTTTACGGTGCAGAATTTACTGTTGTGACAGATAGCAACCCTCTAACATATATATTAACTTCGGCAAAACTTGACGCTACCAGTTACCGCTGGTTGTCCAGTCTATCGACTTATAATTTTAAGCTGCAGTACAGGGCAGGGAGTCAAAACCAAGATGCAGATGGTCTCTCTCGAAGGCCACATGGTGAGCTGGTGGATGACCTAACCTCACTAAAAGAGAGGGAAAGGATTAGGCAATTCACTTTGCACCATCTTATGGAGTCAGAAGATGAGTCACCTGTTGTGATGGCAGAAGTAGTGAAAGCGATCTGCGAAAAGCATCATGTAGTTGGGTCACCCCAAGGACTCCGTTGTATCCCTTCGATTACTTTGGTTGAGTCTCTTACCCACTGTGTGGATGTCCTTCCATACGAGTTCCAGCATGAGGATGAACATGGTCTCCCAAGTCTCCCTCATCTCTCACAAGCTGCTTTGGCAGAGTTGCAGAGAAAGGATCCAGAGTTGAAAATTGTCATTGAAAGAGTGGAAAGTGGGGTTAAGCCTTGTAAGTTAAGGGAACTATCTTCTGCTGTGAGCTTATGGTTAAAGGAATGGAAGCGTCTTGAGTTGAGGAGTAATGTTCTGTACAGAAAGAGGCAGGAACACGGAGCTTCATCATACCAGTTGGCTTTACCTACCTCACTTAGAAACACCGTATTACAGAGTCTCCATGATGACATGGGTCATCTTGGTATTGAACGAACACTGGATCTTGTGAGGACAAGATTTTTTTGGCCGAAAATGTCTCATGCAGTGGTACAGAAGGTAAAAACCTGTGAACGCTGTGTTCGGCGGAAAACACCTCCTGAAAAAGCAGCTCCTTTGGTTAATATTCAAACAAGTAGGCCCCTTGAGTTGGTGTGCATTGATTTCCTATCCTTAGAGCCGGACCAAAGCAACACTAAGAACATTCTGGTTATCACTGACCATTTTACAAAGTATGCTATGGCCATACCTACTCGAAACCAAACTGCCCAAACAGTTGCAAAAAGTCTTTGGGACCACTTCTTAATACACTATGGGTTTCCCGAGAAGCTGCATAGTGACCAAGGAGCCGACTTTGAGTCACGTACTGTCAAGGAGCTGTGTAAGGTTGCAGGAATACACAAGGTCAGAACAACCCCATACCACCCTAGGGGGAATCCAGTGGAACGATTTAATCGTACACTGCTCCAAATGCTTGGAACACTGGAAAATGAGAGGAAATCTAGGTGGAAGGAGTATGTAAAACCCCTAGTGCATGCCTATAATTGCACCAGGCATGACACAACTGGATATACTCCCTACGAGCTCATGTTTGGGCGACAACCTCGTCTTCCTGTTGACTTGGCATTCGGGTTGCCAGTGGACACTCCCAACAAGTCTCACTCACAGTATGTGGAAAACTTAAAGAATCGTTTACGTGAAAGTTACGAGATGGCTACCAAAAATGCTGGAAAGATTGCAGAACGTAACAAGCAAAGGTTTGACAAGCATGTAGTTGCCTTAACTCTGGAAGAAGGTGACCGAGTTCTAGTGAGGAATGTGCGTTTGCGAGGCAAACATAAATTAGCTGACAAATGGGAGCAAAATGTTCATGTTGTTGTCAAGAAAGCACATAACCTACCGGTGTATACTGTCAAACCAGAAGGAAAGGATGGTCCGTTACGAACTTTACACCGTGACCTCTTGTTACCCTGTGGATTTTTGCAATCAAATAAGCTTGTAGAACCACCAAAACAGAAACCAGCCAGGAAGCCTCTAACCAGATTTTCCCTTAACAATGAGATGCAGGAATCAGACTTAATTTCCGAAAACTCAGAATCTGAGGAGGAACACATCGTCAGTAATGTGCCTGAAGGAACATTAAGTTTTGAAACTCAAATTATTGTTGGTCCTGAGTACATACCAGTTGGGGAGTCTGGTGTTAGCTTAACAGTCCTCGATCCTGCTGTGGAAGACGTGTCTGTTCCGGAATCTGTAGTAAGTAATCCAGAAGAACCTGCAAAGAAACACTTACCTGGTGTGGAACCTGTGGAAAAAGAAACAAATGAGTTAATTGAAGTAGAAAAAAATGCCAATGCACTTGAGTCAAGTAACACTGTGCCATGTGTCCTGACTGAGAAAAACTCTGAGTCAGAGCAATCCTCAGAGCTTTGGAGTGAGTCTCCTGATCAAACAGCCAAGAATGTGCTAGATAGTTTTGAGTGGGAAACTGAACAAAATCTGATACCCAGCAATGTGGGACATACTGAAATTTTGCAGAATGAGCAACCCACTTGTAATGAACCGGATGATATTTTACTCAGACGATCACAGAGGGAGCGACGGCCTCCCAAGAAGTTTGAATATCCCCAGTTAGGGAATCCACTTACCTTAGTTATACAGTCTTTGTTACAAGGCCTTGATACAGCTCTCTGTTCTTCTTTAGAGAAGTCAGTTGTTGCTCCAGTGCGTCATCTGTGAATTCTATTTGCTGTGCAATGCAAAGGGACTTGCATGTATTCGAGAGGGGAGGGTGTAACCCAGGTTACTGTAGTCCTTATCAAGCCCTTTAACCAAATAAATAAATAAGAACAATAACTGGAGTACATGTAAAATAATTTTATTTGTATTTTGTAATAGTCACAATGTTATCAAAAAGAAAAAAAGAAACATTATATAATCGTAGAATACAGATAAAATTAAATGCATCTATTTAACTGCGAGTGAAAAAAATACTAGCTCCGCCTCCCGGAATGACGTCATCTGCGCGCGTTGAGTTGAGAGAGAGGCAGAATCACAGCGTGAGAGAGGAGTGAAACGAGAGAAACGTGAACAGCTGGAGCGAGCTTGCGGCCCGCGTCGTGTATAGCTGTAAAATTTGAGAAATTAGAAGTAAAACAAGCAGTTGAAACTTGATTTAGTTGCTGTAATATACTACTGTCCGTACTCAAACCCCCAATCGCGTTTGGACCAAGGACAGGAATCGTCTGAAGCACAGATCTGATTAGGCTGTATTTTTTTTTTGGTTCATAAGTGATTTTTTCTTCAACTATAACTACTATATTTCTTGGTTGGGTTTTTTTTTTTGTGTGTTCTTTTCCTCTGTTTTTGTTTTTCCATCTCCTCTGTTCGTGATCCTGACACCTGACATTTGGAGTGTGGAGTTCTAGAAGTCCAAAGTATTCTTGTTTCTGCCATCTTGGAGGACATTCGCTGTTGGTGGAAACTGGCGAGCCGCCCGGTTCTATGGAACCAATATTTCGTGTTGCCCAATTCATCTGATTGGTAGGAAATTTGAGTTTATATTTTCCATCGTCTATCGGACACAGGAACGACTGGAAACCAGAGTCATATTTAGTTCTATTTTTCTGGAACTGAGCTACTAATCAGTGTTAAAACAAAACACTGCAACGGGTGCATTATAAACATTTGAGTTTATTAAACTGAACTTGAACATTTCGCAACCAAAGAGGTGACCAATCATATTTGTTTGATGGACTAGTGAATTATTTTGCCGAATCACTTTGGTATCTGACAAGAAATTATTTTCTGGGTTCAATTTTCTAGCCGTTTTTTTCCTAATTGAAGTGTTTCAATTATTACTATGGTCTTACTTACCTGAGGAGTGCTGAAGTTGTTTATATTTACCTTTTACATTTTGTTTTTGTGAAGAAAACACTTGACATAGTGTGAAAAGCCTTTATTTTATTTTATTACTTTATATTTGGGGAAATATACATTTCAAAGTCCAAATTTGAGAATAATTAGTTTGTTATTTTATTTAATTTATTTCATTTCTCACTAATATTTACAATATAAATCATATATATTTTGATACAAAAATTCCTGTCTTGTGTCATCATTTCCCTTGTCTTGCTGCAAAGTTGGCTCCAGAGCGAACTTAAACTTCTGATAACTTGGTCCAAAGTTGATAGTATAATATTGTAATCTCCTTGGTTTCTATATCGTGCGGGTTACAAAAGCACATTTACAACCCTCAATCTAATTCTATTCTTATTTATTACCATACAATGTTAATTAAAGGGCCTAGGGGATGTTGGGAGGTTGCACCCTTGGTGATGCTTGAGCACTCAAGCTATGATTGGCAAACTTCACATCAGGGGTGTGACAGCCTCAAGTGCTGTGGTGTTTTCCATACACTGTCCCATTCAATGTCTAGAAATCTCCCATTTGTGGCTAAAGACTAGGGCCAGACGGAATCTGCGGACAATTTTTGCTATTTCTGCTGAGAATTTAGGTAAAAGTCTACGGTTTTCTGCAGAATTTTTTGGGATTATCATAACTAAAACCTTAATATATGACATAAAAATAATATCTTTTTAACTTTTATTTAATGTTTAATATGCAGATCCAATTAGATTCACTTTATTTGGTAAATAAAGCAAGTTTGTCATATACTATATCTAGTAAAAGACAGAAAATGTTACTGTACAAACTGCATTGTACATTAATCTGATAAACATTTTCACATTAGTCAATAATGTTACTGAAATTAATAAAAAAATTAAATAAATATTAATTTACACACATTTACTCAAGTAAATAAACAGAATTAATGATGGGCTAAAAATCTGCTAAAAATCTGCTAAAAATCTGCGGAATTCTGCGCGCTCAGATTCCGGGTGGGCCTACTAAAGACACACGTTTTCGTTCCCTCTTCAGGGAACGTGAGTTACGTTAGTAACCTGGATGATTTGGTACCGGTATTTAAAAAAAAAACTAACCCTCATCTTGACCCATAATATTACCTTATTTACAAAATCCTGGTTTCTGACCAGAAATGCAACCGTTTTTTGTTACTTTCAGGAAACTGCACACAATCTACATGTACCCGTCAGTATCATTTGGTGTCTGACCCTAAAACCTGGGCTGAAGCTCAGAGTTTCTGCAGACAGAATTACAACGATCTGGCCACCGTTGATAACATGGATGAAATGAAGATACTCTTCAAAACAGTACGTGGGACTTTCTATGGCAAGGCTTGGATTGGTCTGTACGATGATCTGGACAGCTGGAGATGGTCACTGAATAATATAGCTTTACATGGAGGATATAAAAACTGGTATGTCCAGCAACCTCTTAACTGGGGTGGACAAAGTCTGTGTGTGTATTTGTCTGCTTATCGAGGAATATGGAGAGAATTCTCTTGCTCACAGATGTACCTCTTTGTTTGTTATGATGGTAAGAACTGCTCCTGGCTTTCAAACAATTACGACACCATATGACACCATAATCACTAAACAATTGTTTTGTTTTTACCGCAGGAAGAGTGAATGCTAGCTCAAGTTATGTGCTTGTTAATCAGTACAAATCCTGGACTGATGCTCAAAGTTACTGCAGAGAACATCACACAGACCTCGTCAGTATCAGGAATGAGATTGAAAACTACATGGTTCAGAGATTACTTCCAAACTCTAATAATGTTTGGATTGGACTGTACAGAAGCAGGTCTTGGTCAGATCAGAGCAACTCTTCATTCAGTAACTGGAGGTCAGGACAGCCAGATAATGCTGGAAACAGTCAATACTGCACTGCTGTGTCATTCAGTGACTCTGGGAGCTGGACAGATGAAAACTGCAATACTGCTTTTCCTTTCATTTGCTACAGTGGTGAGTAGAACATTTACACAATAGCTTCTGATGGCTTGCATTCTTTGGAGTGTTTACAAGAATAATGCATTAGTTTTTTTATTTGAAGATTGATTAAGTCAAAGTAAAAAATAAAATCTTAATAATACTAATAATTATAATAATAATAATGATTAATAAGAACTCTTAATTTGCACATATTGACTTGCACTAGCATCATCCCGTCAGTATTACTTTGTGTCCGAGTCTATGAACTGGACTGAAGCTCAGAGATTCTGCAGACTGAGTTACACTGATCTGGCCACCATTAATAACATGGAGGAAATGAACAGGCTGATTAACACAGTCAATGGCAGTTACAATGGTTCAGCCTGGATTGGACTGTACGATGATGTGAACAGCTGGAGATGGTCACTGGAAGACAATGATTTCTATCAGGAAGGAGAAAGAGATTACAGGAACTGGTATCATGAACCAAACAACATGGGGGGCAAGGAATTATGTGTGTACATGCAACACAGTGGATACTGGTTTGATACGCCCTGTGACAATTCATACCCATTTGTCTGCTATAATGGTAAGAAATTCAAGCAAAAAAGTAAAAATCTGTTATTAATTATTATTACTATTTTGAGATTAGAAGTTAGCATAATTTGCCTTTGGGTATGTTTTAACAACAATTTAAAGGGTTAGTTCACACAAAAATAACACTTATGTTATTAAGTTATCAATTATCCATCTTTATGTTGTACTGAACCTTCAAAGCAAAAATTAAGGTGTTTTAGGTGAAATCTGAGCGCTCTCTCATTATCCATAGACATTCCATCCATAGACTTCAAGCACCAAAAATAAATAAATAATAAAGTTGTTATTTTAAAAAAAAATGGTTGAACCTGGAATCCAGGAGGAACAATGCGGTTTTCGTCCAGGCCGTGGTACACTGGAGCAGCTCTATACCCTCACCAGGGTGCTCTAGGGTTCATGGGAGTATGCCCAACCAGTCCATATGTGTTTTGTGGACCTGGAGAAGGCATTCGATCGTGTCCCTCGTGGCATTCTGTGGTGGGTGCTCGGGGAGTATGGGGTCAGAGGCGACCTGTTGAGGGCCATCTTGTCCCTGTAGGAATAGAGTAGGAGTCTGGTTCGCTTTGCCGGTTATAAGTCAGATTTGTACCTAGTGCATGTTGGACTCCGGCAGGGCTGCCCTTGGGCTGGAGGGAGTCCGGTTCAGGGACCACAAGATTTCATCTATGTTATTCGCAGACGATGTTGTTCTGTTGGCTTCATCGAACATGGACCTTAAGCATGCGCTGGGGCGGTTTGCTGCCGAGTGTTACGCGGCTGGGATGAGAATCAGCACCTCCATGTGCGAGGCCATGGTGCTCCACCGGAAAAAGGTGGTTTGCCATCTCCAGGTTGGAGTAAAGTCCTTACCCCAGGTGGAGGAGTTTAAGTATCTCGGTGTTTTGTTCAAGAGGGAACAAAGTGAGGAAAGGATGGAACGTGAGATTGACAGGCAGATTGGTGCAGCGGCAGCAGTAATGCGGTCCATGTATCGGTCCGTTGTGGTGAAAAAGTAGCTGAGCCGAAAGGCAAAGCTTTCGATTTACCGGTCAATCTACGTTCCTACCCTCACCTATGGTCATGAGCTTTGGGTCATGACCGAAAGGACAAGATCTCGGATACAAGTGGCCGAAATTTGTTTCCTTTTCAGGGTGGCAGGGCGCACTCTTATGGATAGGGTGAGGAGCTCTAACACCAGGCAGGAGCTTGGAGTAGAGCCGCTGCTCCTCCACATCGAGAGAAGTCAGCTGAGGTGGCTTGGGCATCTTTTTCGGATGCCTCCTGGACACCTACCTAGGGAGGTGTTCCAGGCATGTCCCACCAGGAGGAGGCCTCGGGGAAGAACCAGGACATGCTGGAGGGACTATGTCTCCCGGCTGGCCTGGGAATGTCTTGTGATCTCCCCGGAGGAGCTGGAGGAAGTGTCTGGGGAGAGGGAAGTCTGGGGTTCTCTCCTAAGACTACTGTCCCGCCGACCAGGCCCCGGAAAAGTGGCAGAAAATGAATGAATGAATTTTTTTTTTTTCATGTGCAGAAAAGTGTTCTCGTAGCTTTATAATTTTCTGATTGAACCACTGAAGGCATATTGTCCACATTTTGGTGATGTTTTTTAGTATTTCACTTTAAATGAGTATGAAACCTTACTTTATTTGGAGGATAAGGGAGCTCTCAGATTTTACCTAAAATATCTTCATTTGTTCTCAGAAGACGAATGAAGGTCCCAACGGTTTGAACCAACATGAGGATGAGTTAAAATTATCATAATTTTTTTTTTCCAACAGCTGGTTCAAACAAGTGCAGGAAAACCCAAAACAAAAACAAAGAGTAGAGCTGGGTCCGTTCTTTGTACCTTGCTTAAAAGATCTAAGATGATTTGGCAGATCCTGGATCTTTTAATCTTGATAACAGACCTCTGACTAATTTGGTTCTGTTTTGGTTTAAATCAGATTAAAATATCTGGGTGAACTGATCTGAGATTGCAGCTTATGAAGGACAGATCTATCGATTCTCAAAATCATGATCAGCAATCCAATGATTGGCTGATGGCACAGCAGCATAATGCCATCATTTGAATAATATTAAATTATCCACGTAAGCAAAGTTATATAAAATCTGTATAAACGGTTTGTTAAAAATTATACACAATCACTTTCCCCATGTGTTGTGAGCTGCAGGCTTTACACTTTCATGTGTCAAGAGTATTTAGGTATTTATTTAGTTTTATATTTTAGTGGTCCAGGCCTATTTTAGTCTCTTAGGCGGTGTAAGCAATTTAAATTAAATTTGCATCAAAAAAGCATGTTGATATTGGTAAAGGCATCTGCAACTTTTGCAAAGCATCAAATCACCGGCATACTGGCTGTCAAAACATGTGCATGACAGCAAAAGTTATTAATCCTTTATAAAAAAAAAGCAAACAAACAAACAAAAAACATTATCTTACAGAAATTGTTCTGAAGCTGGATCGGTACCTTTAAATAGTACGTATTTGTATCTAAAAAAATCTATATTAATAAATGTTCTCTTTGATCCCCTTGGGGAGAACCACCCCGTTTTTGTACTTTTATTTACTTAAGTACTTAAGTTTACTAAGTTTTATTTATTTATAAATATTTAAACTTATACAAGTTTATATGTATATAAACATAAATATTATTAATTATTCAATATCAAATATTATTAACTATTATAAATTATAAATGTGTACATATACATTTTTTTTATTTAACTTTTTCCCAATTGTATACTATAGCAGGGGTCACCAATCTCGATCCTGGAGGTCTTGGTGCCCAGCAGGGTTTAGCTCCAACTTGCCTCAACACACTTGTCTGGGTGTTTCAAGTATACCTAGTAATAAGACTTTGATTACCTTGTTCCGGTGTGTTAGATTAGGGTTGGAGCTAAAATCTGCAGGACACCGGACCTTGAGGAACAAGTTTGGTGATCCCTGATCTATAGGTTACTACTGTAAGAAAGTATCAGTATTCGGTACATACTTTAGTATTACTTTTGCTTGAAATGAGCCGATCTAATCATGTTTATATGAAATAAACCTGTTCCCAAGCAGGTTTGAGCCACCAGAACTGTTGCTATGACAACAACTCTCGGATGAGTTTTGAAGAACGAAATGATCCTGGATCTTGTCAAATCAACAATAACTGAATCCAACTAATAAACCCTAACAAGTAGACTGAACACAAAACACATGTGCATGCCAGCACCATTTTTACAAAAATCACATTTAGTAGTTTACACAAAGATTATAATAATACTGTTGCTTTCCTTTGCACTTTAAAAGTGCACTTTAAAATACACTTTCACATCTTCGCAATTTAGTCCAAAAATAATTTTGTGTCAAGAATTGCCAAAAAGTACACTTTAATTTAGATTTTAAAAAAGTCTTGTAAATTTATCCTTAGTTAAACATCCTATAATTAATGTAAAGCTATTACATAAAGATGTATTATTTGTTTCATTTTGAAGAAAGCACTCAAATATATGTTTTGGTTACTGAGAGAAACACATGGAGAGACGCTCAGAACTACTGCAGAGAGAGAAACACAGACCTGGCCAGTGTGAGAAGTGAGACAGAGCTGCAACAGATACTGAGCATTACAGGCTCTGGAAATTTTGGTTATGATATCTGGATTGGTCTGTACAGAAACAGACTGTGGTCAGATCAGAGCAACTCTTCATTCTCATACTGGCTGTCATGGACTCAGAGTAGTGATCCACAGCCAGATAATGGATTAAGTATCCCAGGACAGTATCAAGCTCAACACTGTACAACTGTTTCTTTAAAATACTTCGGCCGGTGGACAGATGAGAGATGCTTTAACAGTTTGCCTTTCTTCTGTTACAGTGGTAAGTTTCTCTAAAAATACATTTAACCAGGTTGTTACATACAATAATGAGCCCATAAAGAAAGTGAAAGATTGTAAACGCAGGGAAATTTTGATTTGACTAACAACAGTCTAATTTTTATTTTTGACCAGAGCACCAACTGACCTTTCTGAATGAGTATGGTATGTTTATGTACAATAGTACTGCATTTACACTATATTAAAACGTTACATTATTGTGAATTAGCTTTATTAACCTTTATTATTAGTCGTATTATAATTTTGTTTTTGTTTTCAGTGGTGGGACTGAGAGTGAAAGTTTCAACTCTAGACAATTTGTCTCAGATTGAACAGAAGGTCATTATACGGGTAAGTCAATGGATCATTTATCACCAGTACATAAAGATTGGTACTATAAAAGCTATAACTTTAAGCCAAAAACAAACTCTGTATATGTGGTTTGTGAGGACAATTAATAGACATTGTATTCATACAGTAAAATAATTGCTTATTAGTTGGCCCTACCCCTAAACCAAACTCTGTCAGAAAACCTGTGGCAAAGTTTGAATGTCAAAAGACACTATTAACTATGATTTTTAAGAGTTTCAAATTAAGAGGACACGGGATATGTCCTCATAATGCACCTTAAAAAAAGAAACATGTAGGTCATACGCATATCCTTGTAAACCACATTAATAAGTACACACACGCACACACACACACACACACACACACACACACACACACACACACACACACACACACACACAGATATTTTGAATAATGTGGATAAACAGTTTCTCACAGGACTACGTAGCATAATTTGCCCAATGGGGATGCAATAAACACTAGTAAATCGAATACATTAATGATGGCAAAATAATTTGACTGATATTCCAACACGTGATTTGTCATAAATCTCAAATGTTTTCAGTTACAAGAAGAGTTGATCAAACATGGAGTTTCCGGCAACTTCACCATGAGTCCAAGAGACTTGCAGAAGATCAAACCCTGATGGAGGAACCTTCACAGCACGGTGTAGCTTTGAATACAGCTTTTGGGCTTTAAAAATATGTAACTTGTTTCTAAGCTCAGAGGTCATTTAGATGAATCACTTAATCCGTTTTAGTCTATTCTAGTCGATTTTTTTCCTGATGAAGATTCAAGTATGATGATGATTTGTTTTGATTTGAAGGTGTTAATGTTACACAGATTATGGAAGTAAACTGAAGAATCAAGAAAAGAAGCTTTAATGTTTACAAGAACTTCAATCATTTATTCTTTGAATCATAATATATCTTTATGCCTGTCATTGTATTGTATTGCACTGTGTTGTAACGCAACACTAAAAATGGCTACAATTTTATACAGTATAGAAATTATTTCCAAAGGAAGATTTATTCATACACTGTAAAACACAAAAGTCAACTTTGATTTAAAAAGAGTTTTGAACTCAGCAATAAAGATAATGAGTTAATTAAATACCTCATTGTGTCAACTTAAATGGAGTAAGTTCACAGTACCTATATAGATTAGTTTTTGAACTCAAATGGTTTGTTGCAATCGATTTTCTCAAATGGTTTGAGTTGCCTTAACTTATTGAGTTGAGTTGCCTTAACTTATTGAGTACTCGGTTGGTTTAAGTTCTCTTCATTTATTGGTTTTGACTGTGCTCAAATTGCTTTTTTACTCAAATAGATCAAGTTCAAAGTGCTCGTTTAGATAACTTTTTGAACTTTAATGGTTTGTTGCAATTGGTTTCCTCAAATGGTTTGAGATACCTTAACTTATTGGGTTTTGTAGTGTATACATGAATTAGCCTTTATTTCAGTAATAATGTACTTAGTAAATTACTTTGATATAAATGCTATTTTCCCACATTTCCACAGGTTATGGTGGAGTTAAAATTGAAATTTAAAGGTGTAGAAAGTTTCAAAGCCATGAATTAAAGGGTTAATGGTAATATGAATGAGTACATGAATGTTAACATAAAAAACCTACAGTTTTAGATTAAATATAAAAGAAGAAGCATTTTAGAAAATAGTAATATGTTATATAATATAAAAGAATTACAGTTAATATTATTTATTTAATTTGTGATCATTCAATAAAATAAGTAAGAATAATTGTGAAGTCCTAAAAGGTACACAGAAAAAAAAGGTCATTACATTAAATCATTATTGCAACATAAAGAAATTACTGTAAATTAACAAAAGGAACAATTGACAAAATACCCTCATTGGGGAGTATTTACACTGCAGCAACCGGAAATGATCTTAGTTATACTGTAGTGAAACCTTTTGAATGAAATTAGCTCCTAAATCAGAAGAATGTTTAACCTGCAATAGAAACTACCTAATTAAGTATACGTTGGCTGGGTCCATGCATGCCCATACAATACACTGGCACAATAATTCAAAGAGTTACAAGACATTTGTTTATTTAACAGCCTTCATGGGATAATTGTGTTATAGGGAAATAGGTTGGTAAAGATTCTAGCTACTCACTGTGAAATCCCCTATTGAACAACAACAACAGACACTGAAAATCCCCAAAGCATTCATGCATGTAATCCACATAGTTGGACATAAGTAATTGCATGGATAATAATAGAAGTTCTTTTCTTTGAAATTAAAAACACAACCAGTTTAAAGCAGAACACAAACACTAAGCCTTTTTGATCATTGTTATATTACAATCACAATGTTCTTACAGAGTACATTTGATAGGACTGCTATATGATCCAAGTTTCATGATGTCAAAAGTATTTAAAGAAATGATCCACCCCTACTTTGCCAACCATTATAAATACAGCGGCGGTCACATGATCTGAAAACGGCAACTAAGAAAATCTTAAGGTAAATCAAACAAAGCTTTATTTTTAAACACATTGTGTAAGGCTAAATAAAAAAATATATTTTCCTATTATGCAAAACAATTCCATTGAAGAATGTTTATAATTATTGCACTTGTTGTGCTTCTATACAAATCTACCAACAAATAAAAAATAGAAAATCATTATAAAATTCTCCATTTAAAGATTATTAACAAGTGCTTTTTTTCACAGATATGTTTTTACTCGTTCTACTATACGGTAAGTTACAGTATATCATCTCTGAAAAGGCATGATTGATGAATCTAAATCTGATAATGTCACTCTTAAACAGGTTTTATAACCTTGACCTTGAGTGTTCCTCGTCAGTATGTGTTTGTGAATGAATCCAAGACTTGGGCAGAAGCTCAGAGATACTGTAGAGATAAATACACTGATCTGGCCACCATTAAAAATGAACAACAGACAATCCAGTTACTGGACACAGTGAATGATGATTCCATTGATTTGGCCTGGATTGGACTCTACGATGATCTGAAAAGCTGGAGATGGACTTTGGAGGACAGAGATTTCTTCAAGGCAGGAGAGAAAGAATTCAGAAACTGGAATAACCTAGTGCCATACAATTATGGAGGACAAAGACTGTGTGTATATATTTACAGTGGGATATGGTACATGGCATACTGCACAGAAATATGGCCTTTTATCTGCTATGATGGTGAGCTGCTTCCTTCATCTGAAAAAGTGTTGTTTTTTATTACTGTATATAGGACAGTAGAAAAAGTAATGTTTTATTATTTTAATAAGCTAAATATGATATGAATATGATATGAATATGATTTATATTTTTCAGGAAGACAGAACTCCAGTGCTAGTTATGTTTTTATTCATCAGCACAAAACCTGGACTGAGGCTCAGAGTTACTGTAGAGAGCATCACACAGACCTTGTCAGTATCAGGAATGAGATTGAGAACTACAGGGTTCAGTCAGTAATTCCATATAGTTATTATCATTATTATTATTATTATTATTATTATTATTATTATTATTATTATTCTGTTTGGATTGGACTGTACAGAAGCAGGTCTTGGTCAGATCAGAGCAACTCTTCATTCAGTAACTGGAGGTCAGGACAGCCTGATAATGCTGGAAACAGTGAATACTGCACTGCTGTGTCATTCAGTGACTCTGGGAGCTGGACAGATGAAAACTGCAATATAACATTACCTTTCTTTTGCTACAGTGGTGAGAAAATATCTTTCTTAAGGACCAGTATTACACAGTTGAGAATGCAAAAAAGGTATTGCTTTAATTGTACACTTTTCCCACAGTGTCATTGCTGGGATCATCCCGTCAGTATTACTTTGTGAATCAGTCTTTGAGCTGGACTGAAGCTCAGAGATTCTGCAGACAGAATTACACTGATCTGGCCACCATTGATAACATGGAGGAAATGAACAGGCTGATTAACACAGTCAATGGCAGTTACAATGGTTCAGCCTGGATTGGTCAGTATGATGATGTGAACAGCTGGAGATGGTCACTGGAAGACAATGATTTCTATCAGGAAGGAGAAAGAGATTACAGGAACTTTTATCATGAACCTGACAACAGTGGTGGAAAAGAACTGTGTGTTTACATGAATCATGATGGTAAATGGTATGATGTGTCATGTGACAACATACTGCCATTTTTTTGCTATGATAGTAAGGCATTTTTAAATGTTACCTCATAACTCACAAATTTCTATTTATACATTTGATGTTTTAAATATTTCCGACATCAGGTAGACAGAACGCCATACAGAGTTACATCAGAATCAATTTCAGTAAAACCTGGACAGAGGCTCGTAGATACTGCAGATATTATTACACAGATCTCGTTAATGTGAGATATCAGACTGAAAACCAGAAGATTCTTGAGACAGCAGGTGGAGGTGTCTGGATCGGACTTTACAGAAATAGGGTTTGGTCTGACCAACAGATTACAAGTTATGAAAACTGGAAACCAGCTATTCCCTCTTCACAACCTCAACCAGACAATGGCGAATATGATTATGGTCAGTGGGGCTTTCAGCTCTGTAGAGCCGTATCTTTCAGACATTTAGGACAATGGACTGATGAGAACTGCCTTACCAAAATGCCTTTCATTTGCTACAAAAGTAAGTTAATTGTTTGATTGTGTTGGTTAAAAGGGATTCATCGAGAAAATAAAATGTGTTAAAATTTCGCTTTTTATCATACAGTGATTTGCTCTAGATCTTTGTGTGCTCGTCAGTATCACTTTCTGAATCAATCTTTGAGTTGGACAGATGCTCAGAGATTCTGCAGACAGAATTACAGTGATCTGGCCACCATTGATAACATGGAGGAAATGAACAGGCTGATTAAAACAGTTCGTGGGACTTACTATGGCAAAGGTTGGATTGGACTGTATGATGATCCAAATAATTGGAGATGGTCCCTGGATAACGCAGCTTTAGGTATGGGATTTAAGTGAAGTTTATTCATAAACTAATTTCGAGAGGAGCACGTGATTATGATTGAACACGGCTGGTCCTGCATTAGCATGCTTGATCCACCAATCAGGCCATTCCTAACCACTATAAAGAGCCAGGGTTTTCTCACTACAGTCATCTTCGATTTGAAGAATACACTGCTCTGCATCAGCTGCTACTGCTACTGCTACTGCTACTGCTACTGCTACTGCTACTGCTACTGCTACTGCTACTGCTACTGCTACTGCTACTGCTACTGCTACTGCTACTCCAGCTACATCAACTTCTCCAGCTACAACTTCTCCAGCAACAACATCAACTTCTCCAGCTACATCAACTTCTCCAACAACAACAACTTCTCCAGCTACATCAACTTCTCCAACAACAACAACTTCTCCAGCTACATCAACTTCTCCAGCTACATCAACTTCTCCAGCTACATCAACTTCTCCAGCTACATCAACTTCTCCAGCTACATCAACTTCTCCAGCTACATCAACTTCTCCAGCTACATCAACTTCTCCAGCTACATCAACTTCTCCAGCTACACCAACTTATCCAACTACAACTTCTCAACCTTCTACTTCAATTGCCTCACACAATGCAATCTCTGTGTCTTCAACCCAATTCTCCAACAAGATCACAGTAAAAACTCGATCACCATCCATGAACTTTGCCTAAACTCTCGATGCCTGCGATTCAAGCTGAACTCTCTTCTAGGGGTGCACCAGCGGTAACATACATGACACTTTTTAAGGGGAAGCCTCACAAACTACAACTAAGATTAAACATCCATCTTTAAAGGATGATTCTAGCGTGAATAGAATGACTCACCTCTCAATCAAGGTTGTAGACAATCCAATCCTTAAAACATCAGTCCACAACTTATGCATACATTGATAAACATCCATGTTAATCCTCCAAACTAGTCGCTGTGGTGCATTCAATAGAGTAGCGTCTCCAATCATAACACTAGTTCTCTGGCAAACAAAATGGCCGCCAGCCTTTTTCTGCAACTTTGATTGACACTCCTTCGAGCCAATAGCTGAAAGGAGAAGCGTCACC
Source organism: Danio rerio (assembly GCF_052040795.2). NCBI lineage: Eukaryota > Metazoa > Chordata > Actinopteri > Cypriniformes > Danionidae > Danio > Danio rerio. Next base: position 16,646,797 of record NC_141041.1, read on the forward strand.
ATCCAATGAACTCTCAAAAATTTGAGATGGTCCCACCCTCTCTCATGACAAGCTCATGAATGATTATCATTACATTTACACAATTACTACTAAATGGTGACATTAATTTTAAGTTCAGGGTTTGATGTTGGCAGATGATAAATAAATAAATACATAAATTAATAAATAAATAATAAAGAAAATAAATAATTATAAAATGTATTAAAAAAATAAATAAATAAATAAATAAATAAATAAATAAATAAAAAATAAAAAAATAATAAAAATAAAAATAAAAATAAAAAAAAATAAATAAAATAATAAAAAATAAAATAAATAAATAAATAAATAAATAAATAAAAAAATAAATAAAAAAAACTGCCACATCTGATAGTTTAACTTCTAAAAAGTTTACTCTGCTACTGAAAAACATTCAACGCATTAGGCATAGAAGTCCAATCGTAATATGCCCCAGTGACTCATGTCCATACATTTATAAGCCATAAGCTTATAATGGCAAGTTGGTTAGATGTGAAAACAGCAAAAAAAAAAAAAAAATTCCCGCTTTGACTTCCACGAATGAGAGGAGGACATTTCTGACATGTCTGATGTTTCATCAATTGACTCTGCGTTAGATACAAACCAAGGGGTTTAAACTCCACTATAATTCCACCTACCCTGTCTTCAAGAGGTACATCAGGATCACTAGACGAGCAGATTTCCCATTTAATATGCCATCCTTAGGAGGGACAAATGCCTACCTCTACTATCTTTGCTCGTTGCGACAATGAGGCTTCGTACCATGCATTAACAAAGGCACTTCCACACTTAGTTGCCCATGCTCTTATTAAGATGCCCCGCATGGTTATCAGCTAAAATAATTCATTGTGTTTGCCATACATGTACCATGTTGTAATGTCATTTCTGATTTTCTCTTGTTTTTCTCATTTCAGAGATCATGTCAGCTGGTTGCAGAAGCTGACCCTCATCCAACCTATTACACTCCACATCCATTTCTAAATACATTTACACTCTTTGCAAATGACACTTTTCCACTCACATAGCCCACACCCTCGATGCCATATTCACACTAGCCTTTTTAATTTAAGTCGTCTGAACTAAGTATGACATTTCAATCCAACGATACACCTAACCATATCTGATCTATCTTCGCAGGATGAAGGGATGCAGGATGATATCCGTTCCCCCACACACCTGTTCTAAACAGGCCCGGATTGGCTAATCGGGAGGACCGGGAGAATTCCCGGTGGGCCGGTCTGTTTTTTTTTTTTTTTTTTTGGCCGCGAGGGCCGGTGTCCCTAGCTCCAGAATCTGTTGCTCTCAGCAGTGACACTTTTTTAATTCATTTACTTGACCACAGCTTTTTATTCATTATTTTACCACAACTTTTCTCTTTTGTTGTGGTCGAGTGGTTGGCACGTTAGGTTAAGACGCTGCGGACCTGGGTTCGATCCTTGCTAGAGTAATTTAGTGTTTTCATTTTTTGATAAGACATATAATACTGTTAGGGTTGTAGAACATTTGAAGTTCTAAAGCAGCTGTTTTCTTAAAAAAAAAAAAAAAAAAAAAAAAAAAAAAAGTCGTGAACTGAGGTGGGCTGGTCTGAGGCTTGAAACTCCAGAGTTGAAAAGGTGTCCCACTCCGGCCCTGGTTCTAAACCTCTTAGCATTTTTACACCACAGAAGAGCAATACCACCTCGGGGAAGCCCAGCCGATCCTCTCCAGCCAACTTCCACCATCATGCATTATTGGGTATGAAGTATGACTCTGTCATTTCCTTCCTATTTCCCTTCCTATTTAACATAGGAGCTCCTTCACTACCCTTCCCTGTTTTTCTAGCTTTAACTTTTTCTCTCCAAATTTAAACTATCCTATACTTCTATTCACTTTCATTCACCACAGCTCCGACCAATTCAGGGGTTGTCTTGAGTTTCAGTTGCTGCAAAAGGAACGTTCTAAATGAGCTTGCATACACTTACAAATTTTCTAAATACCACTATCGTTGTACTCCCCGCACTAATACAGCAGTAAATGCTTCTGCGGGAGCACAAGTTGCCTCCATACTGGCCCACTACACCACTGCAGCCGCAGAAATGCTCCGCAGAGTTGCACACCCAAAGCACCACTGCTACCGCAGTGACCCTCTAGCATATGCCTTATTCACCTTCATCTTTACATATCACTAAAGGCAGTATTTAACGTCCCTGCGGGAGCACTCAAAACTTACTAATATCGACTGTTTAGGTGCTCCACTTAACTATACACCCCATTAACATCACTGCAACTGCAGTGACGCTCTAGCTGAGCCCCTTTTTCACTTTCATCTCTAAATATCACTGCTAATAGTACTTAGTATTTCTGTGTGAGGCTCTAATACTGAGTACCACTGCACCTCTGCTCTTGCAGAGACGCTTTGCCGAGCCTTATTCTCCCTCTGCACCACTGCTGCAACAGTTAAGCTTTGCCTGAGCTGCAACTGCAGAGACGGCTGTTTAGCCTTAATTCTCTGCACCACTGATTTTATTGCACTTCTGTAACTGCAGAGAAGCTCTGCTGAGATTATTTTTTCCCCTGCACCAATGCTGCAGCAGTGACGCCCTGCCTGAACAGTCTTCCAACAACAGATATAAACTCTGTCATTGGTCCTCTAACACCTCTAAATCCTCAATTTGCCTCAGCCAATATTTCCTCAGAGAAGCCCAGCTGATTCTCGGTTGCAGACTTCAACCTAGTTTCCAAGCAGCACGACTCTGTCTGTTCTTCCTACTTGCTGTCTTAGTTGCATAGGACTCATTTTTACTAAACTTTCCTTTTTATTTTATTAAACTTCCCTTCTCTTTCTCTTCATAATTTTTTAATTTCACTTGCACTCATTCTCCGCAGCTCGGACTCCCACAGGGGTAGCCCCAAGCTCCCACTGCCACAGCAGTGAAGCTCTTTAAAAGCTCACATGTACACTTTTCAAAAAATTTAACCATTATCACACTCCGCCGCAATAATACAGCCGTAAAGGCGTAGCGGGAACTCGTATTGCTTCCATACTGACTACAATTACACCTCTACAGCAGCTCCACTTAATTACATTGCATTGTAGCATCAATTTATTCTCCATCACCACACTCCCCGCAACAATACAGCCATAAAGGCTTAGCGGGAACTCGTATTGCTTACATACTGACCACCATCACACCTTTACAGCAGCTCCACTTAATTACATTGCATTGTAGTATCAATTTATTCTCCATCACCACACTCCCCGCAACAATACAGCCATAAAGGCTTAGCGGGAACTCGTATTGCTTACATACTGACCACCATCACACCTTTACAGCAGCTCCACTTAATTACATTGCATTGTAGTATCAATTTATTTTCCATCACCACACTCCCCGCTATAATACAGCTGTAAAGGCTTAGCGGGAACATGTATTGCTTTCACACATATAATGCACCAGACTCTGATTACCTATGCACCCCTGCAGCCACAGAGTTGGTCTACTGTGCCTGATTCCTATCTGCTACACAGCTGTTAATCAGCTCTCCAAAGCGCACTTCCCTTTGGAAACTGACTTTCACCGCACCTCTGCAGCCGCAGAGACGCTCAGCCGAGCATCACTCCCCTCTACATCACTGCCGCAGCAGTGACGCTTAGCGAGCGCATATACACTTCCACTTAGCAATCCACTACTGATACACTCTCCAGCACTGCCAAAGCAGTTAAACGTCTCTGCGGAGGCGTATTTACCTTCCAGATACTGACTTCCATTGCACCTCTGCAGCAGCAGAGACGCTCAGCCGAGCATCATTTACATCCCCTGCACCACTGCTGCAGCAGTGACGCTCTGCTGGAGCTCATGCACACTTCCATTACACTTATACCACTTCTGTCACTCCCAGCACTGCTAAAGCAGTTAAAACGCTGCTGCAGAAGCGTATTCTTCCCCTTAGGACTGACTACCACCGCACCTCTGCAGTCGCAGAGACGCTCAGCCGAGCATCACTCCCCTCCACATCACTGCCGCAGCAGTGACGCTCAGCGAGCGCATATACACTTTCATTTAGCAACCCAATACTGATACACTCTCCAGCACTGCTAAAGCAGTTAAACGTCCCTGCGGAGGCGTATTTCCCTTACAAATACTGACTTCCATTGCACCTCTGCAGCAGCAGAGACGCTCAGCCGAGCATCATTTACATCCCCTGCACCACTGCTGCAGCAGTGACGCTCTGCTGGAGCTCATGCACACTTCCATTACACTTATACCACTTCTGTCACTCCCAGCACTGCTAAAGCAGTTAAAACGCTGCTGCAGAAGCGTATTCTTCCCCTTAGTACTGACTACCATCGCACCTCTGCAGTCGCAGAGACGCTCAGCCGAGCTTCATCCCCCCTGCACCACTGCTGCAGCAGTGTCGCTCCACCGGAGCTCACGCACACTACCATTTATCCATACCACTACTGACACACTCCCCATTGGACTGCCAAAGCGGTTAATCAGTTAACCGCTTCTCATCTGCAGCTACAGCTCCGCAGAACCTTACAGCTTTATTTTCCATCACTACTATACTAAACCTTTACGAAACTCACCACATATGTTTTAAACCTTTACACTTACCCCACTCACTCTCCCGCTGGTCCTTACAATTAACAGAACCCGGGAGCACACATAGTCATACATAAGCACTTTCAGTTAATTTTTACACCCACACCAGTCTCTGTTGCTCCTCCAAGCTATTTCTGTATCACTTTTCAGCAGCCGGATATGGCATTAATCTCCTGTGCCTTTTGGGGGGTTCTTCAAATACACGGCTGCTGTCCCGAGCGGAGCATTTTGGGGAGTTGTCGAGATCTACCTGAGCTCGAGGCTCCCCTCTCTTCCTCCAAACGGGAGGGAGCCCAGGGCTCAAGAACCTTCGAGCTCAGGGCTCTCTCCCGGGACAGCATGCCAAACTTGCTTATAATCAATCATCATCTAAGTGTGAACTCTTGAAGTGAAGTTTATTCATAAACTAATTTCGAGAGGAGCACGTGATTATGATTGAACACGGCTGGTCCTGCATTAGCATGCTTGATCCACCAATCAGGCCATTCCTAACCACTATAAAGAGCCAGGGTTTTCTCACTACAGTCATCTTCGATTTGAAGAATCCCCCCTTCCACCCCTACCTTTTCACCTTTCCCTCCATAGGGCAGCACGGTGGCTCAGTGACTAGCACTGTCGCCTCACAGCAAGAACGTCACCGGTTCTAGTTCCTTAACAGGCCGGTGGTCGTTTCTGTGTGTAGTTTGCATGTTCTTCCCGTGCTTGCGTGGGTTTTCCCCGGGTTCTCCGGTTTCCTCCCACATTCCAAAAACATGTACAACAAGTTAATCGTTAAATCTAAATTTCAATACAGGTAATCTAATAATGCAGCATATCTTTTAATAGCCTTCAATCTTAATCTTTAGCTATTATAAAAAGGGGAGTTGTCGAGATCTACCTGAGCTCGAGGCTCCCCTCTCTTCCTCCAAACGGGAGGGAGCCCAGGGCTCAAGAACCTTCGAGCTCAGGGCTCTCTCCCGGGACAGCATGCCAAACTTGCTTATAATCAATCATCATCTAAGTGTGAACTCTTGAAAAGCTGGTTTGTTCAGCAACCAAGAAACTGGGATGGAAAGAGTCTGTGTGTGTACATGTCATATTATCGGGAATATGGAGTAAAGCCTCTTGCTCCTTTGCCATACCATTTGTTTGCTATGATGGTAAGAATTTCCAGGGGCTAATTAACTAAAACAACACATTTTCAAAATCGAAGATTTTGATACCGTTTTTCCTAACAGTTAATTTAATTAACTTGTTGTTGTTTGCAGAAAGAACAAATGCAGGTTCAAGTTATGTGTTTGTTAATCAATTCAAAAACTGGACTGAAGCTCAGAGTTACTGCAGAGAAAATCACACAGACATCGTCAGTATCAGGAATGAGATGGAGAACTACAGGGTTCAGTCAGTAATTACAAATTATTACGTTGTTTGGATTGGACTGTACAGAAGCAGGTCTTGGTCAGATCAGAGCAACTCTTCATTCAGTAACTGGAGGTCAGGACAGCCTGATAATGCTGGAAACAGTGAATACTGCACTGCTGTGTCATTCAGTGACTCTGGGAGCTGGACAGATGAAAACTGCAATACTGCCTTTCCTTTCATTTGCTACAGTGGTGAGTAGATCATTCACGATAGAGTATTGCTGCAGATTTGTTTTTATTTCAAGTAGTCTTTACATAAGGCACCTAAAATATTAGATTACTGTATCTTTTAAGTGGCATGCATTGTTAAAGCTTTAAATGGCTAGTGTATGTTGCTATAAATTATGTTACATTATTACTCAGTCCTTTCTATTTCCAAATCTACCAAATGTTTAGCTTCTATAAAAAAAACTATTGTTGCATTCTGATTTTGTCTTTAGTTCAAGAGTTCACACTTAGCTAATGATTGATTATAAAGCTTGTTTGGCATGATGTCCCTGGAGAGAGAACTAAGCTTATAAGATCCTTGAGCCCAGGGCTCCCTCCCGTTGGCGAGAGGGGAGTTTGAGCTCAGGTGGATATCGAGAACTCCACTGCTGTAGTAGCTTATGAACAGATAGAGATTGCTCTAAAGAGATAACTACTTACTACGAGCATGTCAATGGTGCTGATTTGTATTAGTCAATTAACTTAAGTTGCATGTTTTTGAACTGTGGGAGGAAACCGGGGAATCCACCGGGAAACCCATGTGAACACAGGGAGGATGTGTAAACTCGGCACAGAAACGTTGGCTGGCTTGGTTAGGACTAGAACCAGTGACGTTCTTGCTGTAAGGCAACAGTGCTAACCACTGTGCCACCGTGCCACCCATCTAGGAAAGGAGGAGGAGTAGGGGTGGAGGGGGATTCTTCAAAATGAAGATGGCTGTTATATGGAACTTTGGAATCATCTGATTGGTGAATCATAAATTGAATAATGTGGGATCAGCCGCAAGCAATCATAAACATGTGATCCTTTCGAAATTACTTTATAAATAAACTTCACTTGTTTAACTTTGACACTTGAATTTTCTAATCTGTGATAGATGATCACAGATTTTAGATTATTTTATTTATATAAAAATGTAATCATTGCTTCTCATTGACAGCTTTAGCATCATCCCATCAGTATCATTTTGTGAATCAGTCTATGAGCTGGACTGAAGCTTAGACATTCTGCAGGCAGAGTTACACTGATCTGGCCACCATTGATAACATGGAGGAAATGAACAGGTTGATTAACACAGTCAATAATAGTTACAATGGTTCAGCCTGGATTGGTCAGTATGATGATGTGAACAGCTAAAGATGGTCACTGGAAAACAATGATTTCTATCAGGAAGGAGAAAGAGACTTCAGAAACTGGTTTTATGAACCAAACAACTATAACGGGAATGAAATGTGTGTGTACATGGACAGAAGTGGAAAGTGGTTTGATTCATCATGTGACAATTCTTTTACATTTGCTTGCTATGATGGTAAGACTTTGTAAATCTTAAATGTAATCACTTTACATAAATGATTATTATATCAGATTTGCCTGCAGTGATGATAAAAGCTGATGTCAAACCTTTATAATTCTTATTATGTAAGAACCTGGTCATGGTTTTCTGCTCTCTGTATTGTATCTCTAGTACTGCACCTGCACATTTGGCATGTCATGATTTTGCAAAGTACAATGCGATTCATGGATTAACTTCTATGTTGATCCTAGAATAACATTTTTGTTTCGAAAATGTAATCCATACCTATTTACAACCCCTACATTTTCTTATCCCTAAACCCAATCAAAACTGTAAATTATTCCCAAAATTAGAGGGGAATAATAGTTGGATAATCATGTAGAAGGTCATAAACCTAAACGTAAGCATAAACTTAACATAATCAGTAATCATATGCCAGGTTGGCGGTACATAAAAAGACAAATTAACACATGGACTGGTTTATTTATAAGCTATTCACTTTATGTTTTATCTTAGGTAAAGAAAATTCCTCTCAAAAGTATGTTTGGGTATCTGAGTACAAGACCTGGACTGAAGCTCAGAGCTACTGCAGAGAGACATACACAAACCTGGCTAGTGTAAGGAATGAGACAGCGGCAACAGATACTGAACGTTACATATTTAAGCTATAATTATGGGTATCATATATGGATTGGTCTACACAAAAACAGACTGTGGTCAGATCAGAGCAGCTCTTCCTTCACATATTGGCTGCCATGGACTGCAGGTGTTGATGCACAACCAGATAATGGTGCAAATGTCCCAGGAGAACAGGGGGCCCAACACTGTACAACTGTGTCTTTAAAATACTTTGGTCAGTGGTCAGATGAGAGATGTTTTGCCAGCTTGCCCTTCTTCTGTTACAGTGGTAAGAAAATGTACTGTTTATAATGAAATGCTTAAATTGCAAATTCAATAATCTTTTATGCTTAATCTTTTAACGTCTTTTTTTGCTTTCTGGTGAACATGACAATCATCTCACCGTGTCATTTCAGATGTGTATGGTAGGTTTGTGTAGATAAGGTCTTTTCTGCTAAATCATTCTTGCATGTCCAAAAGTTCTGACCAGTTTTGTTTTTCTCTTATTAGTGATGGGACTGAGAGTGAAACTTACAAGTGCGGAAAATTTATCGCAGTCTCAGATTGAAGAGCAGTTGATTATACAGGTAAAAACAATTCTAAGAGTTGAATACATCAAAACAATTTTAAAGAGCTCGCAAATAGTTCACAAACAAAAAAACAAATCATGTTTCAGCTCCAGGAAGAATTTATCAGACAAGGACTTCCCAGACACTTCACCATACATTTGAGAAACGTCCGTAAAACCAGTCCATGAGAAACAAAGACAGCCCTCCTTCACACAAGGCAAATGGTTTAAGCTTTCAGGTGCCACTGTTTGCAAAACTATAATACATATGATCTTTCGATCTCACCATATAATCTTATTAGTTTTGTGGAAAAATTGAATTGTTCTAGTATTTTACTCTCTCTGCTTCTGCATTCTTGACAATTAAAAAACTGTTTTTCTGTTCCATTAGAAGAGAACCTGCTGTTAATTTTTCTTCAAGTGTAAACTGCAGTCTTTTGTTATTCTGTTACTTAATGTATGTTCATTAGTGCATTAATAAAAAGATGACAAATACACAAACCACAAACAATCTTCCTGTGATTTGTTTACTCAAATCAAAACCACACACTTTTTAGGTACTTGCAAGTAGTATTAAGGTATATGGAGCATTTACAGTAAGTAATATTTAAAAGCACCTCCCCAGTGGTAGCTTTTGTATCTTATCTTGTAATACTGATGCTTGGTGTGTGTTTAAAATTCTTATCAATGTTTATTCCAGGGGTCTCAAACTCAAATTGGCAGGAGGCCATTTCAGTGACTGACAATTTATAGGAGGGCCATTTTAACATTCAAGGACAAGAAAAAAAAGACATAATAGACACATCTTAGGACAACAGACCTAATGTTTATATTTCAAGCATTACCTGTCCCCAGTGATAGTTCAAATCAGCACGTTTTTTGCTTCACACAACTGCTGAAATATATCTGTGGCTGTTTAAATTAACAGTTTGACACTTAAATAATAATATATATAATGATAATGATGACATAATAATGATAATAATAAATATTATTACTCTGTCCTATCTAATTGTTGCTTTACCAAAAATTTAAAAGACAGCACAAGAACAGCAAAAACTGTTTGGGTAATTTTACTGAATTTACTGGCAATTGTTCTTGGTATCTTTCTTTTTTGAAAAACTACAGCATAGAAAGGGAAAGTAAGCATATATTCACATTAACTTTAACTTGCTCAATTCAACCAGCAGTAAAATGTAGATAGGTATTATAGAAATCCTAATACGCATATGGAGAAAATCTATCAGACCATTTGAATTGAATTATAGCAAAAATGTACATATTTGTTACATCATCAGAATATTGTATGAGCCATGACGTGTTTGTTTAACAAAATACAGGTGGTATAAAATTGATAATAACCAAATGACCCTTGAATATTTACAAAAATAGTTTTACTAACAATAGAGCACTTATGCACATTTATTTTAGTGTTTAAATCAGCCACAGAAATAATCTGCATGTGCGTTTCTCACAAATGCATGCTGAAAAACAAAACAAAAGTAAAACTGAAATACAGTATAAAATAGTGTAGTACTTTAAACGCCAAATAAGTGGGGGGTCAAAACCACAAGTACAGTATACGCAACAGCACAATATGGATAGTGATTCAAAAACATGTGCTTTGGGGGGCCGAATCTCATATTTTTGACGTGAATTGCGGGCCAGGAGGGAAAAGGAGGGACAGGCTGTGCATGGCCCACTCGCCAGGAGTTTGAGACCCCTGATTTACACAGATCCCTCAAAACTACTAAATTAAACTGAATGATGCATGCCAGACCAGTAGGTGGTGATGTCATTTCTGGTCTTTAAAAAAAAAAAAAAAAAAAGAAGAAGCTGTGGTTGCCAGTATTTTACCATTAAAAATACAGCACAAACCATAATATGATTTTTTTTTTTTATAATAAACTACTTAATTTTATTCTTTTAAAGTGTTAATACACCAATGTTGGGTGTACTAAAATCTAGACATCAGCTCTTTTGTCACTTAGACAAATGCATAGACAATAACACAACCATAAGCTTGTGGTGATGAGAAAGACATATGCTCATATTAAACAACTGTGAAGCATACTATATCAAAGGGCATCGTTATTGTAACACACATACAATTAAAGTAATGGAATAAACATTATTCATCAACATTAGCTGCAAATAATGTACATTATCATAAATATTTTTTTTAAAGAACCATGGTAATGTTTACAAAAAAAGTGAAGTGTCATGCAGGGAACTTAGTTAACAAGGTTACAAATTTCTACTGTAGCATTTTTTTTAACAGTTTTATCATTTAAATCACAACCATTTTTTACAGTGTGTATTAATATGTCAAAAAATCTTGTTTTTTAACAGACTAAATATTTTAGATGCCTAAAATGCCGTTAAAAGCTTTTAAGAAACTGTCATGTAAACATGCACTCAATTGCTCAATGTAAGATGGTGGAACAATTTAGATTTTGACCCTTTTCTCTTCCTTCCAGTGACCTGTACTTTCTTGATACTATCAATCAAAAAATTAAGTGTCAACCTCAAATGTCCTTGTTTTCAAGCTGTCATCTTGAGCAATGGAGTCAAATGCTGTGTGTAGTTAACTTCAGCTGATTAATTTGACTTACTCTTAAATGTATCACAGTGGAAGGGTGAAACTTTTAGCACTGTTTCAGGCTGTGTTGTTGTGCATTTACTGAGTTCTTAGTTTAAAACAGGGGCATCTGAGAAGGAATGAAAAGAGAACAAATATATTGATAGCCTTGATGGATGTGTAGATGTGGAGACAGACACACACACACTTCTACTCTCACACAGAGTATATTTCACATCTGTTGCCATCAGTAGGGTATAAAGAAGTACATGATGAAATGAAGCATGGGGAAGAAAAACCAGTGACATTCCAGTTGGTGACATTATTTAAACTGACAAAGACTATTCGCACAACAGATTGGGTGACCCAAAGCAACGTCAAAACCTGACTGCGTCAGATGAGAAATTAAAAATGACAGACTCAGATATGCTTCACAGAAGGATGGCAACAAATACAAGGCTTTGAGAAAATATGAAAGAGGCTCCATAAATTAACCTTGATGCATCTGTGGTAGTGTCTTAAAACTCAATGCAGCCACACAAAGACCAGGAGAAGCAATGCATTATTAAACCTTTAATCAGATGCTAAAGTAGCCCCTTTGAGCTGGTGAGATTCATAATGTGCTGTCAGATTCAATTTGGGTTCAATATTTTGCTCGAATCTCACAGGGAAAAACAAGCTATTTATAGCAACTGAAGTCATTTATACTGGCTTTACTGAATATAAAAAGTCTGATAATACTGACCTTTTCTCAGATATGCTAGTGGATTTCTTGTGTTAAAAATGCATTGACTTAGCCACAAATTAAACTTTTGCACTTCTTAAAGAAACACTGCATTGCATTGCATTTAATTACCTATATTTTTGATTATGTACAGTTAATACTTTAAAGAACTAAATAGAAATCACATCACTGAAAAGAAAAAAATCCACTGAGACTCACCAGAGTATAAAGGAATCAGAGAGTAAAATCCAAAACCTTGTAAGACCTTTTTTAAGACTCTCCCCAGACATTTTAAGAGCTCATCGCCACTATAGGTCTGAGTAGGTAGCATTGGTGACATTTTAAATATATTCACTAAATACTGATTCAGTGTTTCCTCTAGAATTTTTTTTAGTTGTGCAGACTCTGGTGAGCATTTTACACAGATCTTCCACATGTAGCGTTATTTCATTGACAAATGTTGTGGGCGAGGCATTAAGTCAAGATCACATTTATGTAATAGCCTACGAGCATGTCAATCTCTGCTCGAGCGCCGATTTCCTCTGTTTGTGCACAAAGCTTGTGTGCCCTCAAATATTTGCTGCTCAAGTGCAGATTTTCTTGCGCCCTCAAATAAACGCTGCTGAAGTGCGATTTAGTGCGTTTATGTAACGAGTATGTCTAAAACATTTATTAGATTTGCTAGGAATATTTATAAATGTCTCCAATAGACTAACAGAGCAGCATTAATGCGTCCTAAAGTAAAGTGAAATGGCTATAAACTCCAGCAAGATAAAGTCATTATATGCAGAGCCACAGACCTTTATCTAAAAATAACGTATAATTATGGAAACTGCACAGCACTACTATGATTACAGAAAGGTTTGTGCTGTTATAATTCACTTATCTTTTAATATGCTTTGGTGCGATTATAACCCGCTATTTAAAAAAACGACGAATGTTTTGAATGAGAAGCTGTAATGTAGCCGTTGTGGGATGAATTTTGGTGTGGCGCCCCACCACGAAGAATGAATGTAGCAGAAACCATGACTGATTGTAAGAAACTAATCCTAAACTTAAACATTATTCATATATTTTATAAAATTGTTAATCCAGAAGGTTTCGCCTATAGAACAGCAAAAATAATGGTGCTGCTGTTGTTCCTTAACAAAGCAGTGTGACATCAAATATAGCAGGATTTTATTGATTTCATAAACTACACTGCATCCCAAAATTTTAAACTTTAGCATACAACTATAATTATACAAATTTGTAATCAAAAATGATGCTACATGTAATACTTTGTAACAGCATTTAAGACTTTTTAAGGGCCTTACATTTCTCTAAATTGATTTTTCAACTTTTAATACTTTTTAAGACCCTGCAGACACTCTGCACACAATGCTACCTTACAAAAAGGCTTACAAATGACATTTAATTAGACATGACACTTTGAAGAAATATTATTTTAAATAAATAAACTATTTTCTTGTAACTTGTATGGTTTTTCCATTTAAAATTATTGTATAGGACACAACTTTATATATATAAAAAACACATTTTATATATCTCTAACTACAAAACAAATCTGTTTGTTATACTTGCAGTTTCTTCTGTTTCAGTATAAAAACTAATATTATTATTATTATTATTTTCTTTTAAATTAAACTCCATTGATCAGTTCTAAACTTTTTGTTGAAGTCATGAAAAAAGTGTATAAATCATAAATTAAATGGGACAATATTGCAAAAAAAGCCATAATAAACTAGTAAAAGATTGATCCATTTACAAAAAAAGCAAGCATGAATTTAGAATTTTAATTAAATAAACAAATATATAATAAGTTGCAGTTAAGTGTTTACAGATACAATACACATTATTCTGTTTAAAGAATATTTTCCCTACTTCTTTGTAACTCTTGACTCATTTGGAGTCAGAAGTAATATATGGAGGCTGTTGTCTGGCTGTATTATTTCTGCTTTGTGGTCTCTGAAAACCTTGTTCTCTTTTCCAGACTCCCACTCATTGAATTTGACTTTGAAATATGTTAAGATCTAACAGAAACAAATGGGAGGGCAGGAAGCACTGTGAATAATGATATTCGTTTCCATAGGTTTTTGCTATGGCTGCACGCCAAAGAGAGGCAGCCGTATGACTTTTAAGTTATTAAAGTAACTAGGTGGAAGAGGACGGGCCAAATGGCCTTCATTACTGCACATAGCTCAGGGTTCATCTACTTTACTTATGAAGTGGTCAATCAACTTAACAACACATCGCATAGCGAGAAAGTGCATTCAGGGGGGATCCGTCTGAACTACTCTGCTACTGTAAATTGAATCAAATACAAACAGTTACTTAGATCTGCCCGTACTATTGTGGACTTAATGGAAATACCAATGGCTGTTTTATCCATTATTTTATCACGCTGGAATTAATTATATGTGTATTTAAAATATTGTATGATAGTTTAAAAACCTGCAACTACTGTAATTAGAATTTGAGCATTTTAAAAAGATTTGTGATTCAAAATGCATATTGTATTCCTGTAAGTGAAACATCAAGTTACATTCAAGTCTCTTGAAGTGGCTTGAAACACAACGTTATTCAGTGTGCTGACGTAATTTTAACTGAAATAGGATGAAGGGGTGGGACATGTCGCTCGGCTCCTCCCCTTTTAAAAATAGTCAGCAGCATTTTTGTTTTACAACTCAACCAGAGCCATTTCACTTTGCTGAAGCCATATTTGACAGCCTATGACAGCCACAGTCTAATGCTAAATAATAATGCTGACATTTTCCCATCTAATCTCATCTGTATCTATTAAAAATATAGCATTTTGTGTAGATCATGTACATGTTTTTTTTTTTTGCTTTTTTTGCACTATAGAATTTCACATGACATATTCATTCCAATGGAAAGCATACACTGTCTGAATAATTTATTCTCAAAATTCCATTTCCAATATAGGAATTGTATATGATTGTGTGAAGAAGTGTCCAATTTTAGGACTGGTTCATTTCAGAAAAGTGATCTCTGTCTACACTCTACAGCTTAAAATGCAATTCCATGCTCACAAAACCATTCTTGTTCATTGGGAATGCATACATTTTCTTGCATCCATACTAAGTCTACTATGGTCATATGAGAGGCTTGACGAATCAGGGAACAATACAGAATAGTCCAGAAGCTAATCAGAGAGTGATTGTCAATAGCCATGCCTCCTTTGCTCAAAAGTTTGCGTTTCATGGAGCATATTCATGGAATATCCACATTTCCTAACTAAAATGGGGTCTTTGGCATTTACAAAATGCTCAATTTTTGCATGTCAGTGATGTCGCAGTAGTGTGAATGCCAGGTAAACAGTACTTCAGTTTCTACTTGAAGTATAGGAGGCAGAACACTTCAGATTCTAGAGGACAGTAAACCTGATGAGAAGCTGAAGAGCAGAGTGATGTCATCAAAATCCTTGAACAAATCCTTGAACCATATATTGTTGAAGTGAGAGACTGTGAGTATTGAATGCATCTATCTTCTAAATGTTTTTTTTTCATGGTTTTGGAGCACCCTATTTTATAGACAAGCTTAAGACCAAAGTCATCATAATATAAGACAAAATCTGATTTAATGGCAATTACTGCTTTTTGCTTGACTTTTGTGGTGACTGTTTTAAAATCCTTTACATTTTCCCCATGGCTCAGAATGTGTGGTTCTTCTTTGGTACAACATGCACACTGTTATATGCTGCCCTCCAGATAGCCTTTGTGTCACTACTGCCTATACCTCCAGTCTGTTATAGCTGGAGTAATGAATGAATCCATCTCCACATACTGAGCACATTGCCACCACTGGGCCAGATTGGGTCATATATCATTTTTTTGATAGCAGAATTGTATGTAGTGCACAAACTGTATTCACACCTATGCACTTACTACTTGGCATTTTTGCTACTTGGCAGCTGATGGTATCATTTTCGGGAAAGTTATGAAATTTGAAACACATATTTCATTTCAGACAATTATAACATTAATCACCTAACCTTTTAGGTAAGTCATAGATTTCTAAGTTTGTAGAGGTTTAAATTAAATTATGTCATGTTACACAATTATTATGCCAAAATTTCTTTCCAAACTCCTCCTAGATTGCTCGTCATTTTTTCACAGGAATTAAATCAGATTCCTTCACCAACAAGTAATAGAATTAACATCTTTAATCAAATTATTTCTGAATAAATTCAAGTTTTTACAGAGCTGTTGTGTCAGACAAAAGTCTCTCAGGGTTTTGATTCAGTATATTGTGTATACAAGTTTGGGCACTAGAAAAGACATAAAATAAGAACTCAGGTGGTAACATGGCAATCTTCTTGTTGTGCAGTGTTACTACTAGTATTTTTGTAAAACAACATTACAAATATCTTTTATAATACTATTACAATACTTTAATAATAATAAAAAATAAATAAAATAATAATAATAATTGTAATATGATAATAATAATTGTAATATGATAATAATAATTGTAATATAATAATAATAATAATAATAATAATAATAATAATAATAATAATAATAATAATAATAATAATAATAATTCCTATATAGCACTTTTCTGGACACAAGCGCTTTACACATGTTTTGGGGGGAATCTCCTCATCCACCACCAGTATGATATGGGGATGGTTAGGAGGACATGACAGAGTCCAGTGGGCAAATTTTGGTCCGGATGCCAGGATGAAACCCTTACTCTTTTTCAAAGAACATCTTGGGATTTTAATGATCACAGAGCGTCAGGACCTTGGTTTGACATCTCATCCAAAAGGTGGCACCCTCTGAGCAGTGTAGAGTCCCCATCAATATACTTGGGCATTATGCTCCACACAGTCCACAGGTTGAGCGCCCCCTGCTGGTTTCACTTAAACCACTTCCAGCAGCAACCTAGCTTTCCCATATGGTCTCCCATCAAGGTACTGACCAGTCACAGCCCTGCTTGGCTTCAGTGGGCAACCATGTGAGAGTTGCAGAGAGCTAGCTGATGGCCAATTATATCTATATTAAAATGCATAATAATAATAAATACTTTGACTTATATATAACTGCTACATTTTAGCCATTGCTTAATTGTTACCGTTACTTTGTTGAGGACTTATATAGCAGTTTATGATTAGATAAGAAAAAATGCCATTAAACAGTTTGTGATGAGTTGGTTCATGTTGTTCATCTTTTTTTTTTTTTTTAGAATTTTAATTAGGTAAACATAGTGATCATCGATGCTCTCTGGTTTTAATAGTGCATTGTGATACTTTTTATGGAGCACGTAAATCAGTGCATTGGAAGAATTTTGAGATTGAGACAGTCCTAAATACAGTAGGTGACTGCCTGATCAATCTCCTACCTGCTGAACTAGAAAGCTGACTGAGGCGCAACATTGGTTTATGTTATGTCAACCATGACCTGAGGTTGCATGCACTATTTCTGTATGGGCCATCATATAGTCAGGAAATATGATATAAATTAATATAATATAAAATAATATAATATAATATAATATTCATTCATTTTCTTGTCGGCTCAGTCCCTTTATTAATCCAGGGTCGCCACAGCGGAACGAACCGCCAACTTATCCAGCAAGTTTTTATGCAGCGGATGCCCTTCCAGCCGCAACCCATCTCTGGGAAACATCTACACACACACACATTCACACACACACACACACACACTCATACACTACGGACAATTTAGCCTACCCAATTTACCTATACCGCATGTCTTTAGACTGTGGGGGAAACCGGAGCACCCGGAGGGAACCCACACGAAGGCAGGGAGAACATGCAAACTCCACACAGAAACGCTAATTGAGCCAAGATTCGAACCAGCGACCCAGCGACCTTCTTGCTGTGAGGCGACAGCACTACCTACTGCGCCACTGCCTCGCCCATAATATAATATAATATAATATAATATAATATAATATAATATAATATAATATAATATAATATAATATAATAATATAATATAATATAATTTATTTAGAGTAATAAAGTAATAAACAAATTACATCACCTCACAAGTAATTGTCCATGTGGGCTTTCAAGCATTTTGCCTAAAATTGTCTCCAAATGTTTTTACTATTTTCAGCTGTGTAATATAATACTCAATCTGCATCTGTTGTTTTTGCCCCCTAATTACTCCTTTCAGAAATATATATATCGAGTTATTTGAAAACCTCTCTAGATCACTGTTATTAAAGCCTTTTGATAAACTATACTTTTAAGCAGTGAAAGGTCTATGAGTTCTGGAATATATACAACGAGTTTTAATGCTTCTAATATATAGTTTCATAACCCTCACACTGTATATTTCAGACCACATGCCAACTGATTAAAATGAAATGAAACTCCATAATGTTTGAAATGCCACGAATAGCCCTTGGTTTGACTTCTGGGTGGATGGCGTTGTGTGTTTTATGAGACCTGTCCAGCTGGGTGGGTTTGTTTACCTGTAATTTCCTCCTGCTGGTCTGGGATCTCTATTAAAGCTCTACGAAAGGTCAAAAAGAAAAGGCCAATCTTTCCTAAAATACACCTTACATTGATTGCTCCAAGTTAATTTATAGACTGTAAAAAGTCCAAATAGAGATCAAAATGATTTTCAGATGAGCTCTCTTATTTCACATAATAACATTAAGTGTATTATATCCAAAAAGCATTACAACCTCTTCCTCTTTAAGGATTGGATTAATAATCAGGGTTGCACATTAACTGGTATGCATGTAATAAAAAATGCAGGACAGAAATAGCCAAAGAAGTGCTTTACCTAAGAGCGTTGTAAAATGTGTGTTGTTAACTGTGTAAAATAATGCACTTATTTTCTTTATTTCGTAGTTTTGCAAGCAATGGTGCCAGTTCAGTATATGTTACCTCAGATTAAATTAATATGCGTTACATGTAGGTAATGAACGTTGACACGGAGAAGAGGATCCGAATGCAGTTTTATTACAAGAATAGTCAGACATGCAATGGTCAACAGGATCAAACAGATACATACAAAGAGTCCAGAGTCGTTGGCAATGAACAGGCGAATGGTCAGTACCGGCGACAGGCAACATAAACAAATAGACAAGGCAGAGGTCAAACATGGCAAGACAAGAGAAACAGGTCCTAATGTACACTAAACAGATAAACAAGACTCAGTCAAAATGTGTGTGTGTGTGTGTGTGTGTGTGTGTGTGTGTGTGTGTGTGTGTGTGTGTGTGTGTGTGTGTGTGTGTGCGTGCATGCTTGTGTGCGTGTGTGTCTGTCATTAGTGGAAAACTGGAACAGGTGTGTGTGAGGTGCATGACAGGATTTGTAATCCATATGGTGATATGTTAAAAAATGGTTTACTTTGTTTTGTAAGTAAAGTCAAGTAATTGCTTTAAAAGCAATAGATTACCTTTTATTTGTTTGTTTGTTTTCAAACTAATCACTTTTTACAGTGTATGGTTTGCTATGATTGCATAATATTTAGCCGAGATACAACTAGTTGAAAATCTGGAATCTGAAAATTTCAAAAATCTAAATATTGAGAAAATCTCCTTTAAAGTTGTTTGAAAGTTTTTATCAATGCATATTACTAACCAAAGATTTGGTTTTTGTATAATTAATGTATAAAATGTACAATATATCTACATGCAAAATTATCTTTACTTAATATCATAATGCTAAAAGAAAAATCTATAACTTTGACCCTTATACTGTTTTTTTTTACTAAAAAGAAATGCACGTACGCCAGACATGAAGTTGCTAAGGACCAACGCACATTCGCACGTTCATTTCATCATGTGTGTTTTTTTATTTTTTTATTTCTATTTCCATTTACGTCTAAAGATGCATTTGCAAACGTGAATCAAAAACATAATAATATGTGATGCTCAAATCCGCTTAACATTATACAAACGCTTATTAATAATTCCTACTTGTCTTCCTCATGATGAAGAGTAGGCAAAATCTGATATGCAAGGTGGAAAAAAGAAAAATAAGTTCATTAGACGCAGGATTTGAACCGGGTTCAGGAATAATAGTGTCAAAACATGCTGCCATGTGCTTTATGAGCTACGCCACTTGCGCTGCTGAAGTCTACTCAACTATCACTCAATTAGCTCATTCCAACGAGGTGTCCAACGAGACCCCGCTGCATTATAGCGTCAGCTAAACTCTTCCATTCTATTTTTTTTTCTTTTGTTATTAATTCTGGAGGACAAACTAGCAAATAACACTATTTTTCTCCACTCTACCTCTGATAGGTGCACCTCCAATTCACATTCTGTTCAAAGTTTCTCTTTTTGCTTGCTTTTGCCATTGCTTCTTCGTTTGGTTTTGCCAAAGTAGAGTCATTAGCATATTCATACGGGGGAGGAGGCAGGGAGGGGTTTTGTACTCGTGCATGTTGCGCTCAGTTTCACTTTCATTCGGATGTACAAAGAGAATATTCGTGTGATTCAGCGTACGCAGTGTTTCATACATCTGATTTTTTTACTGAGTTTTTTTCACAGTTGTAAATGTGCGTACGCATTGTTTTAGTATGATTTCAACTCAAGTCTTAGCGCATGAGGCCCCTGGAATCTGAGCTTCCCCACTACAACCATGACCAAAGAACTCATTTGACTAGATTGTTTTCATAATATAAGTGCATATATGATCAAAAATACACACACTCTCTCTATGACCACAAAATTTGTAATAGGATGTGTCGTGCTAGAGTGCAACAAAACAGATCAGATATTTGTACTTTTATGCATTCCACAATCAAAGCCCTGTGCCATGGGTTTGTTCATTCAGTAGTACTAGTGTGTCATACGAAGTGAAAGTGATGTAGAGTGTGATGAAATAAGACAGAAGGCTTTCAAGGAAATTCAAACACAAGTGGTCACAAGAGACACATATAAACGAAAGTTAAAACCAGGTGAAAAGTTTAATGCGTCTCAGCTGAACACTTGTGAATCACTGAAATCGCATAGTGGAAAGAGGGACATAAACAGCATTTTAGGCAGCTAAAAAGGGTAGCAAACTGCTTAAAAAAATATCAGTTGTTTAAATGGACAGCCATTAAACATTCACAAATTTCTCATTTTGTGTTAACCTACGCCAAAAGGGCTGGGTTATATAAAGCCTAGGAGACAAAATAATCTACTTTCTCCTTATTTAACAGGAAGTCTTTTTTACCAACTGTGATCAGATTGTATAACCAAAGTCATACCAGATGAATTGTGCTGAACTTGAATTAGATATTGGATATGAACAAGTGTTTACTCGTTGTTTTTGGAACCAAGGTGTGCAGTATGAAATGTAATCTTATTATTGTTTTTATATGTATGTAACTTATTTATCTATTTTTAGTATGGAGAGCTCTGCTGTGACATGTGAATTTCCCTCCGGGGATTAATAAAGTCAAACTAAACTAAACTAAAATTTTCATATATTTTATGTAAGCCTGGCCTTGCATGTCAACATATGACTTGTGCACAAGTCAACATCAGCCTTTGGACTGCTAGTAATTCTGCGGTTAACAGCAGAAAACTCTATGCTTTTCACATGTAAGTGAGCTATCTAATAATGTGTACATAAGTTATTAATTATTCATGAGCACTGCAGTAGAAAATCTAGTTTCAGGTTTTTCTAAAGGTCGTTTTTAAGAGATATTCAACATTCTACTGCTTGTAGAGAAGGTCTGTATTGATGTAAGTCTTTTCTATATTGAACTGCTCAACATGCAGTTTAGCATCAACTAGTGATATTTATTTGGCCATATGTTTCTTTATGTATTTTTTATTAATTCTTTTGTACTATATTATATTTATAGATGGCATTATAACCTGCCCCCTTTATCGTTGGTGCTGATTCCAAAAGTATTTTTCCCATTTGTATTAAAACATTGGATAAATATAAAATCGATTCACAGTTGCTGGTTGTATGTGTAACGGAGGAGAGCTAGTAAGTGCTGTGCAGGTAAACCTCACTCCTCTGACTTCTGAAGGTGCTCTAGCGACAAATGCTAGAGGCCATGGTCTTTAGCCTCTGTGTTAGAGCAACCGACTCCCATGCGGAAGGTCGCCGATTTGATCCCAGCTCGGAGCGGGTTGAGTGGTGTAGGACCGGTGGGGTTAAATATAGCATGTAATATACGATATACAGGTCTGTGCCAAAAATTGAATATTGAGGGAAAGTACATTTATTTCAATAAATTGTTTCAAAAAGTGAAACTTCTGTGTTATATTAGTTCACTACACACAAAGTAAAATATTTCAAGCCTTCATTTGTTTAAATTAACAAGATTTAAAAATATATATAGTTTAAAAAGAGCCTAAATGCAACTGATTTCTTTGTGGAAGCTTTGCATTTAGGAGGCAAAAAAAAATCACTACTTCAACTACTTTGACATCAGTCCATATGGGCACTACTTTGACACTACATTTGTCCAATTATTTGATCGGTGAATGTGTAATGATACATCAAAATAATTTATGAAACAAACTATTTTGGAATAATACAAGACCACCATGCCATATTCACAGCCATATTAATCTGCTGCCCAAGACCGGTTACTCACTAAAACTAAGCAGGACTAAGCCTGGTCAGTACCTGGATGGGAACACTAGGTTGCTGTTGGAAGTGATGTTAGTGAGGCCAGCAGGGGGCACTCAACCTGTAACCTCCATTATAGTGAAAGGGACACTATATTGTCAGTGAGTGTTGTCTTTCGGATGAGAGGTTAAACCGAGGTCTTGACTCTCTGTCGGCATTAAAAGTCCCATGAAACTTCTCGTAAAGAGTAGGGGTATACCCCTTCCCGATATATATATACACATTCCATTCTATTATTTGGTTCTGTGACAACAACAGGGTGAGTGGACATTTTAAAAAAGCATAAAACAAATACAAACAGCCCAAACTGATTTATTTATTATTATTTTTATTTTTTTGCAAAGCCACTAAATAAAGTGAAAACACTAAAATGTTTTCACTAAATATGTTTAAGATTTTGTGTTATTCAAAGTATCGTTTTGCATTCAATAAAGCATTTGATTCTCTGAAAACCTATTTGACACAAGGATGGAAAGAGCCAACATAATATTTCAAACTATGGTGTATTTCTATAACAACCGGTGCTTTAAATTTAACATTTCAATTGCAATGCCACGATATTAGCTTTTTTATTAACTTTGTGTTTTATGTATTTGTTTATTATTGATGCTGGAATATGAATAAAGATCATTTTTGATCACTTCAAACTCATCAAACCTTTACCATTATTCATTCAAATCAGATACATTCATTATGAGGTTCTTTAAAGCAAATAAATTTGTCAGAGCTCTTGGGAAGTGAGAAGGCATCTAATGTGTTCATTTAAAAGCTTTCTGATTTTTGTTCTCATGGCAGTTTGAAAGCAAAAGCTTCTGTGATTCTCCTGAGGCTGACTCTAAAGATCGACATGCTCTCTGGGCCACTACTGATCTCAAGTCTTTGATTGTACACGGCGAGCATGTAAGCTCTGAAGATGAAGTTTTTGATGTAAAAAATAACTGAAAATGACTTTAGTTGTTATATAGTAATCTCAACGACACCCAAGCATCTTTTTACTTTTAAAAACATCTGTATGTGTTGAAAAGAGTGTGTGTGAGAGAGTGAGTGAGAGAGCGAACTTCCAAAAGGGATATTTTTAATTAATGAGAATTTTAGGGCAGTTATGCCACAGATTACGCCACTGCAGTATAATGATGTTTCTTCAACTCCAGGCTCTTTTATATCTCAGGGGTTGATTTTTATTAAAACTAATAGACTACAACTTTTTTTCTTTTTTGCTAAAGGTGACATTACAACTTATTGAAAACTTTTTTAATCTGAGCTACAATTAATTCTGCTACTTTTAAGCATTTACTGTTTTTTTTTTCTACACGACCATGACTTTAAATACTCAAAATTTGTGGTCACAATGGTACAAAAAAAAAACGCTAGAAACATGATAGCTAATTATAATACAGTATGTGCTGAAAAAAGAGGGATCATAAAAAATGCATGTTATTTTTTATTTAAATCTGACCTGAATAAGATATTTCACATAAAAGAAGCTTACATAGTCCAAAAGAGTAAATAATAGACTCCATTCAAAAGTTTACAAACTCTTTATTTTTGTTTATAACTTAATGATCCACAGCTATTTTTTCTTTATTTAGATATATATTACAACACAACTAAAATATAATAAAATAATAAATAAATACACTCAACAGTTCTGTTTGGTTCTTGAATCTGATTGGCTGATAATCGTGCAATATTCTACAAATAACAGCACTCGCCCGGACTCTTAACCCTTTAACCTTATTTATTTCTCTGCCCACATGAAGCGAAAAGCAGAGGACACTCTACAGATTGACTAATTGTGCTGCTGTTAGACAACAATTTACTTTTGAGGCTTTTAGTCGCCAATGTAGTTGTTTAGATTGCAACTAGGTAGTTTATTTATAAGGTTATTTATTTTATAAGGCTATTATTTGTAACAACTAGGTTTTACAATTTGTTTTACAGTTTTTCTCAGTGGCTTTGGTGCATTTCTTACAAGGCTATTTACGTTTGCACAACAGTTAATGCATTTCTTAAAACAATTAGTACAAACAGCAAAACCTAGTTGATAACCTGCAAGAGTGTGCTACTTGCTCAAAATGGATAGCTCCTTTCAGTACTTCAAAAGCAAGTACTGATGTCAATCAAAGTGTCAGTGTCATCAAGATGAAAAGTCCTGACACCATTGTTTATGAACAAGATAGTCAGATGGCTTTGTCATGTTTTCATTATGACAGTTTACTCTGTACATTTTTTTTCAATGCAAAAAAAAAGTCTGATTTTGGTATCTGAGAACAAGACACAGATGTCTGTTGTGTATGTATGTTTACATTTTTACTGCATACAGTATGCTCTTTGCAATTCTAAATTATTCACAGCATTGTGCAAAAGAATAAATACACCTTTATTTACAACAAACAGATACTCGCTTTGGGTAGAGCTGTGCACAACTGTAAACAATATTGCAGTACATATCGGAATTGAATCTACAACATTCACAGGTCTATAAATCATTAATGAAATTGTTCAGTTTAGAAGACATTTTCAGGAGAAAAAAGATTACATTTTTTTCAAGAAAATTTGCTTGACAGATTTTGACAACAAGTTCAACATTTTTGTATGTAATAACACAAGTAATGAGGACTGTTAGTTTTATATGCAGTGACTTTTCAGCATTCACAAGTTTAGTTAATTTTGACTGACATGACATAAACAAATGATAATGTTACAAAACAGCAGAGAGTTGTATGTTAGCAGTTGATGCATGTCCAAAAGCATTGTCAATCTGTTGGAAGGAATGAGAAACTGCTACTATGATGCGCACAAATGGCTAATTGTTTTAAGAAATGCATTAACTGTTGTGCAAATGTAAATAGTGTTGTAAGAAATGCAACAAAGCCACTGACAAAAACTGTAAACAGGTAAATGACATTCTAAGTTGATCTCTCTCTTTTATATGTTGTAGTGCTGTATTTACAGTAATATTGTGATCTCCCGATTGCAACAAAAAATACTGGGAAATCTCTGTAGACTGATGGCATTTCATGCTGTTAAGCCATATAGTCATAAAATATCAGAAAAATCACCTGTTTTGACATCACTCTAGACTCTAAACATCACTCTAGACTCTTTGACAGAGAATAATTCAAATACTAGATCTAAAGTGATGTTAGTGATGTAGCAACAGTTTTTGCTGTTCTGACGTCACTTGCAGATGTGAAGATATGGCAGAAGAAAGTAGTTCCTCTTCCAAAAGGGTTTGGAGTGCCTCTGTGTTTGATTTTCTTTATTATACTTACAATGTTTCAGTCAAACTGTTGTATAAATACAATATCACACTAGTAGCAGCGCGATGTGGCTGTATATCGTCACTGGTGGAAGACTAAGGCACAACGCATGCTTCCCACCAGTGGCCATAGGCGCCGCTGGCCGCCACGGGCAGTCTGACAAGCGCAGTGGGGTGTTGCGGATAAAAGTGTAGAGGGAGAGTGGGGGCGTAGGTCGCGGGCCCTTGATAATGTCATTCTAACAGAGACTCTGCCCTTATCGGCGCCCCTGCCAGTGCCAATATACAGCCTGTATCTTGGCTGTATACCACATTTCTACTCGTGTGATGTTGCTCATATATACTACAGACAGGCAGGCAGGCAGGCAGGCAGGCAGGCAGGCAGGCAGGCAGGCAGGCAGGCAGGCAGGCAGGCAGGCAGGCAGGCAGGCAGGCAGGCAGGCAGGCAGGCAGGCAGACAGACAGACAGACAGACAGACAGACAGACAGACAGACAGACAGACAGACAGACAGACAGACAGACAGACAGACAGACAGACAGATAGATAGATAGATAGATAGATAGATAGATAGATAGATAATTTGTTTGATTTAATGAGCCTGAAAAAACAGGATTTTTACTCTAAAATATATGTAAAGAAAATTATTTGCATTCATGGTAGTTCAGGGAGAAAATGACAATTCTTCTTCAATGCACATTTATATGCTGCTGGATCTCCTAAGTGTAAGTTATTTGTGTTTGTTTTTTTGCAGCTTGAAAATGTTGATATGTTTCTTGAAAATTACTAGTGCATTTCACAGACATGATTCAAGAAGCTTTTTTATTGCATTCACTATATCAAGCAAATGGTCACAGCTAACTGAGATGAACTCAGAGCAATGAACATTCCTCCTCTTAGCTGTTACACCATTATTTAAAGTCCAGCCTACAGGCTTCGAGTAAAGAAACACACAGCAAATTCATCAGAGTTAAATTCTCGGTGTTGAAGCATTTGAGAGTAAAGTGTTGACGTTAAAGAGTTAGATTTTGATAAATGAATATAATAAGAGTTAGAATTTATTTTATTCAGTGCGAAATCAAGGAGTTATCTTTTCAACACTTGGTGGTGTTATTTCCAACATCCGGGAATTCATGCAGCCCCAGTCACTGAAGAATTTTCCAGACGCCATTTTCCATCTGAGGTTTAGAACAGCAACTGGTGAGTCAAACTACCTAAATGTTGGTATTTTACTGACTTTCTTTAAGGAAATACAGTTGTAAACATGTTGTTAAGTTAATAACTTTAGAATAGAGTGACAATTTTAAACTTCTGCGGTTCATTCATGGTCGTTTGTGTATCTAGCTTAACTGCATTACTATTGACTTCTTTTCAAGAATGTTTTTATATATGCTCACGCATACATAGTGCATAAAAACATCAAATGTACATGTTCAACACATTTCTGTCACGCTTAATGCCATTTTGTGCGTTGTTACCCATCTGTAAAATAAAATCGACACTTCTCCTTTAATTCCAAGCAAACTAGCGAGGGAATCCCCGGAGCCGCCTAACGTTAGCCTAAGTACTCTGCCCGGATGCTAACGGCAACACAGGACGGTTTCCATAAGCTCTGGAGAGTTTCTAAAACATATCTGGTGAGTAAATGAACATATGCTTACTTGTAAAAGGCTTCCTGACTGAAACAAATGATTGTTTGTAATTCGTGTACGGTAATTTGGTTATTTTAAACACCGCGGCCCTTTTAAACTGGTTCATTCGTGGCCGTCCATATACCGTTAGTCCATAACTTAGACTCGTGTGATAACGTACGCTTGAATTATATTAAGTGTTGACAACCATTAAAGTCGGAATGTTAACATTAATGTCTTTAAATGACCGCTTTTGCACTTTATCAGACATTTAACGTTACAGAAGTCTCCCGGAAGTTGCGGGACTAACATTAACGTTATCCCGCAAATGCACAGAGACTCCCAGATGCCCAAGTAGATGCCCGCAAATGAATGATAATCTCCCGGAAATCGCGCGTCTCCCGCCCGGTCATTAAACACTTTGCACACCCCTCTCCACCGCATCCCTCCCAGCTCTTCAGGTACGTCGCGCGCAAGTCACCCCCACCGCTCTTCAGGTACGTCGCGCGCAACTCATCCCATTGCTCTTTAGGTACTCATCTCTCCCACTACCTCCCGCAAATCAACTCTGTATCCCCCGAAAATGACTTTTCCCAACTCGGGATGACGTTAGTAAGTTAGGCTATTTCTGTAGTCAGGAACATCTTAGTCAAGCTTTTTCTCCCCGCATGATATTGTGCTTAAAACTATAGGCTAAACTTAGCATGCACTGTACACAACATTTCCGTTTTATTAGTGCGTTGTAAAAAGCCACCTGTCTGTAAAATTAATCAACTGATTCATATTTGAGCAGCCTAATGATGATACAGGTTTGATTTGTAGATTTATTATCAATAATCAACATCTGAATCAAAAGATATGTGAAAAAGTGTGAGGCATACTTTGTGATGTTCATCTCTCTTTTTTTCATCTGAAGGTTATGCATATGTGTTAGATACTAATGTGTTGTTGTTTTTTAACAGCCACAGTTCTCTGTACAATAACACAAGACCCTGTGACGGTGGTTGATTAGAGACAGATGGTGTATTTCCAGAGTTGATGAAATGACCAAGCACACCTTCTTGGTCATATGTGGTGATAATAATGAAGGTATGTTTGATAAAGTTCTGTATTTGTTTCACATAAGCTGAGAGGGTATTAGAGCATTAGAGAATAACAAATGACATGAAGGTGATAAGTTTTGTATTGTGGGTGAACTGTTACTTAAATAATGTTTTGCTCTTTGCTCTGCACTTTTTCTCTTCTGCTTATCCTAATATTTTAGATTATATTTGGACCTGAAACATCTGCTAGACTCCAGGAAAGGTGGCATCAATACTGGACCTGAAAGGGCCTAACAAGTTGAATCTGGTAAAGAAACACGCACACACACACACACACACACACACACACACGCAAGCACACGCTTACAGAAAACTGTAAGTTTATGAATATTTTTTACACTGTAGCCAATATTTTGGGGAAGTCAGCATCACTAAATGATATAAAAGATTTTAAGCTCCTCTAAATTTTGCTCCAAGTGTTGTGTTAAATTGAGGATTCTGGACAGACAGCTGCCTGTTTTTCCAGTTCTAGTCATAGTGGTTAACCTAATTGTTTTTGGAGATCCAACAGTGATGTATGTGTTTTTTCTACTTTTCCATATCCTGTCACCTCAACCAGCTGGGAGAGTCAAGTTGTGGATCATCATGAAGATTTTCAAAAGGTGAGTTTAGATTTCTTGAATGTTTTATTTACTTTAAATGTTCTTTTAAATATATCATAGAATTTGATTGCAATTTGTTTTGAAACATTTTTCTTAGTCATGCTGGAGTCTTGAAGAGTTCTTAGATGAGCATCACCCTACAGCAGTGGTTCTCAAACTTTATTTTATCAAGTACCACCTCAGAAAAAAAATGTCTCTCCAAGTACCACCAAAAATTAGCAGTATTGAAATACAGTACCATAGTAGGCCCAGTAAAGCAGCTACAACTCTGCACAGTTAAAAAAACGTGGCTGATTACCTCAGAAATATAGGCTATATGTCAATAACGGCATATTATATACATATTATTAAATGTGTGTAGCATGTACATGACATATTTCATTCCTCCTCGTACCACCAGAAGGAAGCCTGTGTACCACTAGTGGTACACGTACCACAGTTTGAGAACCACTGCCCTACAGTATATCCGTGCATCAGGAACCACCAGACGAGCGATCAGCAGCTACTACTGTACATCGTCATGGATAAAAAGATCATCCTGTGGCTGGGAAGCACATCTTTCACAGGACATGCTTGATGAGATTTCCTAGCTCCAGTTTGTTTTCACACAAGTTTACAGCATTTATACCTTCATTTAAACTGCTGTGTTTGATATGGAGGACCAAGGAAACACCAGAAGTGAAAGATTTGCACGCCAAGTTGTTTAAAATGTAATTTCAGAAGAAAACTATGCGTTCAGAAGAAAACTATGAGTGACGCTATATTGAACTTTCAAATTGCTCTGATGAAACATCAAGTTTGGACATCATATTTTGTTGATACTGTCTGTACTAATAAAACATTTAAAGCATATTTGACATTGTTGCATTTTAAAAATTGAATGAATTGTTGAAGTTGTGAATGTTTTCAAATAAAATATTTTTTATTTTGTAATTTACAGTCTATTTGACCTTTTTACCATATTTACACTCAAGAGAGTTGAATAAAATAACAATATATTACACCAGGCGGTGTTAAATATAGTTACATTTTTTAACTCTGCCCTGAGTTAAAATTAACCCTTACTTCGGTGTCAATGTTCCAACCCTTTTGAAAGTGTTGATTTAACTCTGTTTTGAGTGGACCCCATGAGACACTTTCAAAGTGTTGAAATTAACACCCATAGAGTTGTTTTGGGTCCCCATATTTTGCTGTGCAGCCACGGAAAGTGATTTAAATTTGCATGACTTGACTGTTCCCACCTCCCCCTCCTTCTTAATCATAACTATATTTTAGTATAAAGCCTTTGTGTAAACAAAACCTCAGCACAATTATTTAGAGTGCGTGAATAATGTAGTTAAGAGCTAAACATTTCATACAACAACACATCTACAAAACGTATGAATGCAAGATCAGTCTTGAAATAAAATTCTAAACTGGTGTAGCCTATTTTTTTAATTTTCTGTTCTGTGCCAGGTAGTGGTGTGAATCTAGTGGTCACATGGTTCGATCCAGTAACAATTATCATGTCATCAATTTGGTTTAATTCAATATCTCGTTGCATTCACAATGCCTTCCATCCACAATTTTAAATTTTACCTAACACAACAATGCAATTTTGTGTTTTTTACAAACAATCAGATATTTGAACAGTACCTTTAATTTGACCTGCTCAATGAAATCACGCTTCATGAATGTATGAAACAAAACTTGTGTACAGGCACAGAAGACAACAGGAGCATTTAAAGCAAAATGCACAACAGTAAATATTAATCCTGCTTGCTTTTTGAGTGCTGTCGGTTGAGTTCTTTAACACACAGTATATGATTGGCCATTGTGTTCATGCACTTAACAGAAATGACTATGATTGGTTCAAACCTATCACCGCTATTCACTGAGCAGTAATCACAGCTAGCACAGCTGATGCATGATAGATGAAAGAGGAAAACTCACTTTGTAGACACGCTTCTGTCAGGAATCACAAGTATCACTGTAACACCTGAGAGAGGAAATTATTTACTGTAAATAAACAGTTGAAATAGTCAGTAATAGGTTTTAATATTGATATTTTTATTTAAGGATAGAATAATAGTATTCACCAGAAAAAAGCTGCAAATAAATTAGCAAACAGTTTAGCCTATTCAAATAAATAGCCATTATGAAGAAATTGAATCAAGTTATCAAATCTCATTAACTTTTTCTTCACTGTATAACTTGAACATTCTGATTAAAGAGCGGCGAATGAATCTTTCATTTAGATTTTCCGTTTGATCACATAAAAAACAGAGGTGTCACTTTGAATATGCGCACATCTATAATGAAAACATTCAATTGCTTTCCTAACTGTTTATGGTCATTTAAGATAAAAAACCCACCAAGATCCACATGTTTAGATATTATTATTATTTTTATTATTATTATTATTATTATTACTACATGCACTTCAAATCGCATGTACAGAATCAGTTTGGGAAACAGTGTCTATGTATCACTTTGGAGTGTGTCTGACAGTCAAACACTGTTAACATTACATAAACTGCCTGTAGTGGAAAGGATGGGAATCCCAACATTTTATTTATTTTTTTTATTTCAAAGTGCATTCATGCCTAAATAAAATAAAAACACATAACAGGTTCACATTTAGGAGCAAGAGGCGTCTCCTGGTGGTTTGGTGGTATAGGTTGCATATAGGGAGTATCGACTCTATAATGTTGCCACCTGTCACAGAAAGATTAAAAATATGGGAGAAATACGGAAAAATACTTTTACAGGATGATAGCGGGATACAACTGTAAAATACAGGAGAATCCTGGTAAAAACGGGGGGGTTGACAGGTATTGTTCACAGTGAGAGAGACAGATGGAACGTTACTGCTTCTATTTCTTTCCAAGCAAGGAAATGGGGGCTCCTGGGTTCTACTGTACCTTCAGACTGTCCCAGCAAACTCACTGAACGCAGAGTACAGAATAGTCCGCATCTGCATCCCCATGCGTCAACGAAACAATTAATTTTTTTGACAGCCTTACTACAAGGACATTTCCAACACGTTTATTGTAAATATGTGCTTCAGCCTACATTTTAGCAAAATGTTAAATTTGTTGGTTAGGGTACCTCGTGTCATTTCAAATGACAAATCCACTAGGGAGTGCTGCCTACAATTACATTATATGTAATGAAAATTAAATACATTACAAAAGTCCTTAAGAATGTGGGGCTTGTCATACAGATCACCTTACGAACTACTAACGTTCAAATAAGAGAAGCTCACTGACACCATAGCTTCCCTTGATTTTACTTTATATCTCTTTTTTTCTGCTGAGCTTTGGTGGACTTGAACCTAAGCACTCTGCATTACAAGCAAAGCACAGTAAAAATTAGTTACCAAGCAATCTAAGTGTCTAAAAATTTGTCCATATGGAGATAGATAGACGACTAAAATGTATTGATTACAAATAAAACTGTAGGCACTGTTCAGATATTTTGTAATATATATTATTTTTTTTTGTTTATTTATTCATACACCTGCACAAAAATAATCCATTATTCATCAATAATGTGTCTCTGTAAATATCATTAGAATGGAAAGGAAGAAAAATCGTTGCCTCTAATTGGTCTTCATTTTATCTAGAAACCTGCAGGCAAATATATGTTGAAATACATTTTTGAGGTTTCACAAAAACATAAGCTAAAGACTGTGTTCAACATTTCCCAAACCACAACACTTTGTAATGCAAAATGTAAAATATGGATGAAAAACCTAACACTGAAAGATCAATATGGAAAATTACTTCATATTAAAGCACTCTGTCATATCCTGTTTTAAAGAGTCCAGATATGAATTATATGGTTTCTGTTGTAACCGTCACTGATTATGTGTAAAAGGAAAAGATATGGGGCAGAAAAGCATATCCCACTGAAGCAAAGGCAATTTCACCCCTTTCATAACATACATTTTGCTGCTCCTGGACAGAACCTTATCAAACCAGCCAAGAAATAATTTGGAGTTCGATTGAGTTGATTGTCCAAATCGCATTATTCTCTGAAGGCTGAGCTTGATGAGCTTTTTTTCTCTTTCTTTCAATTGAGCAAGGAACAAAATCTCATTAATGCAGAGGGGCTGAGAAAAGATGCCTCTGGCTTTTGCATTATAGTTAATATCTGATTTACACCATGTATGGGTATGGTAATTTCAGCTTGATGATTGGTGCCTCACACCACACATGGTGGTCTCTCTCTTTATATCCATACATTTTTCTTGATTTCTGCCCTTACTGTGACACCTCATTGAGCAATATTTTAACATTAGGCACATTTAGCTGTCACAGCTACATGCCACAGTCATACAAAATCTGGTTGTACATTGTATTATGTTAAAACAATACCTTTCTGCAATGATTATTACACATTTTACATTAGCTATGCATAAACTGAACAAATGTACTAAGCATGTTATATGTCTTGAACATTATTATACACCATACATACATATACACAATTATATATTTAAGCACACTATAGTCTATAGTTGAAGTAGATCAAAAACGGTTTTCAGAACTGTCCAATAAGACAAATATGGTTGTTGTTCAATAGATATAGATCAACTTAGATGAAAGGTTGATCCATTTCAAATGTTGACCACTGTTCTTGCATCTTTTACACTGTTTGACTTTGCCACAATTTCATGGTTATATACTGTAAAAACGCCTAGCAAAATATCACATACATTCTTTACAGTTTACTTCTGTAATGTGCACTGCATTGTGGGTAATTTAAAAACTTTTACATTAACTTACTACATATTACGAATTTGCAATACTCCACTGTAATCAAAGTAATCAAGTGCTGCTCTTGAAGTTGAAGACAAAAATGAGACAGCTGATGAAAAATTTATTAAAATCTTGTATCACGAAATGTATTTAAATAGATTAATGAATGAAAATTACTTTTGTAAACCATTTAAAATGGATATAATAACAATGAATAATAAAAATACTGTTGTACATGGTCTCATCACTTGTTTGGAATTTTTCAAAGTCAATAGTAAAAGCTAAACACAAAGATTTGGTACTTCCAGTGTAAAATGTAAATAAATTACAGCAAAGGCACTGTAAAAATTGTACTCGGGACCGCTGCTGGCAAATGGGTACCCTATGTGAAATTTTACTTTGGTGCCCCCACAGAGGAACAAAACACACAAACAAATGTATTTAAACATAAACTACAACCACAATGTAGATCTCACTTGCACTATAATCTGTGGTGACAAAAGCTGACCCATGTTGTCAGTATAAATCAAAAACATTTGTGGTTTTTAAGAATTAAGGAGTATATTTTTAAACAAAAACTTTAATATTCAGAAAATATAATCATTTATGAATTCATGCAATAAAATGGTATGAATAAAATTCATGCAATAAAATGTGGCTTACAGTAATTTCTCATTTTATATCATTGATCTTTCAGAAATCACAGAAATGAGTCATTTTTGTTATTTCACATTGTAATGTACAAAAATTGGGGGGGAAAGGGCCTATTAAAAACACACCAAAAGACCAAAGAGACTTTATTGTCATTGCTGTAATACAAGCAATAGCAACAGCAGCAATAAGAAATATAAAAATAGACAAAACAAAATAACTGCAAATAATTATATAATAATATATATATAATAATATAATTACTTAACATAATTTAATAACTATAAAATAATAAATAATAAATACAGTGAAATAATCGTGCATGTGTATGTACAGTAGCTGTTGTGCAAACAGAATTTTAAGTATTGCACAAGTTAATAATAATACTTGAGTTTTGGGTAATTATCAGCAACATGGGAGAAAGGGGCAAACGTGAAAAGTTATAGAACATGTCCTGTCATATAGTTTACGTAACGTACGTATAAACGTAACGTAAACAACAACACATAAGGCAGATTTTGTGCAGTTGTCGCAAAGTTTAAATGTTAGCCTCACTAATTTTCTTAAACAACCAAAACTATGTTTTTCAGATTCAAGCACATAAGTTACCTGAAAGTGATGCACGCAATTCATCTTGTACTTTTTTCCTCGTCTCGGCTCCAGACTGCTGTTCTCTTTTCCTGGGCACAGAGCTGCAACTTGCATCCATTATAATTATTTGCTGCTAGCAGCTGCAAAGATAAGTGGACCGGACCGCGCCGTGCCCACGCGGCTATGTGCGTACACAAAAAAATAAAATAAAATAAATACAACACGTTTGCTTTTGCATTCGTCATAAAATGAATTTAACAATGTGTGTATATATATATATATATATATATATATATATATATATATATATATATATATATATATATATATATATATATATATATATATATATATATATATATTTACACTGAGCTCATGTTTGTATTATTAAATAAATGTTAGTATTTTTTTCTGAGAAACCGAGACGGTGCCCCCCTCTGGAGTTAAGACCCTGTGCGGCCTGCATACTCTGTGTGTAGTGTACATTCATTAGATGAGTTATTACAGATAATGATTTTAATAACCCCATAAAATTCATAGCGGCCTGATGTTGACTACCCGGAATGATTACCTCTTTTTTCTCTGAGTGGCTTTGTGTTAATAAGAATCATTTTTGTATAGAGAAGCAGATGCCTCACCCAAAAGATGTCTTTAGCTGTAAGGCAATGCAAATGACCTTATGAAAGGAAGCCACCTGCGATGAAATGCATCAAGGAATGGGACTATCAATATGAGGAATATCCAATGATGCCAATGTTTTTTTATAGACTGATCTAATCCTGAACATAATCATAATGCTAAACGTTTGGCATTAAGACAGGTTTTTGTATATTTAGGTATTTTTTGTTCACAAAATGCAGGTAAAATATGAGCAGAATCTAATGCTTCAATTATGATCCAACCTATATTATAATGCATAAAGCACTACTAAGTTGTATATAAAGATACTACCTTAAGGCCACCTTGATGTCAAGACAAAATGTCAAAAAACAACAAACAATGCTATTCGATTTGATGTCAAAACTCTGATGTACATTTGACAACCACACATCAATGCCATTTTGACCACCAAAATAACTACACAAAAAGAATTATATTCTAAAAACAATTTCAAGCTTCAATTACAAACTTCAAATTTACACTGTATTTTGTATCCCTGCAATGCATGTAAACTACCTTGATGTCAAAACAACATCAAATATAAATCTAACATTGATGTAAAAAAAGCACATAATTTTAAAATAAAAAATAAAACACATCATTTTACCTTCAAGATGCCTAGAACTAGTCAAACAAACCTTCTCACGCCATCATCACTGCTGAAGTCAGTTTATTAAAATAACTACAATATTCTCCTGATAATAAAAAAAGTATGTGCAGAAATGTCTCTCCTGTGGTATTAAATCAAGCGTTAGAAATGTGAATTTGTCCTGCAGTTGCAATTGCTTGCGTTTAGCAAATAGACGGTTTAAGATAATTTCCTTCACAGCTTGATTAAATCAGTTAATAAAATCAGTTCTATGAGGTGCCATGCTGAATAGTGGCCGAATAGGATGGGTGATGAGCTATTGTATCAAGGCTCCTCCTAAAGTATCTTCTTACCTTCAGCTTACTAAAAATAAAAGCTATCCTCTATATAATTAAATAGGCCCAAACTCGACATGCTAATAATAGTTTGAATGAATCACGGTTCATCGAACCTGGAGATTAACTGAACACTTTAAAAATATTTTATGGTATAAATTGCAAAATATAATGATCTGACTGGCTGGAAGTTTTGCAATAAATGAATTCAATCACAGTCAGTTTTAAACACAGTAAACTGCTGTTCTGCCATGTGAAGGCTCAGTATGTGTGCTTCTATACATTAAAACACAATGTTCAGCATTTAATCTGAGGAGTTTTTAGGTAAAACACTGCACACAGAAAAGCCTATGAGTGGAACAAGGTTAAGGTACAAAGGTTTTAAATATCAGATCAAATTTGTGTAGCTTGAACTTGTTCCATCCATTTGCTGTTCAACAAAGTTTCACTATTAGTAGATGGTTAACAAACTATGAACAACTGCTCTGTAAAGTGTGATATAATATATTAGTTAAGTGTTTGTTATTAGCTTAAGTATGTTATTAGGATGTTATGCTAAAGTTGCAACTATTACTCATTTACTAACAGTTATTAAACGAAGAATAGTAGCAACTTTAGAATAACGTCCCAATAACATATAAACTATTAACTGATCTTTAACAAGCCTTTAGTAAGTAATTTACTAACAGTTTGTTCATGATCTACTACTAATTTATTAGGTATAGTTATAAATCATTAAAATACAGTTAAATCATTTACAACTTAACTAACAGCTTGTAAGTTATCAATTGGCTATCTATAAGGCACAGTTATTAATAATTAACAAACTATTAACTTTTATTTAACAAGTCATATATAACTTATTAACTAACAGTTTCTTAATGGGCTATTAACTAGTTATAACGGATAGTTATTCCAAAGTGTAACCAAAATGGGTAGTGTTTGATTTATAAAAGGGTTATTTAGCACAGTAATTGATGGTAAATATCTCAGTGCATTTATACATATACTGTACAAATGTCTTCATTTACAGAATATAGCACCTACTACCAAGGTTGACCAAAGTGTTTTACTGCGAAACAATACAAGAAATATTAATAAAATACAACAAACATTAAAACAGGGAGAAGTGTCCGTGCTATGCATTAAAAGCCTATTTAAATAAGTTGGTCTTAAGCTTGACTTTAAAAAGTGGCAGGTCAGTGATTGTACGAAGCTCAGTAGGAAGGGTATTCTAAAGTTTGAGACCTGCCACTGCAAAAGAGCGATCACCCCACTGGTTGTATATTGACTGTGGGACTTCTAGCAGAAGTTCATTAGCAGATCACAAAGCTCTACTGGGTTTGTGAATGTGCAAACTTTTGCATAAATAAGAAGGTACAAAATAGAATAAAAGTGGCTTCTTATGAAAAACATATTTGAAATATATACACTGTGATGTGTCTCTATAAATTTACAAATCACAGTAAAAAAAGACAACGTAAATGAATGATACAGACTCATTATTTTTAATCATTATCTTTAATAGTTTGCATGCCTCTGGTTAATGCATCAGTTTGTCATATATCTCATGCTGTCTGTCAACATGGTCTTAAAACCCTCTAGTTCACTTTCTGTTAGTTACTCTGCCACACTGTTCACATAATAATCAAAAAAGGTCATGATTATTTGAAATGAAGAAGTCCAGGCTGTCTACTACAGTCAAGAGCTCAGTGAGGTTACAGATGCAGAGCAAAAAGTCATCCTGGGAAAATGAGTGTCTCCCAAATATCAGATTTCTCTTCTCCTTCTATCCTCTTCCTCATCTGTCCTGCTGATTAGGTGATTTGACAGTCAATACCCATAAGACACTGCTGTCTTTGACATTATCCATTAGTAACCTGACTGGCCACTCTTCATCTTGATGGTGTCTGTCTCTGCTGTTCACTTTTGACATTTAGGTTGTTTTTATGTCCCTGTGATACACATTCAGTCCATCAGTAATATTCTGACTGGAAAAAAAGAAGATATGAGAGCCGGTCTGACATTGAGATTTATATCCTGCAGCTTATGTAAAGAGTAACAATAATCAGAATTTCAAATATGTTAAGTCACTTATATTCTGTTTTGCATATTGTGTAATATTTGTAAACAAAAACTTACTTTTAAGAACTTTGTGAAATGCTGAACTAAAAAACATTCTTAAAATAAGCAGTCATTCAAGAGCATTACAGATAATGCGTTTCATTCAACACAAACAGGTCAAAACTAGCAGTGCGTGAGGCTCGCTTTTGCTTTTCATCTCTACACTTTGATTCGTCTAGTCTATGAAATATTCTGGGAATATGAAAACTGCCTGACTTCATGGTTTTGTTTATGTAAATCAGATGAATGCCAAATAAAGACCATATCATGATGAGCCAGGCAGACAAAGCAGCACTGCAACATGACACAACTCTCGAATAGAAAAAGGCTGTTTAATTCAGGTGAGCTGTGATTCAAAACTGTTCAGCAAGGCTATTTCATGTTAAAATATTAAAATATTCTCTCTTTCCCTTTTCCAGCCGTGCACCGAGGTCCACACATCTGGTTTTTGGCCTCTACAGAATGCACTTTCACATAGGAGGAAAACTTTCCGAGGCTTTAAGAATATTGACAGATTTCCCGAATCTATTAACAGCCTCATATAGAAAGAACTGAGTTGTGGGATTCACCTCTGATATACCATTGAAAACATCTATAAAATTATTTGAAATTTATAGGAAATAGTTTTATTCAAGAAACCACATTAGCTTTTAGTGACAAGACACCATGACCAGTCAATTTCCTTAATTTAGGGAGGTCAGAAAACAATTGAGGCTAAAGATGTGTGATAGATCTAGTCTACAATAGGGCTGTCAATTCTTTTAATAATATTTTATGAATTGATAAAAAATATACATATAAACCTGCCGTTTCTACACCACCCAACCCGCTCTAAGCGGGTGACTCTCAGCATAGAGGTCGGTTGCTCTAACGAGGAGGCTAAAGACCATGGCCTCTAACGTCTTTTGCTAGAGCACCTTTTTGGGGTCAGAGGAGTGAGGTTTACCTGCACAGAACTTACTAGCTGGCCTCAGTTACACTCAACCCATAAACCTCACTCCTATCAAGATCACAGCACCAATGTACCCTGCTGGTCCTACACCACCAAACCCGCTCACAGCTGATGTCGAACTGACGACTCTCCACATGGAAGTCAGTTGGTCTAACATGGAGGCTAAAGACCATGGCCTCTAGCATCTGTCGCTAGAGCACCTTTACAGGTACAGGGGAATGAGATTTACAGAGATTTTACATTTTAAGACTTTTTGTTAAAGAAAACAAACGTTACATACTGTTTGCTATGTAATGCAAAAACTTTCAAGCTCAATATCTCAAAAT
Organism: Danio rerio; assembly: GCF_052040795.2. NCBI lineage: Eukaryota > Metazoa > Chordata > Actinopteri > Cypriniformes > Danionidae > Danio > Danio rerio. Next base: position 16,686,957 of record NC_141041.1, read on the forward strand.
CATTCAGAACGCAGATAAAACCTTATAATTCAAAGGTGATGAAATGTATATTGATTTTATACGCTATTTATAAGCATTCAACAACAACAAAAATAGTTAATACTAAATTACATTTCAGACACAATATTGTTTTACTAATTTTAAGTAGTTCCCAACAAAGCTAAAACACAACATTTCATCGCCTTGGCATTATAAGGTTTTATCTGCATTCTGAATGACTTTGAGATATTGAGCTTCAAAGTTTTTGCATTCCATAAAGCATTCCATATATTCAATTTATCTACGCTGCAATGTTTCATTGATCTGCTTATTCATTCAGAAGTCAATTGAGATGTTTCTAAAGGATTCAGCCTTCTTGAACAAATAATGGTAACAACACAGAGTTAACAATGTAGTGATCAGTGGTAAAGGAACTTGTGACAATTAACTTATGGAAATTAATTTCCCATATAAACAAATGCTGCAGAGTTTACACTAAACTCTTAAGCTCATCAGAAAAGTGGCATGAGACAGTGACCATGTGTCTTTTGTTTATCTGAAAGACAAAGGGGTTAAGAGCTCAGAATTGTAGTTACCTTTGTTAACTATTATTAGTTATTAAATACACATTTATTACAATTATGTCTTCCTTGTGTTGATAATACAGAAAAAGGCTCTAGTCAAACAATCTCATTATCTTTCAGATTTGGCCAGGTAATAGACTCCTCATTTGTATAATTTAATTAACAATATTTTATTGTTAATTATTTTGACAGTGGAAAGCTGTCTGGTGCCCCGTTTAAAAGGAGTTATTTATCTGTTATTTCTACATTAATTGGTGCCCTTGCAAGGGATTAAAATATCAATATTAATAGCAATACCAAAATATTAATTTTAATATATGATAAATCCAATTATCAATACAACAGCAAGAAAGGATAAAAGTAGACCGGCAGCCAATGAAGACATAGTAGTAGGCTGCCATTATGCAAATATCTAATAAATATATGTTGGTTTGTCCATGAGATAACATTGGAATTGCTGTCAAACCTGTATCTGCCAGTTCAGAAACAATCATTTTACTTCTCAATTTACCATTCTAAGGCTCACTGAGACTTATTATCTGACCATATATCCGCATGTAATTACTAACTTTCATCATCTAGTGACATCTATCATTGACCGCCAACGTAAGAGTTCACAATCATGCAGATAATTAATTCTCATAATCATTTAATAGTTGTTATTCAGCGATTCATGCTGATGTCTGGGACATTTGTGTCCTTGAATGACTAAGCAGTAATGACGTTAAACGCTGATCCATCCACATTGTAACATTTCAACTGCTGCAAATTCCTGACTCATGAGTCAGAACAGACATTTGAACTCAGTTGGGGACAAGAATAAATCTAAAGGCCTAAGGAAGAAAAAATGTTGAGTGACAAATGATAACTTTATTAAATCTCTCCCATTTGCAATTACTTTATTGCTAAATGCCTTGTAGGTAGCGCTGCAGCCTGGAGACCGCCAAGCGAGAGGGATTACACCGCGAGTAGGCTGAGTTTAGGGTTAGTGTAAGTGTAGTAGACAGATAAAAAACAACAGGTTACTGTGAAGTTTGGATTTAGATTTTAAATGCCACCTATGGTGAAAAATCTACTTTTTAAGCTGTTTGGACAGACATTTGTGTAGGTATAGTGTATAGGCAGTCACATTGGGGTGATATAAACAGTCCTTTTTTTTCGATTTAACAACATAAAAACAGTGGACCAGTTGGCGCGGATTTCAGACCGACCGCAACTTGATGTAGGAGCGCGGCCCCCCGCCCACCGAATTGATTGACAGCTGTGCATCAACATGTCTCGGTAGTCAATTGTTTAATCATATCAACAAGACAGGACGTGCGCAAAGCAACCGGGAATAAAAGGTTTGTTCAGTTTGCTAGAATCATCAATCATCAATAAATGTGATCAAGAGTGAGTTTTACAAGTTTAAAATGTTTTAAAACAGTGCACGTGTGTAATAAATTACAGAGATTTACTTCAGCTTTACTTCATCAGCACAGCTGCGTGTCAGAACAATTATAAAAGAAGACGCTTTAATCCCGGTTTGTGGACGTTAAATAAGCTTTAGTTTGTACATTAACATAACAGATATCCATACAGCAGTGGAGATTAACCTGTATCCTGTCACATATGCATGCAAAAAGTGTGCAAAGCTAAACACGCGCTGTCTGTGTGTTTGTGCATGTTGTGTCCGCGTTGTTTATGAGTCTGTGTATCTGTGTGTGTGCGTGAACTTTGTAACGACATTGTGTGTGACTCATCGTTGTCACTTAACACAACAAATGCATCAAATACTCATTGGTAAAGTTCTTACTGTAGTATTATTCACAAACGTTACGTGAAATCTTCCCTTTAAGCCTCTCTGTTGTCTGACGCAGCTGAGGGAGGAGATTAAGGTGGGAGATTAACGGTGGGCGGGGAGGACTAGTCTTTAAGGCGCAGTACAGCAAAACCGCCACCCAGTGCAAAAATTTGTAAAATAGAATCTTATAAAGGTATAATACAAAAATCTGATGGGTGTTTTGAGCTGAAACTTTACAGACACATTCTGGAGACACAAAAGATTCATAATAAATCTCAAAAAAGGGGTAACCTAGGTGCTCTTTAATAAAACACAACAGGTAACTGTGAGGGTTAGGTTTGGGGTAGGTGTAGACATTAACAAAACACAAGTTACTGAGAGGTATGGTTTAGGTTTGGGTTAGGTGTAGATGTAATAAAACACAACAGGATCCTGTGAGGTTGGATTTAGGGTTGGGATAGGTATGGATGTTAATAAAACACAACAGGTTCCCGTGAGGTTTGGTTTAGGTTTGGGGTAGGTGTAGGTGTAGACGTTAATAAAACGCAACAGGTTAGTCTGAGGTTTGGTTTAGGTTTGGGGAAGGTGTAGGTGTAGGTGTAGACATTCATTAAACACAAAAGGTTGGACTCCATGTCATGTATACTGTAAGACATTAAATAAATCAATGAACACTCCAGAAGGTTTGTACAGCCCACTTGGAGCTCAAGTCCCACCCACTTGGGGCTGACCAGCCCATTTGGAGCTGGTTTCCGACCTCCATTTATACCCTTCTCCTAAATGCTGCCATTGTGTGCATGAAGAACAGCAGGCAATTATTTATCCTAATTTAATGTGCTTCCACTACAGCAGGTTTTCAATTTGGGCCCGAGCGGTCGTATATTAAATTTTAATCTTGCCTCAAAATTGTCTGAAGTAAACAGTAACATCCAGGCACAGAGGTGTTATGACAGGTCAGTTAATAAAAATGATGGAAAAGCAACCATTAAGACATTTTTGAAGTCTAGTCTTCATCGTTTATTTTTTAGCAATAATTTTTGTCGGTGGAGACTATGGAAATAGTGATAGAAAAATAATAATGAGCTGACATATAACAAGATGCTACATGCCGCCTACAAACGCCTGAACTAGCACTTATGGTTCATTACATTCAGCTATTTTCATGGTAAACATGACAGAATATGAGAGAGAAAAGCCAGGAAGTTTCATCCTTACTGTAAGTTATATACTGTAACTAGCTGGATATTCATTAAAACTTTTGTCCTAAGTTGGAAAAAAAAACGGCTGAAAGCACCCTGCTTTCATTTCACACATAGTAACCAAGAGGGCAACTGTTCATTAAAGGTGCCAGAAAGAATTAGACTTCTAGATCACAAATCAAGTAAGAATCTGTGCAAATAGGAAACGATTTTCTGATCATACCAAGAAACTGTATCTATTATATTACATCATTCTTTGACAAGAAATGAGAACCTCATTAAATGATAAAGGACAGAGTAGTTGTAACACTTTGTGCTTCTGTATATGTCCCTCAGGGTAGGTTTATTTTTACAGTCAGTGTGTAGACATATACTGCCAAGTCATTGCTACAAAGAAAAAACTTTTTACAGCATTATCAAAAAAGGCACATTTTTGTGACAACATCCCAATGGAGGGCAGTGTATGGAAGCTTGCTTTTATTTAAATCTGGAGGTAAAATAAAAAGAAGGCAACCTCACAAATCCGACATGTTTACTGTATGTCTTGCCATGCTGAAAAAAATAATAATAATAGCATCTGTGTGACAAAACGGTGTAACAGAACTGTGAAATACAGACAGAATTGTAAAAACTGCTTAAAACATGTTTTGCAATATCACCCAATTATGCCATAAATGTCTCAAATACAAGCTTTGAAATGGTTAAACACTCTTTATAAGCCAAAAGTCAGAATTAAACAGACATTTTAAAGTGAAACCTTCTTGAAATTCGAGTTCATATCCTGTAAATCTGAGACAGCATGGTCAAAGGTTAAATGTGTGTAAGCCTTTTTTAGCCTGTTATTTTTTAAGTTATCTATATTTTTTTTCAGCTCTGAATTTAATCTGACTTCAATTTTAAGTGACCGTTTTTGATATATATCTGATCCCATTCTCTTCAGTTACATGTTCACTGGGGACCAAATGCCGCTTAGAGTTTCACGTCCCAGGATTGCATTTCTTTTCACGGACACCAATGTTCTAAAGTTAGTCAGAGAATTTAGGGTTAACTATAATTGGTCTGGTTTCCTCTTGCTCATACATACCAAAAAAAATTGTAAATTTTATAATTTCCATACAACTTGTTATCGGTGATTAACTGATTAAAGGCCTTTATGCTGCCATGCCTCTTGCTCCGTACAGTCTAATGTGCATTAAAAAAACTTTAAAATCATGTCACAACATTGAGGTAGCGCAGACATGAAAAATTTCAGGAGAATTCAGAATAAATCAAAAACTTAATACTTGAAAGTAAAAGTGTATCATGCCAATTACAGAATCAAATAATAAAAAGCCAATTCAGAACAATTACCAAAGATAAATCCAAGAGTTAGAGATGGATGAAGTACGTTGCAGCAATTAGGTGTAGATGCCAATGCTCTTAGACTCGCACACTGCAACAGGGTATCTCCACTACAAGATCCCAATGACATTTCTGCACCTTCCCCCTTAAATACTCAGAACTAACAACCATAAATTCAAGAAAATAAAAGCTTCACAAGAACCCTTAATGAGTTGAGGTGTAAACCATTTTCCCTAAAGTGGAACATCTGGCAAAGATCTCAAAGTCAAAACCCAAATTAACAGATATAAGGGAAAATGTGAAAAATTCCAGTCACATTGATACCACTTTACCATACTATCACACAAAGACATTTAAAATGGTACCAAACATAAAGGGAAAAATTAAAGATACACAATATATACCATATTCAAAACTGGAAGATTCTGTGTGGAAGACTGTTAGGGTGTACTCTCTCTAGGCATAGTTGCCTTGAACCTCGTCAAAGCCTGGTTGTTCTCTATCCCCCCTCCCCCGACACCCCACACTCACACTGCATCTTTACTTTTCAAGCCGGAGCACACTTACATCAGCGATGATGTGGCTGTTCAGTTTGAAAAAGAAGTGCTCTCGCACAGTACCGTGGAGATTGCTTTAGTTATGTTGTTTTGTTTTATTTTAAGTTGTTTGATATGCAGTGACACACAGACAAATCTTCTGCTGAACATATCCACAACTTTTGATGCTCATAAGTTATCATAAATGTTTTCATGCTGCACGTATTAGGAGTGGGTGGTTTGCATCTTTGATAAACTACGACAGTTTGCATCATTAGACAGTAAGAATGGTTAACAAATCCATATGAAACATTCCCTTAAAAGTGACATTGTGTCTTCAGTTTGGCCCAACCAAACCCCGCTCTGGCACACCTTTTCCAAATGGGCCAGGGCCAGCTAACTGAACTATGCCTGGGCCCAATTCTGAGCACTCACACTTGTCAAACGAACAAGGGCATGGTTTGGATAGCCTAGTGTGAGTAAGTCCTTAGTGACCTTCTCTGGTGAAGAAGGTCAAGTAGAGCAGTGGTCCCCAACCCCAGTCCGTGGATCAATCAGTACCGGGCCGCACAAGAATTAATTTATTTTTATTAATTATCTTTAAGTTGGCAGATAGAGTAGCTGCATTTAAAGCCAAACTGGATTTGTGGGGACAGCGCGTGAACAGAGGCATATTGGACATGTTTCAAACATTAGAGGGGATTTTGTGTGAGACTGAACCTGTGCCCTCACTCACCAAGCTGGTGCACGATCACCAGTCTTCGCTGTTAAAGTAGTTTGAGAAACACTTTCGCATGTCGAGATGTACATGATATGTGTGTGTGCTGGCGCTCACGTGCTGTTTCACAGGCACACGCAAAGCTTGAAGGTAAACAAACAACGGCTTATCATAAGCATCTTATCGATAATTATTTATACGGTTGGTATTAAAGTGAACATATAAACGTTATCTGCCTAATTTCTAGCAGCTAAATGTGTCTGGAAAAATATTCAAAGGCTTTTATTCTCATAAACCACGCGGACGTGAATGTGTCTGACTGTTCTCCATGGCTAAAGCAGACGTCTCAAGTCAGCACGTTCTAGACGTGCATGCGCTCTTTCCGGCAATCTTCCTTCTGACATTACCCCCATGATAGGACTATCTCGTCGCAAAGAAACAAGCTCAGGGCTCCCATTGATTTAGCGTTACGGACAGTTTTTGATGTTATAATATGTTATATTGTATTGGAGCAATGTGTTAATAAAGTTATTACTTCCTAATGTTATAATAGCATTGTAATGTTGGAGCAATGTGCTAATAAAGTTCTATACGAGTACACAGTGGATTCATGTTTATTATTATTAAAATTATTATTTCAACCCCCCGATCCGCAGTAAAATTGTCAAGCTTTGACCAGTCCGCAGTTAAGGTTGGGGACCACTGAAGTAGAGGGCAAAGAGGGGGCTCAGGGTAAGTGACTGAGACAGTTGAACAACTGGTTTCCCACCTGATCTTCTTCTCAGATTAAAAAGTTTGTTTTAGTGCCTGACATTTCTCATGGTCTTGCCTCATGGAATTTCATAACAGTTCTCAGGCTGTGATATTATGGAAAGACTTAGCCGTCCTTACAAAGAGCATAAGCTCAAAATCAAGAAAAAATAAACTTCAGAAATAAAATTGAGATGCAAAAAGGATCACTGACCTTTGCTTTATACTGTGTAGTTGAAAAACTCAGCGAACATGAGAACTAAAGTTTCACACAGAATCTTTTATTGCAGTTCAATGTTTTATTTATTTCTTCAAATAGAAAAAAAAACTGAGAAAAAAACATTATAATTATGTGAAATAAAGTCATAAAGTAGTAACGAAAATGGTCAAACTAAATTGATGAAATTCATAATGTTGAATAAAAAATGACAATTAAATTACAACATGCTACTGTATGTAGTAAACTGTATGTAAAAGTCAGAGGACATTTGTTTCTGTGAGATACAAGAGAGACAGCAGAAAGAGAATGTAAAAACAAGTGAATTACTGGGTGGGTGGATAATAAATGAAGCTTTTAAAGTTGTTTAGAGAACAGTTGAATAATTGATGAGCATACATTAATGTGGGGACGCTTTCTCAGCTGTATCCAATATTCTTTATTGGATCACTGAAAAAAAATTGCTTTACATTATAATTGTTTGAAATGTACATATAATAAAGTATATTTATTATTACAATAATCCAAGCCAATGGTAATGAACTCTATTAAAACAAAATTTGCCCAGATCTGATTAAGCCTTGCGGGGATCCCTTTAAAACCACTTAGGACTAATGCACATTACTGACTCTGTATCTGTTCCCGGTTTATTATAGAGGGAGTTCATTTATCAGATGCACAGTGACTTAGCACTCAGAATAGGCAATTTTCTGTCCATTATAAAGCATTATTGATAAAATGACAGTGCACTGGTGCCTCCTGAGTACATGTGTGGCTGAGCGAGACAGTGTCAGTAATAGAACATTAGTCTTTATTTCTGCTACATCTCTTCCCTTCTTCTGTCACCAGGCTGAATATAAATCAAAACCCAAAGAAGTGTCCTGTCAAAGCTTGCGGTTAAATTTAGTTGATACCAATAGTGAGATGATGTGCTGACGGTGCTAAACGAAGCAGACTGTCAATGTTTAGCTGGAGCCCAGAGAACTGGGGAATTCAATAAAAGACAAAGTTGAGAAAGGGCAAAAGTAACTACTTGTCTGCTACTGTATGTAGAGACTGAGAGAAGTAAATCACTATTTTTTTCATCCCATCAGTCTACTGGCTTCAGCTAGAGGGACACAGTTCCGTTTGGCTGCAATGTTGCTTGAGGAGTGAGGAGTTGGGGGGAAAAAAGGACTTTATTAAATAAACTGCTTTAATTCACAAGTAGGTAGGAATTTCAGTCTAATTGCCTAGCTAGTTGACAGATATAATCCCTCCAGCATGTCCTGAAGTCTCTTCCAAGTCGTACAGGATCCAAACATGTTCACCTGAAGGCATCCCAACCAGACGCCTAAACCATCTCAAGTTTCTCCTTGCAATGCAGGGTAGCAGCAGCTGTATTTCAAGTTACTTTTGGATGTGTGAGCTTTGTACTCTCTCTTAAGGCACATGCACACAGGACAAGTTTAGCTCATACTTATCGTTTGCATTTTCAGTGATATTTTTCAGCGTTCATATCCAAGTGCTTTTCTTTGGCATTGAGCAGAGTGAATGTGCAAAATCAATCCATGATGTTTGATGGTGCTCAAAATGAAATGAAGTAAAATCTTTTGAATCGTATTTGAAATGCAGTCCCTGAATGCTCGGTTTTTATGATTGAGTGCCACCAAGTCATGTTTAATTTTAACCCTCTTGGGTCTGAGGGTGTTTTGGGGCCATGGAAAAGTTTAGACATGCACTGACATTTGTGTTGTGTTGCAAGCTGGGCTACAATAATATCCAAGCAGAATGTTTGTATGTGTTTGTGTTTTTGAGAAAGAAACGTTTATGCGTGGTTAGTGAAAACTAAAAATTTGAAGTCATTGAAACAAGGCTAAGATGGAACTAAGAGGAAAGAGTTTCAAGAAAGAATCAGAGAAAAGTTTATATTCTTTATTGTTTGCAGTTTATTTAAAATATAATAATCACACAAAGCAACTGGAGATACACTTGTGAGAGTCAGTGCAATCTATAAAACTCTGCAAACTTTATAAACTTACATTTAGCAAATCTACTGAAAAAGTTCTTTGTAAATGGAGAGTTTCATTGCAAAATGAGATATATCCATTTTGAGAAATTTTCGTTATTTGACATTATTATTTAAGACATCAACAGTCAAGTTCATTTACAATTTTTATACATTAAACCATTACTTGAGTCCGGGAACATATTATTCTTCAAATCCAGGATATTTTTATTTTATTTTATGTCAATAAATAGTTCATAAATAAGTCATAAACCATGCTAAAAAGCAACATACTATCTTAACATTGTCAAACATCTTAAATTGGTTAAAAAAATAAAAATAAAAACTCTTCAAAAATATATGGAAAAGTCCTTACTTTTATACGGATTACATAAAAATAGATAATTTGTTTTCCACTTAAATTTGTTAATGCAAAAGTAGATATATATGTCATAAATCATCATCTTTCATTTCAGTGACGTGTTTTTCTGACCACATTCAGCACACTTCTTCAGGCGCTTGTAATAACAATAGCCGCGTTTCCACTATCACGCCTAAAGCGAGCGAGCCAGGGCAAGCCAAGGCCAGTCGCGTTTCCACTATCACTTCCGGGGCCTAATCGGGCCAAAGCGGGGCTTCCTTGGGGCCAGTGGCCGGCCTTTTTCGGCCCGCCGAATACCTTGGGCCAAGGAGGGCCAACTGGGGCTTCGGGGCGGGGTTACGTACAAAGGCGGAGTTTTCCTGTCAGGTAAAGAGGGGACAAGATGCTTACTTCCCTTACATTTGTTTTGCTATCGCGCTTGATCAACTCACTAAGAAGAAGAAAAAATGGATAGCAGACAGTACTGGTCAGTTGAGGACACCAGGGCTCTTCTGAACATTTGGGCAGAGGAAAATGTTCAGAGGCAAATAGTCGGCAATTGCAGAAATGAGGACGTTATCAAATACATCGTTGCTGAGCTAGCGAAAGCACAAATTCAGCGAACAACGGTACAAGTCCGCGAGAAGTTGAAGAAATTGCGAGCACAGTATAAAGCGATCAAAATCCACAATGGTCAGAGCGGCGCCCACCGGAAAAATTTCCCGTGGTTTGAAATCATGGACGGTGTGCTAGGTCACCGACCCTCCGTTAGTGGGGAGACCACCAGAGATTCGATGGCAGCTAACCTTACAGTCGGTAAGTAAACAAAACAAAGTAATGGGGAAAAAAATTGTGTATACATAAGGATATATCATTTACTGCTGTATATTAAGATATGATTTGTTTACTCTGCAATTACAATTTTTTTTTCTTAAGGTGCTTTGTAGTTATGTAAAAATAAATGTTGCAATCTTAAAATGTGTTAAAGAGTTTTTTTTTTTCTTTCGAAGCTACTTTATGTTACTAACTAGATTGTTAACATACCAAACTGCTGACATGACATCAGTGGCTAATATGTTTATTTTTATTTTTTGTTGTGTGTGCTAGATGTGCCATCAAACAACACTGTCATGGAGTTGAGTGAACTGGAGGATGGTCCATCGCAACCACTTATTTCGTCTACCCCTGGTAAGTTTGATTACACAGATGAGACAAAATAAGAGAACCTTTTTTTGCCAGTACATAATTATTCCTGTATATGTATATTACAGAGAGACATGACAGCACAACCGGTATTAGAAGGGGATCACACCACATTCCACAGAGGACACGACCAGGTATTTAGAGTTTTTATTTATTGTGTAAACTTCACACAAGTAAGCCTATGTGCTTAAAAAAGTTTTCTGTATTTGAGGCTTACTTTTTTTTTCATTTTTTTTTTCTCTACAGAATCTCGAAAGCGTAAGGCAACCTCCTTGTCCAGGGACTTTATGCAGTACATGCGTGAGCAGACTCAAGAACAAAGAGAGGAAGAACAGGAACTGAGACGGAAGGACAGAGATGCAGAGATGTTGATGCGACGGGAGGAGCTGGCAGCTTATATGCAATTACAGCAAAAAGAAATGGACAATAGGCAAAAGGACTGTGAGGTGTTAAATTCAATTCTTGGTAGCTTTGCAGCTACAGGGAGACATGACAACACAACCGGTATTAGAGGGGGATCACACCACATTCCACCGAGGACACGACCAGGTATTTAGAGTTTTTATTTATTGTGTAAACTTCACAAAAGTAAGCCTATGTGCATACAAAAAGTATCCTGTATTTGAGGCTTACTTTTTTTCATTTTTTTTCTCTACAGAATTTCGAAAGCGTAAAGCAACCTCCTTGTCCAGGGACTTTATGCAGTACATGCGTGAGCAGACTCAAGAACAAAGAGAGGCAGAACAGGAACTGAGACGGAAGGACAGAGATGCAGAGATGTTGATGCGACGGGAGGAGCTGGCAGCTTATATGCAATTATGGCAAAAAGAAATGGACAATAGGCAGAAGGACTCTGAGGTGTTAAATTCAATTCTTGGTAGCTTGGCAGCTGCTCTTCTGCAAAAAAAAGTAGAGCAGTCTGTCCAAGTCGCATCTGCTTTATAGTACTTTTTAGCACCTTTGTTATTTTAACCACCTTTGTTATTTTTGTTTGTTGTGTTGCACCTTCGTAATTTGCACTATTGTAAAAAATTGATCACAAATAAAAGCTCTTTTTTTTCAATAGTTGTGTATTGTGTTTGTTGTGTATTAGGAATATACAAATTCGCATCCTGTTTCATAGTATAACCATAAGAATATGTGGAGGTCTATGTATAAGTTTACTGCTCTTATGAAATAGCATGCTTTATTTTAATTAATAAAAGTACATTTTTATTTGAGGCATCAAAACAGGTATTGATGAAGAAAATACGCTTGCTAACAGTTGTCTAGTAATGATCGTTGTCTGTAACGACTCTAATGCTTTGGGGAATCAAACAGTTATTGTAATAGACTAGTATGCCTATTTGTCTTCTGAGATGTAAAGCAGGTCCTATTCAGGTCAAATGATTTAGCCCATCAAGACGGCATTGGCATGAACCGTCATACCTGATAATGGGTTTCTTATATGTAAAAAGCTTCTATTCAGGTCAAGGTTTAGTCTGTCAGGCAGCTATTATGAAAGATGATTGCACGTAATCACAAGCCATTTCTTTTAATGGTTACCCCTTCACACATATTTTAATTGCATTGTTGCAAACCAGTAACAGGATCAAGAGTAGTTCTGTGCTATGTAACAACAAACAGTAATTACACCTTGAAGAAAAATAAATCTGAGAAAAGGTGTAGTTGGTGTATAGGGTTTATCAAATAAAAATTTATTGTGTAGATATGAAAGTGAACTCTTTTCAGCCAGTTAACATGTATAAATTGTCTATACAATACATTTAATTTATGATATTGTTACTATATAAATCTAAATGTCAAGTTGTGTCACAGATTTGATAGTGAAAAGCACCCCAAAGATAATTCTAATGTGTAGTTTTCAGTATTTTATTTCACAACAAAAAAAAAACAATGTTACAATTCATGTTGCTGCATGAAATACTGTAGCAGAGCAGTTGCATCTGAATTGTCATTACCAAGATAAGATGGTCTTTCAACATCTGCATCAGCACCATCAGAGGACCATTCTGGCTCAAACCTGTCCATGTGTAATTCACACAAGTTATGCAGTGTACAGCATGTCTCAACCATATCAACAACAACATTTACATTGCAGTCATTTCTTTTACTAAGACATTTCCACCTGCCTTTCAAGCGCCCAAATGCATGCTCAACCACACAGCGGGCTCGACTTGTTCTCATAATGTAAAGTTCTTGAGCCTCTGTGAGCCTGCCGGTGTCTGGATATGGTTTTAACAACCATTTCTGCAGTGGATATGCAGAGTCGCCAACAATGAAATAGCCTACATCAGTTCTGCATATGTTCTTTATTCTGCCGGGAAAAGCTGTGGTGGATGTTGCCCAGGTCCAAAGGCATGATTTTTTAAGGATGTCATGTTCTCTACCAGGCTGTCCAACATTAAGGTCCCAAAAAAGAGAGCCTTTGCCATCCACAACTCCTTGTAAAATTATGGAATGCCAGCCTTTTCTATTGTGAAAATCTGACTGGTATTGTGGAGGTTTCAGTATGGGAATGTGTGAACCGTCAATAGCACCAACACATTGTAGAATTCCAAATTTGTCCTCAAAATAATCTGCAATCTCTGCCATTTTAGCTTGGTCAGGGGTGGTTATGAGCTTGAGTCGAAGCACAGCAATCACAGCCTTACAAAAGTCATGCACACAGCGACACACCGAGGTCCGACTGACAGCAAACAGGTTAGCTACTGTTCTATACTCAGTTGTAGATGCAAGTTTATAGAGTGCAATGGCTACACGTTTTGCCAGAGGAATTCACAATCTGAATGACGTGTCTAGTCGCTGTAGTGAGGGCTTAAGCATTGTACAAATGTATCTGAACGTTTCTCTTGAGACTCTGAAGTCCTCCAGCCACTGGTCATCTGTGTACTTTTGAGCGGTGTTCTTCCACCAGTCATTTGTTCTACTGTAGGCCCACACATCAGATGTACGCAGTATGTTGGTGTAGTAGTGATGTAGCATCTGAAAAATAGAGCAAAAAAAAGGAACAATTAGTTACTATGGATAGACATACATTACAATACATTCATATCAGCCAAGTGTGCCGCAAGCCTGCGTTTGAGTGAAGGTCTCGGCCGTTAGATCGCCCCCTGGGGGCTGGCTGCAGTACAAGTCATAAAGCCCGCCTCCTCCGTGTTAATGAAGGAGACTTGAGCCCAAATAAAAAAAATAATTACACTTGCAATAAAATGTCCCGAAAGATGGTTCTGGTCGATTAAGGCACTGGTTATTGTGCTGAAATAGGTGCAGATCCTCATTTTTGTAAACAGTTTGTTTTTAGCAGTAATTTAATGCTGGGCGTGTCATCGTGATTGACAGCTGTGATTGACAGTTTCTCAAAGCGCGGCGTCTGAGCTTCGGCAGAAGACTGAAGTGTTATTACTCGATTTCTGTGATATTTTACTATGACAAAATGAGTTCAGCAGTAAACTATAGTTTCTGACATACATGATCCTGGTGGAACACTGTTTATTCGCTAAGTTCAGGGCTTTTTTCGGGCTTTATTAGTTTGCTAATACACGCCTAGCCACCCAGATAGCAAAATACACTGGGGCCAGTTCTTGCCTGCCGGAGACTTACCCCTCAGACTGACTACCTCTGCTGGACCTACTCCGGATGCCTGGACTCACTGCCCGATTCCAGCCTGAGTCAATTGAGCCAGATGCGGCGGCCGAGCGAGCAGGCGCTGCCGCATGCAAGCCGGAATCAGCCCGCGACGCCGCGACTAGGTTATGCGCTGATGCCCGGAGCTGGCGCGATTGAATCTTCATTATATAAAACCCTCACATTTGTTAACGTTATTACACCCATTTTTGTTGATATAACAACAAACGCATGCTACTATGTGAACGCAAAGTGTATCACTGAGTTTAACCTTTGAATAAAGATGCAAACAGCATAGCAATTATTTAAATAAAGGACAAAATAAATAACAATAAACCTGTATCGATTGCACAAGTATTAAATAATAATAATAATAATAAATACGAAAATGACAATAAAACTGCACAATAAAATAAACCCATTTAAGTACGGGGTATACAGGAGATCGTTAGCAGTAATTCTCTTTGTGTTTAAATAATAATCTCCACGTTGATCTCCTGTAAGGTTATTTGAACTTGCACGTCTCTGCATTTTAAGTTTTGGCATGTTATTAAGTGATCTACTGAATTTGCTGTTATAAATCATTATAAGGTTCTTGAAATCGAATCTTATATAACCTAATAGAGCTGTAAATGTTAGATATTATTTATTTACATCATTTACTGTTGGCGTTTTATTTGAACACTCCAGCTAACATTAAAAAGAATGTAAATTCCTCGTTGCCAGATATAATGAAGGCATCGAATAAACCAAATGAAAACGGAGGCAAAAAAAATTAAATAAATAAACAATTCAAGCGAAAATGAATAAACAATATACTAGTGATGTTACAGCAGATAGACGTTGTATTAATAGTGCAAAGTTTTTTTGCACAAATTGACAAATTGCAGCGTTGGGATGTGTAAATATCCTGTTGATATTTAGAAATCTTGCTGTATTTATCTTCTAAACGCACGATTGTTCCCGCATGGTAAATCGTTATGGTGTGTAGGCTATATTTTGGGTTCTGTTGATGGCTAATTAAAAATAAAAACCTTTCTAAAAATGTATGTGTTGTTTATATGTTATTGTTCATATTTTACAAGTGTTATTTCTACCCCTATGAAGATAACAAATACCAACAACAAATATAACAATAAGAGAATATATTATTTGTGCTCATATTCAGGCTAGAGTGTATAAAAGATCGTTTATTTCTGCAGTCCACCATGTATTGCTTTTATTAAAGTTTAACAGCTTACATCACACCGTTTTTAAACCGTATATTATTGTGTTTTTTAATGTTAGTGCTTCTATTTACATCAGTGAGCGTTTTTTATAGTGCAGACACCGGCAGTCGAGTGAGAAGTTCGGGGGGGCGTGGTTGATTTTACATAAAGCGTTTGGTTGGAAGCTCGACTCCGCTCATTATCGCGGCTCCTCCTCTGGCTCCATCAGACAGTCCTTCTGCGCATGTCTGGCTCCAATTTCAGCAGTCTTTTGCGACAGTTTGTGCCCGTCAAGCAGGCGTTTTGCCCTCAAGGCGTTCAATGGCAAAAGGGGCTGTCGCGTCGTCCATATTTTTTACAGTCATTGATATCAGCTAATCTGTTCATACACCAACACAAACCAGTTATTTAATAGAGGCAAAGTTGGTTTAATATTCGCACATTTGTTCATTTAGCAGTCTCTATATTGTTTAACATGTTACTTTGAATATTCAATTGTAGTTGGCATGCAAGTATGACCTCTATATCACATTAACACTTCCATAATATACTGTGAATATATCATAATTGACTGTGAACAATGTTGTACTTCGATAGTCATTTGCTGCTCATATGATTTCCTTATTTAGAATTTGCCAATAATTATTTTCTGATTTACAAATATGTACATAAACACACAAAAGTATGTGTATGTATGTATGTATGTGTTTGTGTGTGTGTGTGTGTGTGTGTGTGTGTGTGTGTGTGTGTGTGTGTGTATGTATGTATATATGTATGTGTGATTTATATATATATATATATATTTATTTTTTTTTTTCATTTTCTTGTCGTCTTAGTTCCTTTATTAATTCGGGGTCGCCACAGCGGAATGAACCGCCAACTTATCCAGCAAGTTTTTTACGCAGCGGATGCCCTTCCAGCCGCAACCCATCTCTGGTAAAAAAAAAAAAAAAATATATATATATATATATATATATATATATATATATATATATATATATATATATATATATATATATATATATATATATATATATACACACATATACATATATATATGCATGTATGTATTGTGTTGTATTTTGTATGGCTAATTCGTATGAATTTATACAATCTAATTTGTACAATTTAGTACCATTTGCTCATCACCCAAAGACGGTTGGGGTTAGGGGTGGGGTTAGGTGCCACGCCTCCTTTTTAAAATCGTACTGACTGACTAAGTATGAGCTAAATACGACTGAACTCATACGAATTTGTAAAAATTAGCCACTAAACTGATAAAACATAAAATACTTGCGTTTCCTTGTCAGATCAGGCTAGAAGGGCGGGATGTCATTCCTACGGGTAAATGTGTGTTTCATGTCAAATACAAAAGTGAAAGCATGCTGAAATATAAACGAGAGCTATTTATCTGTTAGAATAATTGACCAAACCGCAGTCTTGGTTTATCTATTATTTATCTCTATAATGTAAAGCCCAATGCATAAGCAAACTGCTATCAGAAAGTCTTACCTCTGATTTATATTTGGTGACTACAGTATGTGGGTGTCACTATTTAAAATGAAAGCGCAGCTTTATAATATCTTATTACTCATCATAATAAATTAAAATAAAGACGCATGACAGCTGAGCTGGACTCTGCTAAATAAACTGTGAAACTCAATGTGACCAATGTGAAGAGAGTTTATTTGCACGTGACTTGTTTTAGCTCTTTTGGTCAGTTTAGAAACTTTGCCTTGTTAAAGCGAACCACATCAAGAACAAAGCGCAACATTTTAACAATTTGAATCCCTGTTTTGGAAAAAAAACAATCGATCCACAGGTGTGAAAGCACCCTTAAATATCTCAGCAGTGTTATAATGCTAACTAAATGATTCCTAAAGTACTCTGAAGCAGGTGGCCATAAAACACTACATTAAAATTAAATACAAAATAATAATTAAATTTTATTATATTTAAAACATAAGTATTTTTATTTTGTGTGTAATTATTGATCTTTAAGATGTAATGTGAAATACAGCTTACAGTATAAGTAAATAGCAATCACAGGACTTCAGCTTAATCAGATCAATTTCAAGATCAAATAATTTGGTTTGCTGTGTCATATCAAAATGAATTTTTAAACTTCAGAATGGCACAGAGGGTAGGTGAAGATGAGAGAGGACAGGTGGGAGAGGACATCTCTCACCCTAGGGGAGCCTCTGTTATTCAGTGGACCAAAAAAGAAGCAACTGCTTATCAGATACCGAAGCGAAAGAGGCAAAAAAGACTATTAACAAATGGATCTGATATGAAGGCAATTTTCAGTTCATTTAGACAAGAATCATGAAAAAGACCTGAATCACTTGGCAAATTGCAAACTTCTAATCTTTCTTGGCAAAAAAAAATCCTTTCTGCTTTGTGCCTTTCATTCTCTTTGAAAATATTTCCATAGGCCAATTTCTTATCCAACATTTAAGGCTCTTTTTCACATTCCCAGGGAATCAGTCATTAATAAAACATGGGACAAGATAAGATTATAAGCACAGAATTACAATTTGCTAAAATGACTAAAACTTGATAAAACATTAAGAGCTATATTACCATTATTTATGACTATATTAGCATATGTCCAGTACAAAGATTCAATATCAAGGGTCAGTTGTATCATATCAAGGGAATTGAAAGATTTGGGGCGGGCAGTGTGACCTATGTTATACTATGCATAGTATTATTTTAAAATAACAATACATTTCACAATATAGTTATTTAAACATTAGGTAGTTTTTACAGAGAATCAACAAAAAATTTATTATGAATATTTCGCTTTATGTTTTTATTTGCTGTTTGAGTGTTTTTTAGTGTTAGCTTTTTAATAGCCTAAATTAAAATCAGATGTATGATTTTATGACCCTATTTGATGTTTATTTCATAGATATGTCACGTTTAGTGTTGGTAAAAGGACCGGGGACTCAATTGCAGGAATTAATGGGTTTATTATTAATAGAAATAAAACAAAAATGCAACAAAAACAACCCAGAGAGGGAAAGCAATAATAAAACGAACAAACAAACAAACTTGACTGAACAGGCTGGCAGGGAACAGGGTTGGACAGACAGGACAATGCAACATACAATGACGAACTTGCACAGGACAGCGCTCATGAGGAGACTATAAGCAGAAATAATTAACAGCCAGGTGAAAAGGATGAACTAATAACGGGTTAACAAGAAGGGTGGGATTAGACAATGGACAGGAGAGCACATGACACAAAGAAACAACACAAGCTCACATAAAACGCTAGAACACGCAGTCAATGAGCAATCTCATTAACTGCGAGTTCATATGACAACACTTAAGCACACCGCGCATATAAACATGTACCACGTGCTAATCACAACAACAACAACAACAGAAGACTGAACACAAGACATGAGTCCACAGTAAATAAAAGCTCACCGTGCACTCACACATGCAAAGTACATGTTTCATCCCAGCGCCAACCGAAACCGAAACCAACAAGACTGAGACGCTGGGAATGAAACACCATGCCATAGACAGAACCAGGACGAGAGAGCACGTCGCAAACACCCCCAGACCTATCTTTGCCTATATTATGCGGGAACGTGCACAGCCTAAATGCGCTCATATAAAAAGACACACAATGACAGAAAATGAGTGCTCAACCCAAGAAAACGAGCTGAACACAACATATAAGACATGACAAGACTAGTGTCTGGACTCTGCCACCAAAACAAGAATGAACAAGAACGGAGTGGCAGAATTATTTTATTATTAAACTTTTTATTATTAATATTATTTGTGTGACAACCAGCCCCTGAAAATAAATTTCATTGAGCAGGCATTAGGGCCCAATCTGAAGCTGCTTGTAAGAAATATTGTAAAGAAAAAGGAATGATGCAGTGCTGAGTTAGGCTCAGATGGTGTCAGCCAATAAGTCAATCATTTCTTTCATTTATTCTGACCAATATGATTGTTCAAAACTAAGCATTTATGATAATAGACATGCACAATATGTGACTTTTTTTAAAGCAGTTATACATTTATGCAGTCATGAACATGTTTTGTCAGTTAATATGACGGTGATATGATGCTTCACAAAAGTTGCAGACACATTTACCAATATCAAAATGCTTTTTATAAACATCCAGTTATTCTTTACACCGATTAAGAAACCAGCTACTATACTACTACTATGGCTACTATAATGAAGAAAATCTGCTTTAACTGTAAAACTTAATAAATTGCTCTTGACACAGGAAAGCCTGCAGCCCACAACAATGGTAGAGAGTTATTGCGTATTATATTTAACAAACCATTTACTACATATTTTATGTAATTTAGCTCTTATGGAAAATTAAATATTAACCAGATGATGTCATTACTCTGCTGTGCCGTCAGCCAATCGTTGCATTGCTGATTATGATTTCGAGGATCGATAGATCAGTCCTTCACAACACACTAAGCGATCTCAGATCAGTTTATCCAGACATTTTAATCTGATTCGTGAACTTGTTTTAAGAATCAAATTAACCAGAGATCAGTAATCAAGATTAAAAAAATCCAGGTTCTACCAAATAATCTTAGATCATTTATGCGAGCTACGAAGAACGGACCCCTGGACTGAGTTATTCAGTACTCAAACTTGCAGTTTAATTTTTATCCAAAACAGTTAAACTAAATCACAGGTAAAAGTTCACTTCAGATTGCTTACCTTATCTTACTATCAGCTCATCCCTCAGTCTCATGACGAGTAGCATCTTGATCAGTTTTGCTATTAAGCCATGCCGAGTTATTGACATTATCTGCTTGTTAGGTTGTGACGTATGGAATGCTGTTTCCGGTTCCAAGCCTCTACTCATTTGAATTGAGAAAATATTTGATCATGGCCCCTTTTAGCCATATCACACATTAAAGTTAAATTTATATACAATCATAGTGTAGGCAACAGTCTCTGGACTTTGGACTCGGGGCTGCATCACAAACACCAACATTTTAACAATTTGAACAATATATTTCAGATACTGTATAAGCTATTAAGTTACATGAAAAAATACTATAGTAAATACTATAGTGTTTGGAAGCATACTATAGATATTGTAGTAATTATATTGTTATATATATTGTGGTCCAATAGGCTTCAGTTCTCTACGCAATGATTATACCATCACAATGCACCACAGTTTACACAACAGTATTTATCAGTTTATCAGTTTACTATACTACAGTATTCTGTAGCTGTCACATAACCAGCGATCGATCTCAAGAGATCGCTGGTTCTCACACAAACTCTCAGAACTACACTTCCCAGGACTACATTTTCATACATGCGCTGCTCCCAGACACCCATGCTCATTCATCTAGCTTGATTGCACACACCAGCGGAACCTTGTCATAGTCTGATATCACACCACTTATAAGCCACTCATGAACCCTTCCAGTTTGCGGAGTCTTGTTTTCCCAGTGTGACATTACAACGCGTTTCTCCTTGTCTTGTTTTCTCCGTGTTTAGACCCTAGCCTTGTTTACCCTTGTTCTCTGGTTTAGCCGCCTGCCTTTTGACCTGTTGCCTGTTTATACAGACTACGATTCTGGACTGCCTTAACATACCCGTTTGCACCTGTATGACAACTGCTTGCCTGACGCTGAATAAACCTGCATATTGGATCTTACCTTCTGTTGTGAGTGTCACTCCCCCCGGCGTTACAGTAGCATTCATTAACAACAAGGTGTGCACATAATACACTTTACTATAGTGTGGGTAAAAAACTTGTTTATTATAAATTACTACAGTTTTTCCCATGTGGATAATCTTCCAGAAATCACGAAATAACAGATGAAAGCATACAAACCATAAATCCATATTCTACATTATTATTTATTTATTTTGTAAGTGGAAAAGTGCTCTACAATAATAACCATCTAGTTTTGTTGCAAGGGTTGCATTTCTTTTTTGTTCGGTCGATGAACATACCATCTACAAACATTCACTACATCTAGATATTAATGTTACAGTTGTTTATTCTGCCGAAGAGCAAGACCAAAAGACTTGGATTATTGCAAAACAAGACGGAGATTTCATTGCAGAGATTACATGGCAGGGTACTTTATTTACATTCTCCTGGATTTTGTATAAGTGTGTTTGTATCCAATTTTTATCTAGCACAATAACATATATACTGCAGGCTTAGCTATGTACGTTATAATGTTTCAAGAGTTCACACTTAGATATTGCTTGACAGCTGTAAGCAGGTTTGGCATGCTGTCCCGGGAGAGAACCCTGAGCTCGGAGATAGTTGAGCCCAGGGCTCCCGCCAGGTCCATAGAGCATGTGAGGGGAGTACGAGATCAGGTGGTTCTCGAGAGCTCCCCTTTTTGTAAAGGAGAAAAGGAGGAGAAAGGGGTGGATGGGGGGTTTCTTCGGAAAACGAAGATAAGGGAGTAATGTCTAGCTAGGCTACTTATAGTGGGTTAGGATAGATCTGATTGGCTAACTAATGAGTGTAGATAGGTGGCCAGCTGCTGTCAATTATATCACGTGCTCCTCTCGAAATTAGTTTAAAAACTTCACTTCAAGAGTTCACACTTAGATATTGCTTGACAGCTGTAAGCAGGTTTGGCATGCTGTCCCGGGAGAGAACCCTGAGCTCGGAGATAGTTGAGCCCAGGGCTCCCGCCAGGTCCATAGAGCATGTGAGGGGAGTACGAGATCAGGTGGTTCTCGAGAGCTCCCCAAATGCATGAAGCTCGGGACAGCAGCCGTGTATTCGAAGAAACTCCCCAAAAGGCTTGAAATGCTATATCCGGCTGCTGGATATAGTTATTTGAAAAAGAAAAGGTAAAGAGGGCTCCTTTGGAGCAAAGGGTGAAACAGGTTCCTGCGGGAACCCGAGCAGAGTTGGCTTGGGCTGTGAATACTCCTGCTGGAGTAGAGACTCGGGGAGACCCCTGCGGGGGTCAGAGCCATGGGGTGGGCGGGAATCCTGCTGGAGTCATTACAAGGGAAGGGGAGTGAAGGACTCCGGCTGGAGAGGGGGGTGAAGGGGGGCAGGGGGGGCGGGGACTCCAAAGGAGTGATTTGCTCGAGGAACACTCCTTGCGGAGATTGAGCTGGGAGGTGGCAGCACTATATATAATTATATATTTATATGAAACATATAGATATATAAATATATAATGGGGTAATCTAGGGCCTTGGGGGGGGCGTTTTTACTGACTCTTGCGAGAGTCGAAGCTCTTGGCTCTCCTGCGGGAGAGAGAGCTGTATGTGCCATCTCCAGCTGGAGTCGGGAAAAGGAATGGTCGGTGAAGCCCCAGCTGAAGGGGGAAATGGCAGTTGGGCGATGACCCCTGCGGGGGTCCGGTGCTCGGGATTAACTCCGCGGGAGTTAGAGCTTGAGGGTGACAGCACTATATATAAATATATATTTATATGCGTGGGTGCATATATATATACATATATATAAATAAATTTAAAAAATAAAAGATAAGTGTGAGAAATAAACAAAAATAAACATAAATAAAAGCTAGGGCCGGGGAGGGTCAGTGACATGACTCGTGTCACAGCTCGGGGTTGGGTGAGCTATTTAGCTGCTCCAGTAGGAGTCGGGAAAGATGAGGGGGAGGTGGAGACTTCTTACTGGAGGGTGACGGGCGGTATAGGTGCTCTGGGGGTGTTCCTGCGGGAACAGAGCGTGAGGGTGACAGCACTATATATAAATTCATATTTATATGCGTGGGTGCATATAGATATAAATTTATATAAATAAAATCAAACAGAGAGAAAAATAAATAGTGCTATACTATATGTCATTATGGAATGACATAATATAAAAAGCTAAGGCCAGGGCAGTGAGATGATTCCTGCGAGAATCGAAGCTCGGGGTAACGCCCCTGCGGGGGCCAGAGCCATGGGGGGGCGGGGTCCTACAGAAGTTAGAAAAGTTGGGGGGCAGTGAAAACTTCTGTGGCAGCGGCCGGGGGGGGGCGGGGGTGACAAGGGGGCCTGGGCAGGGAGAGAACTCCTACTGGAGTTAGGTGAGTGAAAAGGGGGAGAAGGCTGAGTGCAAATCAGCTGGAAGGAAGAAAGGAAGCTAGATGGCTGGGTCATGCCCGCGCCCTTGGGAGACTGGGTAGTTCCTCTGCCCTCGGGAAGCTGGTATGGTTGGGTCGTATTCTCTCCCTGGACTAGGCCCATGCCCTTGGCCGCTGGGATTACTGCGTCTGCTGGTGAGGGTCCTCTGAGCTTCCCTGAGATGGCTGTGGCTGAGTCAGATATAAGATTTGAAGGCGTCGGGAGACTACTTTCCTAGTGTTTGTATGTGTTGTTACGATAGCCCTTGTGTGCTGCTGTGGTGGTGGCTCCAATTCTGAATGAGTGACTGGATTATGAATCTGGTGGGAAGCCTGAATGGTCCTATGACTTTAAGGTGTTATGAAGCCAAAAATGTTATTGAACGGAATGTGTGGATGTGTTGAGCAGTGAGAAACTGATGAGGTGTTCTGGGGTAACTTAAAATGTATAAATGAATGCTGACGCAAATTGTGTATGCTGTGGTTATGGGATTATCATCTTAAAAGGAGAGATGGAGTCAGCTGCGGCTCTGCTTCTGATACCAGTTTCTGAAAATAAAGCAAAAGAGAGTCAGCGATTTCCTATGCAACTAGGAACATGTACAGCAGTATTTTTTTTTTATTTTTATTTTTTTTCAGAATGTATTGACTTTATTGCCCGTTAGAAGCGCATTGGCGGCCCCGATAATATACCCCACGAAGGGGGCAGCATCTGTGTAAAAAGGATATACTGAGGATGAAATTGGATAGCTAATAAATGAATGGCTTCTATTCCAGCGCTTAAGGAAGGAAGCATAAGCAGGTCGCATGCTTTAAGCGCTACCTGATGGTTACGAACCTTTATGAATTTCATTTCTGTTAAACCAGGAGTCACCAAATATGGTACCGATGGGCACCAGATAGCTCACGAGGCTCTCGTGTGTTGCTCACAGGCCTGTTCTAAAATAGCTCACCATAACACCACTTACAAGTAAGCTTTCTCTAATATAGAAGTAATCATTTAAAAATGTAAATATTTGCAAAGATAAATAAAATAGTGTTGCACGTTGATATATTAATTACGGGGTATTTCCTACCCTGTTAAATCATTGTTGGTAACTTTGAGAGAATCATAACATGATCAGTGACTACACCTGGATGAATATTATTCATTATTAAAAATAACCAAAAACTTAAATTATAATTATAAGTAAATTGAGCAATTTGTTATTTGAGAAGTGTTTATCCAACTGGTAGCCCTCCACGTTAATCGGTGCCCGAAAGTGGCTCTTAGTTTCAGAGGTTAGTGACTCCCGTGTTAAACGCTAAAGACAACATTTTGAAGAAAGCTGAAAACCTGTAACCATTGACTTTCACAGGAAGGAAATAAATACTAAGGAAGTCAATGCGGCTGTCCGTAGTGCCCAGCCACAATTCATGACACTTCGTATTCTGCCGCGCCGCGGAGCGCTATTTGTATAATTGATTAGTTTATTTGATAAAGTATGAATGCTTGAGTCTGGTGCGCATTAATCTACTATTCTCTGTCGTAAGTGCGTCGCGTCACCGCGCCGTCGGCGCCTCTGGTGCGCGACGCCCTTCAGGCAGAGTTTGTTACGGCCAAGATCGGATTTAGATCATTTCTCTTCTATTCCGGAGATTGCTGCTGCGAGATGAAATAGGTGAGTGACGAAAAGGCATCCCTGCGGGATAATGCGCATGTGTGTTTGATGTTCTAGATGGAGAGCAGTTTATGCTTAGCGTGATATTTTTCTTCCAGAATATAAAGGGGACTGATTGTCGATTTATTCAAGTAGCTTATTAATGCTTGAAATTCTATCACTCCAAATTGATGCTTAAGAATTCTATAGAAGTGCTTAAGCCGGAGGTTCTTCCGCAATGAGAATGCAAATATTAGAAAACCGGTCACTAACTAGTTTAGCTGGGGGATATTAGGGAGAGAGAAACGGGAACTTGTAGGTGAATTACGTGCAAACAC